>NC_066579.1:360580396-360951412 GCF_024323335.1 Lathyrus oleraceus
ATATATATATATATATATATATATTACACTTGCATCCGTAAAGCATACATAGATCAAAATGCTATATACCATAAACATATATAATGATAGAAAAACATATCCATCAAAAGCCTATATAATACTCACATGAAAAGAATACATATATAAGGATAAGAAAAAACTATATTTAAAAACCTTTATAATACTCACATAAAAAAACGCAAATATAATAATAAAAAAACTATATATTAAATCCTATTTAATATTCACATCAAAAATCATATATATAATGATAAAAATATATATATATCAAAAACATATATTATGCTCAAAATATATATATTGAAACATTCACATCTAAATTATATATATATATATATATATATATATATATATATATATATATATATATATATATATATTCTCATTGTTGACTAACAACAAACTGAAAATAAGAACAAGATACCAATTACACGGCAAACGTCGACGAGGGTAATATGAAGGTGGATGAAAGTGTTTGTTCTGATTGCTCTCATGGGGTGAATGTTTGGAGAATGAAATTGTGTAATGAGTCTTAAGTGTTATGGATAAAAGTATCACCTTTTACTCTTTTTTTTTCTTTTCAGGTTTTAGTTCTTAAATGCAATGATAGAGATTTTTATGAGGTATGAAGATGAGGATAAATGATGGTGGAGTGTTAATTTTCGTGTAGCAGAGAGTTAAATTGAGAGAATTGAATAGTGAAAACATGAACGAGTGAGGTTATTATTTTGTGAAATATATTGAAGTAGCAGTAGGTTCATATGTTGGCCAATGAGGGAGAAGTACTCATTTTGTTGTGAGGAAAGAGAGATATCTGAGATTGTTGGGGATTGGTATGCCGTTTCATTTTTGGAATTCTGAAAATATTTGACGCACATCTGTCGATTATTTCAACCGGTTTTCCTGTAGATCCAAAAAAATTATTTCGACTGATATTCTAGGCACTATGCGGTATGGAATGCATGATATGCTATGTAGAGATGTAATAACTATGATGAATGTATTGAGTCAGGGATTCAGGGTCAAAATTGGGGTGTGACACTACACATAACTACTCTGGATGAAATACCAGTTAGAGGATTATCATATTTGTGGAAACAATACCCATATCTTTTATGAAAATATTGTTTCAATATGTTTAACAAAGAATCCAATTCAGCACTCTATGACAAAGCACATTGAGATTAAACATCACTTCATATGAGACTATGTTCAGAAGGGAATTATAGATATTAACTTCATTGATATTGATCATCAATGGGCGGACATATTTGTAAAACCATTAGCCATTGAAAGGTTTGATTTCATCAAGAAAAATCTGAACATGGTATATATTAAGGAATGATGCTTGTATCTGATCAAAGTATCAAAGTCTGATGTTGTTCAGTAGTAGCTTAAATAAGAGTTTAGGAAATTACCTCTAATTAAAAGTAGATTCTGAAGATCATCAGACTCTGAGACTTTGGAGGTGGATTAATTGATCTAGATTACACTCACATGTCCGATAATTATCGTACACAGTAGCTGTTTGGGTAAAGATTGTTGGGTAATGATGTGTACCTTCTAGATTTATATAAAAAATTACCCCTCTGCCATTGACTCATGTTTTCTTACCTATTTTTCGTGTGATTAGTACTATTTTTATCAAAGAAATTCCTTGAAGTGGTCTTAAAACAAAGACAGTTGTCTTGAATCTTTCTGACAAATCATTTTCTATATCTTTAGAAACTTATTTATATTTATTTGCATCATTCTTCTCTTACTTTCATCATTCCCTATCAAAGATGGAATTTAGATCTAACTCTGGAATTGAAAATTAATTATTTGTCATCATTGAAGGACAAATTGATTTTGAGGAAATGATGGCTCTAACCTTTGACCTTCAAACCAATGTTTACCAAAATGGTTAAAATAAATTCTTTAATATGCTTTATGGACCTACTTACTGATTCGTTGTCGCACACGGGTCAAAAACGAGTAATAATATATAGTAAACGGAAAGCGACACCTCGAGTATCGTATCACAAGGACTCTTGACAAATTAACCAAGTATGAAAACAAAATATGGGGATTTCAATTCGATTTAGAATAAGTGATTATGAAAAGTGATTTAAAAAAGTGATTAAAATAAGCGATTACAAAATAAGTCAATCTATTATTTCTGTTTTCCGGCTAATCATTGGTTTTTACCTACCAATTCCCTAAGCGGCTTCGATCTCTATTCGATTCAGTTTTGAATGACAAGTGCAATAGATATATGATAGATTTATATTCCTATATTCCGAATTAAGCAAATGGATAAATACAATCGTGAATTAAGCAAACACGATTTACAAACGCAATTAACGACAAAGCGACGAAAACGACGATTAATAGTTAGGAATGCAATCATATGAATTTAATCAAAACCATTCTATAAAATACAGATTAAGCAAATGAATTTTCATAGAATAGAATTGAAAGAGAAATGAAATTAAATTAATGGGATAAAAACCTCAATGCCTTGGAAGTTCAGTTACAGCAGATTGACTCTAGAAGATTAGTTCCTCTTCATGATCGCACAAAAGAAAAAAGTTATCGTGAATAATGTCTAATTGCTACAGTACCGCAGCTGCCCTTTTAAACAGAATAAGGGTTTCACTTATAATTCAAACTGGGCCGGAAAACCTAAATTTGGCTCAACAAATGACCCAAAAGAAAATATTTCCTAAAGTACGAAACTTCAACGAATCATTTGAGATGTTTTCACTCTGAATCAGATTTTGGCTTCAACATAAAAGTTGTAGCTCTTTCTCTTAGATTTCCAACGACTGGTAGAACGCCTCAATCTGATACTCCTAGATCCAGTTATGAATTTATTTGTGCAGACTGCTAATGCTGAAAATAAATTGCGAAAAACAAGTGTAAAAATAAGATAAATTATAAAAACACATTAAAAGGGAAAAATAACCAAACTAAAATATGGAAATGCATAAGTATAAATATAGAAGAATGTGCATCAAAATACACTGATCACTTACCCTAACCTAATCAAGGATTTTTAGGTAAATGCTTCAATCTAGAATCTAAATCTAGAATCTATTATTCTTTCTGTCGTATTTGATGTTTCTATCACCATCACCCCCATAACTATTGCTAATGTAATAAATTGTGAGGAAGGTGGCGTGGTTCTGGATATGCTTGTTTGGAAATTATATATTTCTCCTAATCTTATCTTTGAAGATCTTTTAGACCTATCCAAGGTCTCTAATCTCAATACCAAGGCATTAATCTAGTATCATCTTCTGGTCTCAAACTTCATATCAAAGAACAATGATATGACTTCTTTGGATATTAATGAATAAGATTTTCTGTTACTTCTCAACTCAAATATGAAGGTTAACCTCCCTCAAGTTATGTTTGAATATCTGAAAAAGACTATCTCTTCCTTTCAAGAAGGAAAGTCGTGTTACATTCCTTATGGAAGGGTTCTTTATGAACTTTTCATTCAACAAGGAGTTAGGATAACTATGACTGGGGTTAAATCAAAGGTATGGGGAGATAAACTGAAGCTTACATAATCTTTGGAAATTATTGACCCATTTAAGGTCAAGGTGGTCTCTATTCATGGATCCTCTTCTTCTGTTTAGATGCTTTGTTTGTTTTATGTTTTATCTCTGTAACTTTTTTAATGAAAAGTTTCTTTGTTTTTCTTTCTTATTTAATGTTTCTTGGATTTATGAATGACTTATTTCTAAGCATAAATCTTATTTTGAATGAAAACAAAGGCTATGGGTGACAATTGGAAAAGAAATGTCAACTTTATTCATAAGATATTACAAGAACAGTTCCTAAATACTATCTTCTTGATCTTCTGTTCCCTTGTAAGGCTCCAGAAAAGTTGTATAGTCTTCATCCCATTCCTCATCGGCTGCTGGAACCTTTCTCTTCTCAATCACTCCACTAGATGTGTTTTCCTCATCAACTGGTGTGGTTCTCTGAATTTTTTCTAGTTCCTGATCCTTCTTCTTCTTCTTTTTTCTCTTCACGGGCATCTTTTCTCATCAGAATGCGGATCTCTTTTTCAAAATCCCGCTTATCTGTTTTGAATGTATTCTTTTTACCTATTCTTGTGAGCTATGTGATTTGTGGTTAACCTTCCATCTGTTTTTATAAGGAGTTTTGGTTACCATATCCTCTATCTTGAAGATTGTGTCTTTGAGTCTTGTGCATCTAAACCTACTATTTCTTGGAATTTATGCTATCACAATCTATCTTTGACCATCTTGAAAATGTGTTTCGAATGCTTATCACTCATTAATATCTCTATTCATTTTTGTTAATGATAAAGGGGGAGAAAATCATGGGAATATTTAAGAGGGTTAAAAATATTTTTTAAATTCTTTTAATTAATCCTGAACCCTAAAATCACTCAATTATTTTGATATTAATTCCTTCTGAATCAATGTAATATCACTGAGCTTAAATGACTGATTTTAATTAAACAAAGACAATAACTTAAGGAAAGCTTACAAACCTTACCTTAATGAACTGTCAGATTGAAGGAAGAGCTTAAAAACTTCAACCTAAGGTATGTTAAACTCATAGGGAGCTTACAAACCTCAAACCCTGATGTTAGAATTTCTTCATTAAAATTATAGGATTCAATTAACATAGATAAGGAGTTAAGGGGAGCTTACAAACCTCGTCTTAATGGACTATTAGACTTAGGGGGATCTTACAAACCTCACCTTAATGGACTGTCTAACTCGGGGGGTGCTTACAAGCCTCAGCCTCTGATGTAAGACTGTGTTAGTTAAATCATCAACCATTGTTCTTAAATACATTTGTTTGTCATCATCAAAAAGGGGGGCATTGTTAAAATAGTATTTGTTTATGCTCTTAAAAGGTTTTAATGATAACAAAATATTTAAAGAACAATAGGGTTTGCTAAAATTTTGTTTAAGTGTACAGGATCACAAGCATAAAACTAATCTTGATTATTAGCATATGTGTAAAAGTAATTTAAAGTCTGATTCTGATTCATTAGAATCTGGACTAGTTCATCACCTCTAAACGCATCAGACTCTGGCGTCATGACCCAGCTTCTGATGACAACTCAAACTCTAAAGGTGTAAAGAGCAGTTAATTTGTAACCTGAACCAAAGCAGTCGTGTCTTATCAAAGCCCCGGAATTCTGGACAAAGTCAACTAGGGTTTTCGTTTTGTAGGGCTCAAGAAAAAAGGACGTGACATCTTTATATTGTTCTACCTTTTGGTAAATACCTAGTCCAATGAAAGATATTGAGAGAAATGCTATTATTCAGTTGATAAAGATTTAGACCAGATGAAAGTCTCCCACGTATCTCTTGACACACTTCTTCACTAAATTTGCATATTATGTTCAAATCTTCCAACGAATCTTTTTCAGTCTCTATAAAAGGAATCTGAAGACTCAAAGGAAGGTTACAACATCACAACGCATTACAAGATCCTTAGCATAACTCTGAGTTATTATTTCTTTAAATGTTATAGCTTAAAGATCATAAGATTTCTTATCATTGATTATCTTAGAAAGGTTGAAAACCTTTGCGATTGTTACATGACTATTATACTTGTGATTGTGTATCAAAGTATAGTAGTTATCTTATCTACTAAACTTACATTTAAAGTAGATGAGTCTCTTGCCTGCGTGCTCGAGCAAGGAAGTCTCTTTCTAGGTTGACTGAACAAAGAAGTCTATTGTCTGAGGACTTGAGCAAGGATGTCTCTTTCTAGGTTGATTGAGCAAGGAAGTATCTTGTTTGAAGACTTGAGCGAAAGTCTCTTTCTAGATATATTGAGCATTGAAGTCTCTTGCATGTGGGCTTGAGAAATTCTTAACTTGTTTGTTTATAGTGGAAAGCTTTTGTTAAGGCAAGGGGATTGGACTACTCTCAGGTGAGGATAAGAACCAAGATAATCTTTATGTGCTGTTTGCATTTACTTCTGATCTTTATATTTCCACTATTGTCTTTTTTTTCTGATATCAGAGTCTAAACCTTGTTCAAAATATGAATGTGTTAATTCATAAGTGAAATCAATTTTTGAGTATACACAATTCAACCCCTCTTCTTGTGTATTTTTCTCACCTTGATTGTTCACGTCTTATGTTATCTAATACATTCACCAGCTTAAGGATTAATATTTCATGTTATTAGAACAAGATTTGGTTCTGCATCTGGCCTTTAGTTTTGATGATAACAATGCATTGATTCTTAGAAAACAATTATTTACACTAATGGTTTTTATCTAGTGTGTAGCTTTTGCTAACGGGTTCTAACTCTGAAGCTTTGATGTGTGACATCATTAGATTCTAGAATCAACATACTCTGACTCTGAAGAGATACAAGTGGTTTACAGGATGTTGTTAAGTTCTAAAAAGCTCTTAGACAATGATTCAGATGAACGTTTGTGTTAAAGCTTCTGACTGTGGCTCTGATTGAAGAGCCTCTGAAGGATTATCAGTCTTCATGATCCTGTGCTCATTTTTTAAAGATTCTGAAGAACAAGATCTGAAGACTCTGAAGACCAGGTTTTGAGGAGTTGTGTCAAGACTCTGAAGACCGAGGTTCTGAAGATTTTGTCAACTTGTCTCTTGATTCTTCTAAGCATGTTTCAACATCATTTCATTAGAAGCCTCTGAAGATTAGAAGATAACATCAAAAGGTTTTGCGTCAAGAAAATAGTACACAATAAAAGATCACCCTTTCCTCCACTACACTGATTTTATGAGCTAAGGACAGTACTATTGTACCATTTTTCCTCCTATATGCAAATCGTTATGAGAGGAGACATCTGCAATTTTCTATTCCAATTTTACCCTCTAACGGATCTTTAACTGCCTATATAAAGTAAACTTGGAAGATTGGAAGATGTTGATAATTCACATTGCTAACACTCACGCTATTGCTCATACACACGCTTTTGCTAAAGTACATATTATTTATGTGTATAGTTTTGTAAACACACATAGAGTTGTTACTCGTTATTGTGTGAGATATTTATTGTATAAATCTTATATTAGTCTAATCTTATAAACATAAAATTGTAAATCTCAAAGTTGTTTGAGTGGTTTCCTTGAGTGACTAGGCTTTAGTCAGATAGACTCAAAAAGATAAAGACGGTTTGTCATATGGTGTATGTAATCAGTTTCGATTATAGTGGATTAAGCCCTTGATGAGAAGGAAAAATCACCTTGGTAGGGTAGACTGAAGGTAGCTTCATTAACAGCGAACCAGTATAAAAATTACTTTGCTATTTTTCTTGGTTGTGTATAAAAATTACTTTGCTATTTTTCTTGGTTGTGTTATTGCTTGGTTGAGTAGGTTTTGAAAAAGCTTTTGTTTTTAGAAACCCAAATCGAACCCCCCATTTCTTGTGTTTCTTTTCATCTTCAATTGACATTAGAGCTTTGGTTCTTGTCTTGATAAGATTATCAAACACTTAATAGTGATAAATAAAGATCTAGCGTGAAACACAATGGCTGCCCTTCCACCACCAGTTGCTCAAACAAACAATATAGATCATTACAATGCTAAACCTCCTGTTTTTGATGGAGATAGATTTGACTATTGGAAGGATAGAATAGAGAGCTTCTTTCTAGGTCACGATGGTGATCTATGGGATATGGTAGTTGATAGCTACGAACACTCAGTAGATGCAAGTGGCAATAAAGTTGAAAGAAGAGTGATGACAAATCAGCAGAAGAAAGACTATAAGAATCATCATAAAGAAAGAACCATTTTGCCACATGCTATTTCATACACTGGGTATGCAAAAATCACCAACAAATATATTTCTAAATCTATATTTGATTCTATGAGGATGACGTATGAAGGGAATACACAAGTCAAAGAAACCAAGGCTCTTGCCTTGATTCAAAAATATGAAGCATTCAAGATAGAGGATGAGGAAAATGTTGAGAACATGTTATGAAGGTTTCAAAGTTTTGTTGCAGGACTTAAAGTTCTGGACAAAGGTTATTCTATTATTGTTCATGCTAAAAAGATCATCAGAAGTCTACCTAAGTGTTGGAGACGTATGGTAACTTCTCTGAAGTTATCAAAGGATCAGAATAACACTTCTCTTGAAGAACTGGTTAATTCTTTAAGAAGTCACGAGATTGAGCTAGAGGAAGATGAACCGAAGAGAAATAGAAAATTTATTGCTTTGGAGGCTTCAAAAAGATCTGAGAAGAACTGAATTGTCTCTTCTGTTCAAACGCGTTAATCAACTCAGGAAGAAAAGGAAAGGTAATTTGATAAGTGCATATTTATGCACAATTCTCCTAATTTTTACTTAGGCATTTCTTTATTTTATTTTGTTTATTTTTATATTTTATTATGTTTTCATATTTTATTTTATTTTTAGTTTAATTTAATTTTCGCACTTATTTTTCAGCTTTAGCAGTCTGCGCGGAAACGATCATAACTGGAGTTCCGGGAATCCGTTTGAGGCGTTCTAAAAATTGCCGGAAAGCTAAGAGAGAGAGCTACGACTTTCGTGTTGGAGTCGAAGTCAGATTCGGAGCTCAAAATTCCAGAATTTAGTTTCAAGTTGCAGCATTAGTTTTATTTAAGTTTTGGGTCATTAGTTTTGGGTTTGGGTTATGTTTTCGATCCAGTTGGGTTGTAAACCAAATTTCTTGTTTTCCATATACCTAGAAGCCGCATAACATGAGGACTATTCACGAAATACTTGAAAGCTTGGGCAAGAATTCTCATGAAGAACTAATCGATCCAAACAATTTGCTGTATTCGGGTTCTGATACCTTGAGATTTTAGTAATTCTTATTCAGGTTTTTTATTCCTTTCAATATTAATATATGTATTTTGTTTGCTTAACTCGATTTACATATACTATATTGATTTAATCCGATTGATTGTGTGATCCTAACTATAGTCACGATTTTGTTTGCTTAATTTGTTATCGAGTCCGTTTAATTCATGTTTGCTTAATTCATGAAACTTAATCCCGTTTGCTTAATTCGGATAATAGGAACATGCAACTTATACTATCAATTGCGTTTGTCAGTTGATATTATAATCGAATAGGAATAGTTAATCTGCGGTTGAAATTACGATAGTCGATGATAGGCAAAGACCGAATCAGTAAATTGTTGCTATAGCTTATTTCAATAATCACTTATTTTAATCTATTTTTTTAATTGAATCCTAAACCAACCAAAACCCCATTAATCGTTATTATCATTGGTTAATTCATTCAAGAATCCTTGTGAGAACGATAATCCGAGTCAATCTGTCGCTAACTATGTTTTGTCAAAAATACTCGTTTTTGATCCGCGCGCGACAGCGGATCAAATTGGCGTCGTTGCCGGGGATTCTTGATTATATTAATCGTCTTTATAGTCATATGTGCTGTTTTTTTTTAGCATTTTTTGCCTTAACTTCCTTGCGTTCGGGTCTTTTTGCGGTTTAGGAAAAAAAATCTGTTTTTAAATAAATTGTCTCAGATTATTCCGATTTTTTGTCGATTCATTAGGAAAAAATCAGTAATCAAAAACCTCTATTTATAGAATAAATAGTGGATGCCGCCCTAAAAAACCGAAATTCCTTATTTTTCTATTTTTTATGATTTATTTTCGGTTTTGGTAGTTTTAAAAAAATCTGAAAAAATTCTCAAAATTCTTAATTGACGTCATTAGATTAATTTCGGTGTTAGTTTATTTTTCTAAATTTATTTTAATCATTTTCCTTCATTGTGTTTGTTTTTGACTATGGCTGACCAAAGAACTTTAAGGCAGTTAGCTGTCCCTGATGTGAATTATAATGACATGTGTATTGAATATCCTGAAGCTGACACTCCTTTTGAATTGAAATCTGGTTTAATACACTTGTTTCCAAGGTTTAATGGTCTTGCAGGTGAGGATCCGCATGAGCATCTGAAGGAATTTGAGGTTGTGTGCTCTGCACCTTCTGGACCTTCACTAGAAGATATTGTTAAACAAATGGCTGCAAATAATCTCCAGTTTCAACAACAAGTAGATTCTACTTTAAAGACTTTGCAAACACAGATTGGGCAGCTTGCCACTTTGGTGAATGCCATGCAGCAAGCTCAAGGATCAAACCAACAACCCTTGGAAGAACATTCTGTTTTTCAAATAGATTTGATTTCTGAAATTGTTGATGATACTTGTAGTGATTTGTTTGCATCTGATTTTCCATCATTGTCTGGTTTTGATGATGTTTATTCTTGTGATATTTGTACTGAAACTAAAATTTGCTCTGTTTGTGCTGAAATTGAGGCTGCCTTGCAAGTTGATATTCTTACTGCAGATGAGGTTGCAAATAAAGTTGTTCATGTAGATAAAGCTCTTGACATCCCGACTGCCCCAAACACTCCTTCTATTGAGCAGCCACCTTCCCTCGAGCTGAAGCAACTTCCTAAAAATATGAAATATGCTTATTTAAAGATGAATGAAAAACTACCGGCTATAATTTCTTCTAATCTTGATTTCGATCAAGAAAATAAGCTTTTGCAGGTTTTAAGGAAGCATAAAAAGGCATTTGGTTGGACATTGGCTGACATTCCAGATCAGATCACCTTCACGTGTCCATTTGACACTTTTACTTTTAGAAGATTCTTCGATCCTGGAATAAAAGGCAAAGATACTAATAAAAATTTCAAGTTCAATGGACATTACCCAAAGTTATTCCATGACAGCCCCACTTTGGAAGAAGAAAATGTAGAATATATCTCTTTGGGAAAGACTGCTTATGTGATCACCTATCCTCCTTGACTACTCGGGTGTGCTCTTTCCTCTCTCTTCTCTCTCTTCTTTTATGTTTGTTTCTTTCATTGAGGACAATGTATATTTTAAGTGTGGGGGAGGGAATACTTTATTTTCTTTGTTTTTGTTCTTTGTTTTGTTTTGTTTTTGTTTTCTTTCTAAAAAAAAATTGCATTTTTGTTGAAAGTTTTAGGCTATAGAATAATTTGAGATTAGTTTGCGGAGACTTCGGAAAAATTCACAAGATCGGTATCGTCTTAACACCGTAAGTCTTCTGCATATGGAAATTGATTCGAATTCTTATTATGTTTTAGCCTTAAATTCTCATTCTCTGACAGCTCTTGAGTAGTTTATTTCAGCAGTCAGCACCATCTCACACACACTCTACGCAGGGAAGCCGATGAATATAAGTGAGTGTTCCGAAAAAGAAAAAAAAAGAAAGAAAAGAGAATGCACCTTCTAAGTTTGGTGACCCTCACCCAGTCACTTAACCCAACGGATGTAGAACCTTCAAAAAAAAGTTGGAAATAAGACTCTTTTGTAGTTGGTTCAGCGGTTTCTGGTGCTGAACTTGGTAGGGCGAATTACGGTCCGATCCCCCGCAACTATAAGTGAGTAAGCAAAGGGTTATGCCACTTAAGTACCAGAACCCCGTGCAGAAAAGGATCAGAGTCACTAACCGGTCGCCTTGCTATGAGTGTGTGGAGATAACGGGCTTAATGTGATTGCGCCTGAATGAAAAAAGGCAAAAGAAGGATGAGTAAGTTAGGCTTTAGTATAATAATATGATTCGAGTTGATTTGTGTATTCAGGAGGTTTATGTCTGCATAACTGTGGATTAGTGTTCTTACAATATCCTTAGTGTGCAAGATTAGTACCTATCAATGCAAACTTAACCGAAGAAGACTTGTAGCCTGGAATGAGTAGCTATTGATGTGTGTGTGCTTTCTTTGTTTTATTTCAATTTTGCTCGGAGTGCAAAAGTTCAAGTCCGGGGGAATTTGATAAGTGCATATTTATGCATAATTCTCCTACTTTTTACTTAGGCATTTCTTTATTTTATTTTGTTTATTTTTATATTTTATTATGTTTTCATATTTTATTTTATTTTTAGTTTAATTTAATTTTCGCACTTATTTTTCAGCTTTAGCAGTCTGCGCGGAAACGATCATAACTGGAGTTCCGGGAATCCGTTTGAGGCGTTCTAAAAATCGCCGGAAAGCTAAGAGAGAGAGCTACGACTTTCGTGTTGGAGTCGAAGTCAGATTCGGAGCTCAAAATTCCAGAATTTAGTTTCAAGTTGCAGCATTAGTTTTATTTAAGTTTTGGGTCATTAGTTTTGGGTTTGGGTTATGTTTTCGATCCAGTTGGGTTGTAAACCAAATTCCTTGTTTTCCATATACCTAGAAGCCGCATAACATGAGGACTATTCACGAAATACTTGAAAGCTTAGGCAAGAATTCTCATGAAGAACTAATCGATCCAAATAATTTGCTATATTCGGGTTCCGATACCTTGAGATTTTAGTAATTCTTATTCAGGTTTTTTATTCCTTTCAATATTAATATATGTATTTTGTTTGCTTAACTCGATTTACATATGCTATATTGATTTAATCCGATTGATTGTGTGATCCTAACTATAGTCACGATTTCGTTTGCTTAATTCGTTATCGAGTCCGTTTAATTCATGTTTGCTTAATTCATGAAACTTAATCCCGTTTGCTTAATTCGGATAATAGGAACATGCAACTTATACTATCAATTACGCTTGTCAGTTGATATTATAATCGAATAGGAATAGTTAATCTGCGGTTGGAATTACGATAGTCGATGATAGGCAAAGACCGAATCAGTAAATTGTTGCTACAGCTTATTTCAATAATCACTTATTTTAATCTATTTTTTTAATTGAGTCCTAAACCAACCAAAACCCCATTAATCGTTATTATCATTGGTTAATTCATTCAAGAATCCTTGTGAGAACGATAATCCGAGTCAATCTGTCGCTAACTACGTTTTGTCAAAAATACTCGTTTTTGATCCGCGCGCGACAGCGGATCATAAATTTAGAGGACAAAGAAGGACAGGTGTTCATTCTGAGTCCACTTCTGGATCCAAGAAGGCTAGTGCTGGCAAAGAACTCACATGCTTTGAGTGCAAGGAGCCTGGCCACTTGATGAATGAATGTCCCAAGTTAAAATAAAGAAAGGCCTAAGAAGAACATTAGAGGAAAGAAGAAGGGTTTGATGGCTACATGAGATTATTCAGAGTCTTCAGAAGATGACTCTGATGAAGAGTAGGCAAATGTGGCACAGATGGCTTGCACATAAGCTCCTGCAGAAAGGACTCAACCATAATCAGAATTTGAGTCAGATTCTGAAGAGGTATTTTCTGAACTTTCTCGTTCTAAGCTTGAATCTAGTCTATCGGAAGTTCTAGAAAAGTATCAGAATCTTCTAGACAAATACAAGGATCTGAAGAGGATTCATGTATCTGAATCAGAAGCTTAATATAAGCTTCAGAAAGTTTTTTCATGTTTGAGTGAAGAAAATCTTAATTTGGAAAATAGCAACTTTGTGTCTCAAAGCAATAGTCTCAAACCTGAAAAGAAAATTCTTTCAAATGCCTCTACAAGTCCTAGTGATATCATAAAGAAATATGATAAATCTTTCCAGAAATTTCTTACTAAAAGCCTGAATAGAAGCTTAATAGATTCCATGATTTATGGTGTTAGCAGAAACGAAACAAGGGGTATTGGCTATGATTCTGGTGACGAGTCTAATTCTGAAAAAGATGATAAGCCCAATACTCTTCAGTCTCATTTTATTCCTTCTGGGAAACAAAATGGTGTTATGCCTAAATGTATAACTGTTTCTAAACCTAAGGCTAAAGCAAAACCTCATGCCCGTTTCAATGATGCATTCATGTATAAATAACCTGCACATAAACCCAAGTTTGTTAAGAACTCTAGGAAGACTAACCCAAATGGACCCAGAAAGATGTGGGTACCTAAGGATAAAATAGTCTATGTTACATATTGTAGCTAGAAATTCATGATCATCCAGCTATTGATAAGCTAGAGATCAAATAACAAGAGTCGTCACCGCGCTTTTATTGTTTCCAAGGGAAAAGGGAAAAAGTACGAACAAAACCCAAAAGTAAGAAGTTTTCAAATCAAAACTAATAAAAAGTCAGAGATCACGGGTAAGGGGGTGGGTTACACAGAGGGAAGGTGTTAGCACCCAAAGCGTCCTAGGTACTCCTAGGGAGCCCTTTTTGTGTGCATATGTATTTTGTACAAAGTGATGTTTACAAACAAATAGAATGGGGGGATTAGAAAAGAATTCATTAATTATATTTTTGTGTTTGACAAGACCTTCGGTCTTGTGCCTACGTACCAACATGAAAATGAGGGATCAAAACCTCGTAGTTCGTGATACAAATTTCAAAGTGGATGCATTGATTTTAACAAAATTTAAGTTTGAAAGGCACAAAGGCCTAAAAATGGTTTGAATGGGTTAGTTCTTTTTGGCTTTTTGAAAGTTTAAGTCAAGTATAGTTAAGTCTATTTACAAGTTTGATTAAGAAAAGAAGTTTGAAAATGCAATGGCATAAGGCCAAAGTTTCTATCTTTTTTGCAAAAAATGGTCAAAGTTTAGAACAAAAGTAGTTCACACAAAGAAGATTTTGAAAAAATGGAGGGGGAGATTTTGAAATTAAAGAAATGGGGAGAATATGGAGAGACTATCCTATGTACAAAATTAAAAGTTGAGAGTTGAAAATATGTGACCAAATGGGTAGCAATCCAATAGACAAGAATGTCAATAGAAACCCAGAATTCCCTTGGACTTTTAGAATCAAGCAACACACAAATGCACAATTATATTATCTTGAAGAGCAAGGCATCAAATAAAGATGGCCACATCCAAGCTTATCCATTCCATGATCTTCTTCAAAATAACTCATGCAACAGATGAGTTCCACAAGTCACGAGTTCAAAATAACAGCTTCACAATGATCATCTTGTAGATGAACTTAGAGAGGTCTTCAAAGATGTATCAGATGAAGTTCAAATTGCAAGCACTTGATATCAACAAGTTGGCATTGGCCAAGTCCATTAGCATAGGAAGGTTGCCTAGATTCTAAGTCCATTTGTCCAAGATCAAGCCAACAGTCCATTCAAAAGTTTTTAGGGTTTTTGTTATTATTATGTACATTAATGGTCAAAGACCACACAAACAAGCAAAGTATACACAAACAAAATATATCACACAATATGGTCCAAATGGACAAAGTGAAAATTGCATTAACATAAACAATTAGAATGATATGAACAATGGCAAATGAAGTAGAGTGCTAAAAGTAAATTACATTAAAGTAAAAGCTTGAAATTAAAAGTTAGTAGTTAATTGGTTAGAAGTTAGTATTGTTTTGCTTTTGCTTTTCATCTTAAGACATTCTTTGGAGAACACTCAACCCACTTATCACAACCATGAATCCTTGAGCCAAAACATCTTCCAAAGGAAGAAAAGACGGCCAAGTTTCCACACAATATCATGAAAGAGGGGATACTTACAATCTCACTAACTAAATGCTTATGCCTTTTATGTCACAAATTTAGCGTTATGTTAAGCAATCGTAATTGGACTTATGTAGAAGTCACAACTATTTGAGATCGGGCAATAGAATTTTGGTGTTAATGCATGTTAGAGACATAGTATAATGGACTATGCTCATGAAATATACCATACACAAAAAGAATATGCAAAAGGTGTAGCCTAATCTCATCCATACTCATGTCAATTTTCAATCAACTAGCATTAGGACGTTGAGATGTCATATGCCAAATGGAATGAATGATTGAAGAAGAGGAATAAGATGAAGTGGGAGGGGAATGAATGAAATCACAAATTGGTCAAAGGAGGACTTTTACCAAATTAATATCATTCATTCATTTTGGGAGATGGAATGTACATTCCATCAATCCCCTAAATCCAATGATATTAATTTGACAAAGTCAAATCAACCTTGACCAGGGCCCAACAACAAGAGTCAAACATAAACAAGTCATCACAATTGGTCAACAAATTTATTTGGCATTTATTCAAATTAAAAAAAAATACTAAAATAGTGCATTTTAATTAAATATGGTTTGCCCAATTCCTAAAATCTCATCAAAACGCCAAAGAAATGGCCATGAGATTTATCATAGGTCAAACAAGGTCAAAGGACCTTGGAGAAAAAAATTCATAATTTTTGGACATTTAAAAATATTTTTAAACAATTAAAAACAAATGCAAAATCAATTAATTCATGAAAAATATTAATAATGATCCGAAAAATAATTTTAATTCAGAATACGAAATAGAAAAATATTTGAAATTTTTTGGTGAAAGTCCCATATTTTTTGGAACAATATTTAATTTAATATGAATGAATGAAAATAACACAAATAAAATGAAAATTAAAATATCAGAAAAAACGTGGACCACTTGATCTCCCTCATTAATTGAGGTGGCAGATCAAGTGGCCAGAAATGCGCGTTCCACCATGGTCTCAAGTTAGCGTGCCACAACATTGGTATTTAAAACGCACACTCCAGATTAAAACAAATCAAGAGGATCCTGTGGTTGTGAGACATGTCAGCGCATGGCCGGAGCTGTAGCTCCGGTCTTCTTCTCCGGTGGACCTCATCGGACTGGTCCACCATCAACCATCACCAAAACTAAAAACAAGGACATGATTTCAAAGTAAAAATGGCACTGAGCTCGAATTTGGCCTCAGTTCACTCTAACTCCAAGTATATTGAGAGATATATGGAGTTGAAATTTGAGGTACATGAACTGAGTTGCTTCGATTTAGCCTCAAAGCAACTCAAACTTCTTGCCTACATTGGTAGGACTTCAAACAACCAAAGAATCAATAGAATTGAGCAAGAATTTGAGAGAATCGAAGAGATCAAAATTTCTGGAAAATACCTTCAATGGAGGTCTGGATTCAACTGATCTTGATCTTGCTTGTGCTTGATCTCACTCCACTTGCTTGTAGAAGAAGGATTGGATGCTTACAAGGTTGTGGATTCCTGGAGATTTGAATTTCAAAACAGTGGAAATTCAACCTCAAATTCAAATGAATTTCTCAGGTTTATCCTTTGCAAAGTGAGGGTTTGAGATGGGGAATCAAAGCTGGAGCGGATGTGTGTGTAATTCTGAGCATATGGAGCTCTATTTATAGCTGAAACCATTGATATTTGCACACTTGAAATTTTTTTCCAAAATTGGAAATGGTGATACATGGGTGCATGGGCGTGTACATGCCCATGAGATTATTGCTTAAGGTCCACAAATGAATGTTAGATAGTCTGAATTGAGCTTGGATTGCAAGGCAAGTGTGCATTTGGATTTGAAGTTTGGTCCTTGCCAAGTGATGTCACCATGTTCATTCCATGCGCAGCCTATGTATTCCTTGTCCAACATGAATGAATTTGAGCTCTTTGGAAAGGTGAGATCAAGATGAACAACTTTCATGTTTAACGCTTTTTCATTTGGAGCTTCAAAATTGGAGAAATTTGAGGTGGAAGTTTGGAAATTTTTGACATATCAAATTTTTTCTAAGTGTCAAGTCATATGTCTTAATATTCCACCTTGCTTAACTTTTTATGTGATCTTCAAATGAGGAAAGTGTCTTCATCAAAGTTGTATCTATCTCAAAGACCTTCAAAATGGTCACCAATTTCATGTCATTTGGATTTTAAATGATACAGTTATGCATTTTTGAAGTTTGGAAAAGTCACTTGATCAATGGTATAGGTCAAAAGTGACCTATAATGTAACCTCATATCACATGCTCAAAAAAGTTGAATTACCTCCCACTCTAAACATCAAAGTTGAAGTAGACACATTGAATTTGATTGTGTAACTTGTAAATCTTTCATCTCATAAAAATTGAGCAAGTTATGGCCTTGGGAAATTGACTTTCAAATTAGGGTTTAGACAAAATGACCTATAATGTTTCAACATAGAAAATGATTTTCCAAGCAAAAATAGCTCTAGGTGACTTATAATGTTTCATCATAGACCAAATGAAATGGATGTATAAAGAAGGGGAATTAGATGAAGAGGGAGAGGAATGGATCAAAGCTCAAATTGGTCAAAGGAGGACTTTTACCAAATTAAGATCATTCATACATTTTGGGAGATGGAATGCACATTCCATCAACCCCCTAAATCCAATGATCTTAACCTAGCAAAGTCAAATTAACCTTGACCAAGACCCAACAACACAAGTCAAACTTATACGAACCATCAAAATAGCTCAACACAATTATTTGGCATTTATTCAATTTAAAAATACTAAAAATAATGCATTAAATTAAATATGGTTTGTCAAATTCCTAAAACCTTGTCAAAACACCAAAGAAATGGCCATGAGATTTATCATAGGTCAAACAAGGTCAAAGGACCTTGGAGAAAAAATTTCAGAATTTTTAGAAACTTAAAAGTATTTTTAAACAATTAAAAATATTCACAAAATCAATTAAATCATGAAAAATATTAATAATGATCCAAAAAATAATTTTAATTCAAAATATGAAATAGGAATTTATTTAAAAATTTTTAGTGAAACTCTCATATTTTTTGGATCAATATTAAAATTAATATGAATTAATGAAAATCATGAAATAAAATGAAAATAAAAAAATCAAAAAAATGTGGACCACTTGATCTCCCTCATTAATTGACGTGGCAGATAAAGTGGATGGAAACGTGCGTTCAATGGTGGAACTTAGTCAGCGCGCCACACGCGTGGTAATCACAACCAACGCCCAAGATTAATACATTTTAAATAAGATCAATGGCTCAAAACCTGTCCAGCACACCACCGGCGCTGGACCTCTGGTCACCTTCTTAGGCGAGGTCCACCGGACTAGTTCACTCATCACCATCAAGAAAATTAAAAAAGAGGACACGATTTGGAAAAAAAATGGCGTAGAGCACGAATCTGACCTCAATTTTAACTAACTCCACACATATAGAAAGATATGAGGAGTTGAATTTTGAGGTGTGTCAACTGAGTTGCTTCGATTTGACCTCAAAGCAACTCAATCTTCTTGTTTACATTGGTAGGACTTCAGATAACCAAAGATCCACGAGATGATGAGAATCGGGTGAGAATCAAAGAGAAAAAGTTTTCTGAAATTTACCTTCAATGCTGTGAAGAAATGGATCTTGCTTGCTTCAAACTTGATCTGATCACACTTGAGAAACTTGCAGAAGAGGTTTGGCAATGGTACAAAGCTTTGGATCCTGGAGTTTTTGAATCTCCAAACAGTGAGATCCAAACTCAATTTTCAAGTTGAAAATTCTCAGGTTTTCCTTTGGATGGTGAGGGTTTCAATTGGGGGGAAAAGTTGGCGCGCAAGGTGTGTTTGAATTGAGCTCCAAGGGCCTGTATTTATAGCATTTGAGAGTGATATTTGCACACTTGAAAAATTGCTAAATTTGGACATGGTGATGCACAAGCTTGCATGGGCGTGTACAGGCCCATGAAGCAATCCAATTTGATCCATGTACAACTATTCTGAAGTTTAAATGAGGCTTGGATGTCAAGGCAATGTGAAATGGGATTTTGAGCATTTGATTTCTTCCAATGATATAGCCCTGTTAAGACAATGTGCATCCCTAGCAAATCAATCCAAAATGCATGAAATTGGGTTCTTTGGAAAGCTAAGACCAAGAGGAACAACTTTGATGTTGGACACATTTTCATTTGGAACTTCTATCATGGTGAATTTTGAGGTGGAAGTTTGGAAATTTCAACATGCTGAAAAATTTTCTAAGTGTTAAGCCATATATCTCAATATTCCACCTTGCTTAACTTTTTATGTGAGCTTCAAATGAGAAACGTGTATTCATCAAAGTTGTATGTATTTCAAATACCTTAAAAATGGTCACCAATTTCATGTCATTTGGATTTATAATGATAGAGTTATGCATTTTTGAAGTTGGAGAAAATCACTTGTTCAATGGTATAGGGCAAAAATGACCTATAATGTATCCTCATATCACATGATCATAAAAGATGAATTAGCTCCCACTCCAAACATAACAATTGAATTAGACATCTTGAATTTGATTGTGCAACTTGGAAATATTTAATATCATAAAAATTGAGCAACTTATGGCCTTGGGAAGTTGACTTTCAAATTAGGGTTTAGACAAAATGACCTATAATGTTTCAACATATAAAATGATTTTAAAAGCAAAACTAGCTCTAGGTATCAACATTAAAGTTGTTTGGAATGTCATTTAGAGTAAGTTTTATCTTAGAATCATTTTAATATGGTGAAAATTGTAGGATATGGGGTCTAGGGAGACCTAGTTTTGATCAGATGAATCCATCTGGCCAACCACCATCAACCAACTATCTAACTTCCAATTCTCTTGACTTTCATGGCTCATGGTAGATCATATATGCATAAGATGATGAATTTTGAAGTGTCCCTTGATAAATTTGATCAATTGGTGAGATAGCTTGTTGGAGAAGTTACTCAAGATACCCAATCAAACTAGGGTTTCCAAGGCAAATCACGCTCAAACTCTTGAAGAGAACTTGATCATTATAACATTGGGACTCATATATGATGTTCATAACCATTCTTGAATCAATTATTGGTTGTGCTCTTTGTTCATGAGGGTCTCAAACCCTAGATCTGAACTTGATGAATCAATGGAATCATGCCCTTCCTACAAAAGAGTTAGACAAATGCAAAGACATATTTTTTGGTATTTTGGTTAGTGAAATGATAAAATACAAGTATGATATAATCACAAATTGCTTGGTGATCTCTCCTAAAACAAACCCAATGAAAAGGGGTAAGGAGGATGCCAAGGTATGATCCCAATGCTAATGCTTATGATGAAATTGCATGAGGGATCTTAGGGTCAAAATTGGGGTCTTACACTTTCAAACCAGATTCTAGGGGTAAATGGACTCCTAATTATGAAGGCCCATATGTTATTAAGAGAGACTTTTCAGGCGGTGCTTTGATTCTTACAACTATGGATGGTGAAGAGTTCACTCGTCCTGTGAACGCATATGCAGTCAAGAAATAGTTCGCCTAAAAAAGAAAAGAACAAATCGCTAAGTTGAAAACCCGAAAGGGCGGCTTAGGCAAAAAGGAGTGTCTCAGTGGATTGAAAACCTGAAAGGGTGATCCAGGCAAAAATTAGAGACATAAAATAGAAAAATTTATCCCGATAAATTGAGTACCCCACCTTGGGGAAATTTATGCAAAAATTAGGGATTATGGCAAGTAACTGCATGCTACTGATCGTCCAGTATTAGAAAGACTTTGTTGAGCACAAGGGTTTATGGTGATTCATTATCCCCAGTGGTGGTCAAAAGCACAGTGGAGATCAAGAGTTGGTAGAAGGATTAGCGGTCAATTGTATTCAATGTAACCCTTTTCCATGTAAATTACCATTTTCAACTTTGTAAAGATCTATGGAGTCTTGTCATTTACAGACTACCATTCTATTAAATAAAGTTGAGCTTTTATCCAATTGTTTCTACTCTTATTTATTTTAGCTAAATAGTTTTAAATTTTATTATGATCATTTTTTTAATTAAATTTTTTTAATCAAAATAATTTTCTTAGACATATAAAAGCAAGAATTTTTCATAGGCAGTTTCAAAGCAATATCAACAGCATTTCGAAAAACAACAAGTCTTAAGTGTGGAGCTATATGGGTTCCCTAAGCAGATAACCCTTTGGGTATCCTTAGCCGGGTTTGTTGATCCAGTTCCCCAGCGGAGCTTCTGTACTTTTCTCAGCTGAGTTGGTTGATTCAGTCCCCAGCAGAGTTTGTTTGTTCCTCAGCAGGATTGATTTTCTGTTTTGATATTCAACAGAGAAAGATCGATTTCTCCGGTAGATCACGTTGGTTTCTCCGCCAGTAGCCATCCGGCTCACTCCCAATCAGAGTTTCCTCCTAGTTTCTGAGCAGCTATTTGTGTTTATCCTCTGTATGGTTGTCTCCTATTTGATATGGTGTTGACCTAAAATTCCCTGCAGATTCGATAATATTTCCTTTCCTCAACAGATCTCCTCCTTCCCCAGATAATGTTGAGCCTCTAGGATGTTAATCTCCCTGTTCTCTAGCAGTTGTAGATTGACCGAGGATTGTACCGATGACTCAAATTTTTACGACACCTTTGTATCCTTTGCGATCGTTTTGTCAGCATAATCATCATACATATACATATACATATACATATACATATACATATACATATACATATACATATACATATACATATACATATACATATACATATACATATACATATAATTGCATGATTACATATTTTGGCATAGTCATATTTGTTGATTCATTGTCTGAGATTCTTATTCTTTGTTATGGCAGTACTTCATCCCCATACAAGTTCGGTGTCTGTCTTCTCAATGATAGAAGTGTCGGCCCCTTTAGCAGAAAGATTTTAACCTTTCTCCCTTCCCCACTGAGTTATTTCCTCGTGGATAATCATTGTTTTAGTTTCCTCCCCAGTTGATTACTTGGATGGAATTACTTCCATTGAGCTATATCCTCATTGGGTTGACTCTTGATTGACCTATTCTTTCTAGATCTTACCTAGATATATGCTTTTGGTCCCCTGAGACCTTATTACCCAGTAACTGGTAATATTCTTCTCATGTTTTTCACTTTTGCCAAAATACCCGGCACGAACAACTTTTTCTCCCCAGCGGATTCGTTTTCAAGTTTCCCTAGGAAGTATATCCTTGATATGTTCATCTTAACCGATGACGAATATTGTATTCCCTTACTTGGGTCTATCCTTGATATGTTCATCCTAACCCATGACGGATATTCTCATCCTTGGCATTCTACCCAGTAGAAAGGTAGTTGTAATCCCTATTTTGTTCCCCAGAGGGTTAATCCTTAATATCTTCATCCTAATCGATGACGGGTTTCCTCCTCTTTGTGGTCTTCTACCCAGTAACCGGTAGTTGTAAATCCTGTTTTTCCCCTCAACAGAGTCTATCCTTGATATGTTCATCCTAACCGGTGACGGGTTTTCTCTTTGATGGTCTTCTATCCAGTATTCGATAGATGTAATTCCTACTTTTTGTTCAGTTGGTTTATCCTTGATATGTTCATCTTAACCGATGACGGGTCTCCTCCTTAACAATTCCCAGGCAAGACTATCCTTGATATGCTTATCTTAACCTATGACGGATTTTCTTTCCTTTGAGTCTATTCTTGATATGTTCACCTTAGCCGGTGACGAATATTCTCATCTTCGGTCTTCTGCCCAGTAACTGGTAGTTGTAAATCCTATTTCTGCAGTTTTCCCCAGCAAGGCTATTCTTACCCAGTAGCCGATAATGAATATTCCTTCCTAGTGGTTCCAAGCGAGTCATCCTTGATATGTTCATCCTAACCGATGACGGGTGTCCTCTGTGTCAGACTTTTATTATCTCCTTACCCTGTAGCAGGTAGTGGATAATAGATTTCTGCTCCTCCTGTGTTGAAGTTTATTTTTTCCCCAGTTGAGTTGAGTACGTTTTTCCTTAGTGAAATCGCTTTTGCCTGCATTGATTCAAGAACTTCAGTTTTATCCTGATCTACTTGTAATCCCCTGCAGATGTTTTGTTTCCCCGGCTGAGTCTTTCCATTTTGTGGAATTCCTCTAGTCCCCCTAGCAGTTTTAAGTCGTAGCTTGGCCTACGCGTAACCTTTTATCCCCCCAGAGTCTCTGTCTCCCCAGTGAGTGTTCCTTACGGAATGCATTATACTCCTGCGGGTCTTCGGTCTCTCTGATTTCTTTTCCTTTGTGGCAACATTTCCCCACAGAGAATTTGCTTTTTACATACATATCATATGCATCATGAGGTCTCTTAGGGACCAAATTTTGTTTCTATACGTTGTTATTTAAGCCCATTCTACTGAGTCAAAACGAAGATTTTAACCTTCACCTCCTCAGCTAGAATGTCCTTAAATAGGGGCAGCTGTAAGACCCCAATTTTGACCCTAAGATCCCTCATGCAATTTCATCATATGCATTATCATTGGGATCATACCTTGGCATCCTCCTTACCCCTCTTTCATTGGGTTTGTTTTAGGAGAGATCATCAAGCACTATGTGACTATATCATACTTGTATATTATCATTTTACTAACCAAAATACCAAAAATATGTCTTTGCATTTGCCTATTTCTTTGTAGGTAGGGCATGATCCTCTTTGATCTATCAAGGGTTTAAGGCCCTCATGACTAAAAGCACAACCATGGATTGACCCACAAATGTTTCAAAGCACCATATATGAGTCCTAATGATCACTACATGTCATATTGATCAAGTTTTCTTCAAGAGTTTGGAGGTGATTTGCCTTGGAAACCCTAATTTGACTGGGTATCTTGAGTAACTTCTCCAACAAGCTATCTCACCAATTGATCAAATTTCTCAAAGGTACACTTCAAAATTCACCATCTTGTGCATATATGATCTACCATGAGCCTAGAAAGTCAAGATAATTTAAGATTAGCAAGTTGGTTGATGGTGGTTAGCCAGATGAATTCATCTAATCAAAACTGGGTCTCCCTAGACCCTATCTCCTATAATTTTCACCATATGAAAATTATTCCAAGAGAACAGTTACTCTAAATTACATTCCAAACAACTTTCATGTTGAGACCTAGAGCTAGTTTTGCTTGGAGAATCATTTTCTATATTGAAACATTATAGGTCATTTTGTCTAAACCCTAATTTGAAAGTCAACTTCCCAAGGCCATAACTTGCTCAATTTTATGATATGAAAGATTTACAAGTTGCACAATCCAATTCAAGATGTCTAATTCAACTTTTATGTTTGGAGTAAGAGCTAATTCAACTTTTATGAGCATGTGATATGAGGATACATTATAGGTCATTTTTACCTATACCATTGAACAAGTGATTTTCCTCAACTTCAGAAATGCATAACTCTATCATTCTAAATCCAAATGACATGATATTGGTGACCATTTTTAAGGTCTTTTAAATAGATACAACTTTGATGACGACACTTTTCTCATTTGAACCTCACATAAAAAGTTAAGCAATGTGGAATATTGAGATATATGGCTTGACACTTAGAAAAAATTTCAACATGTTGAAATTTCCAAACTTCCACCTCAAAATTCACCATGATCCAAGTTCCAAATGAAAAAGTGTCTAACATTAAATTTGTTCCCCTTGATCTAAGCTTTCCAAAGAACCCAAGTTCATGCATTTTGGGTAAGGATTGCTAGGGATGCCCATGGCTTTAACAGGTCTGCATGATTGGAAGAAATCAAATGCCAAAAATCACATTTCACATTGCCTTGACATCCAAGCCTCATTTGAACTTCAGAATGATTGTACATGGATCAAATTGGATTGCTTCATAGGCCTATACACGCCCATGCAAGCTTGTGCATGAAATGTCCAAATTTAGCAATTTTTCAAGTGTGCAAATACCAGTCCCAATTGCTATAAATACAGGCCCTTTGAGCTAATTTCAACCACACTTTGCGCGCCAGCTTTGCCCCCCAATTGAAACCCTCACCATTCAAAGGAAAACCTGAGAATTTTCAACTTGAAAATTGAGTTTGAATCTCACTGTTCGGAGATTCAGAAACTCCAGGATCCAAAGCTTTGTACCATTGTCAAACCTCTCCTGCAAGCTTCTCAAGTGTGATCAGATCAAGGTTGAAGCAAGCAAGATCCATTTTTACACAACATTGAAGGTAAATTTCAGAAAACTTCTTCTCTTCGATTCTCACTCAATTCTCATAAATTCTCTTGAATCTTTGGTTGCTTGAAGTCCTACCAATGTAGGCAAGAAGATTGAGTTACTTTGAGATCAAATCGAAGCAACTCAGCTGTCACACCTCAAAATTCAACTCCTCATATCTTTTTATATATTTGGAGTTAGTTGAAATTGAGGTCAGATTCGTGCTCTACGCCATTTTTTCTTTCAGATCATGTCCTCCTTTTTTATTTTGGTGATAGTTGATGGTGGAACAGTCCGGTGAGGTCCACTGGAGAAGAAGACCGAAGCTCTGGCTCCGGCGGTTTGTTGGCACGTCTCCAGACCACAGGATCCATTTGAAATGTTTTAATCTTAGGCATTAGTTTTGATTACCACGCGTGTGGCGCGCTGACTAAGTTCCACCATGGAACGCGCGTTTCCATCCACTTGATATACCACCTCAATTAATGAGGGAGATCAAGTGGCTCACGTTTTTTTTATTTTTTTATTTTTGTTTTAATTCATTTGATTTTACTTAATTCATATTAATTTTAATATTGATCCAAAAAATATGAGAGCTTCACCAAAAAATTTCAAATAATTTCCTCTTTTATATTTTGAATTAAAATTATTTTTTGGATCATTATTAATATTTTTCATGATTTAATTGATTTTGTGATTATTTTTAATTGTTTAAAAATACTTTTAAGTCTTTAAAAATTCTGAAATTTTTTCTCCAAGGTCCTTTGACCTTGTTTGACCTATGATAAATCTCATGGCCATTTCTTTGGTGTTTTGATGAGGTTTTAGGAATTTGACAAACCATATTTAATTTAAATGCATTATTTTAGTATTTTTAAATTGAATAAATGCCAAATAATTGTGTTGACCTCTTGTGATGGTTTGTGTAAGTTTGACTTGTGTTGTTGGGTCTTGGTCAAGGTTGATTTGACTTTGCTAGGTTAAAATCATTGGATTTAGGGGATTGATGGAATGTACATTCCATCTCCCAAAGATGAATGAATGATATTAATTTGGTAAAAGTCCTCATTTAATCAATTTGAGTTATGATCTATTCCCCTCCCTCTTCATCTAATTCCCCTTCTTTATGCATCCATTTCATTTGGCCTATGATGTCTATAAATCCTAAGGCTAGTTGATTGCAAAATCAACATAAGTATGGATGAGATTAGGCCACCTCTTTTGCATATTCTTTTTTTGTGTGTGGTATGTTTCATGAGCATAGTTCATTATACTATGTCTCTAACATGCATTAACCCCAAAATTCGATTGCCCGACCTCAAATAATTGTGACTTCTACATAAGTCCAATTACGATTGCTTAACAGAGCGCTAAATTTTTGAAACAAAAGGCATAAAATTCTAGTTAGTGAGATTGTAAGTCTCCCCTCTTTCATGGTATTTTGTGGAAACTTGGCCTTTTTTCCTTCTTTTGGAAGATGTCTTGGCTCAAGGATCCATGCTTATGATAAGTGGGTTGAGTGTTCTCCAAAGAATGACTTAAAACAAAAAGCAAAAGCAAAACAATACTAACTTCTAACTCATTAACAACTAACATTTAATTTTAAGCCATTTACTTTAATGCCATTTAATCTCAAGTCTGTATTCATTTGCCATTATTCATACCATTCTAATTGTTTATATTGATGCTATTTTCACTTTGTCCATTTGGACCATATTGTGTGATATATCTTGCTTGTGTATATTTTGTTTGTTTGTGTGGTCTTTGACCATTAATGTACATAATAACAACAAAAACCCTAAAAACTTTTGTGTAGACTGTTGACTTGATCTTGGACAATTGGACTTAGAATTTAAGCAACATTCCTATGCTAAAGGACTTGGCCAATGCCAACTTTCATGTAACCCAGTGCTTAAAATTTGAAACTTCATCTGATACATCTTTGAAGATCCCCTTGAGTTCATCTGCAACATGATCATTGTGAAGCTGTTATTTTGAACCTGTGACTTGTGGAATTCATCTACTACATGGGAAAATTTGAAGGAGATTATGGAGTGGCTAAGGCTTGGATGGGGCTATCTTTATTTGATGCCTTGCTCTTCAAGATAATATTGTATGCATTATTTGTGGCTTGATTCTAATATCCAAGGGAATTTGGGGTTTCTATATGACATTCTTGTCTATTGGATTGCTACCCATTGGTCAGATCTTTTCAACTCTTAACTTTTAATTTTGTGCATAGAATTAGTCTCTTCATCTCCTCCTCACTTCTTTAGATTCAAAATCTCTCCCTCCTTTTAAAAATTCTTCTTTGCTTGAACTAGTTTTGTTCTAAACTTTGACCACTTTGCAAACTAGAAACTTTGGCTTTGGCCTTATGCCATTGCATTTTCAAACTTCTTTTCTTAATCAAACTTGTAAATCAACTTAATTATACTTGACCTAAATTTTCAAAAAGCCAAAAAGAACTAACTCATTCACACCATTTTTAGGCCTTTGTGTCTTACAAACTTAATTTTTGTTAAAAACAATGCATCCACTTTGAAATTTATACCACGAACTACGAGGTTTTGATCCCTCATTTTTATGTTGGTACGTAGGCACAAGTTCGAAGGTCTTGTCAAACGCAAAAATATAATTAATGAATTCTTTTCTCATCCCCCCATTCTATTTGTTTGTAAACATCATTTTTGTACAAAATACATATGCACACAAAAAAGGGCTCCCTAGGAGTACCTAGGACACTTTGGGTGCTAACACCTTCCCTCTGTTTAACCAACCCCCTTACATGTAATCTCTGACATTTTATTAGTTTTGATTTGAAAACTTCTTACTTTTGGGTTTTGTTCGTACTTTTCCCCTTACCATTGGAAACAACAAAAGCGTGGTTGCGACTCTTGTTATCTGATGTCTTGCTTATCCATAGCTTGATGATCATGAATTTACCGCTACAACGAGAAGCCATGGTATTATGACATCAGGTGTTTCCTCCAAAGTCAGATTTACCTGTCTGGGGCATCCTTGAAAGATAAGAAGACTTTGAGGAGATTAGCCGACAATTTTTACCTGAATGGTGATGTATTGTACAAGAGAAACTTCGATTTAGTTCTGCTCAGATGCGTGGATAGACACGAAGCAGACCTGTTAATGACTGAAGTCCATGAAGGTTCCTTTGGTACTCATTCTAATGGACATGCGATGGCAAGGAAGATGTTGTGAGCAGGTTACTATTGGCTGACAATGGAATCTGACGGTTGCAAGTTTGTGAAGAAGTGCCACAAGTGTCAAATATATGCGGATAATTCATGTTCCTCCGACACTGTTGAATGTCATTTCCTCCCCATGGCCCTTCTCCATGTGGGGAATTAATATGATTGGCATGATTGAGCCCAAAGCTTCGAACGGGCATCGTTTCATTTTAGTGGCAATTGACTACTTCACAAAATGGGTTTGTCATACCCTGATTTTGGTCCTGAAACTTTTCGCAGTCAATCCTTCATAAGTTCGTTAGTACGTCTTGCTTATAGTCTCAGGTCGTTATCTTTACATTAGATGTGGGTCAACCATTCAAGTCATTAGGGGGTGTAGTTTGCAATTGGAGTTTTGATCTTAGGATTTCAACTTAGAAATAGGTTTGAATCATTCATTAAAAAAAGGAGAGTTACTAATTTACTTTCCATTTTGTTTTTATTTCTAAGTCGTGCAGGGTCATACAAAAGATATATGATGTACATTAACAATTCAAGGTCTTGGACAAGTACTCTTCATTCATTCATCTCTATAAAAAGGGACATAGTATAAAAAATACGGGCATGACACTTTCATAGTCATTGTTAATTCTTTTCTTTGTATTGAAAGCATATTCATTCACATTCATACATGCCCAAATTGAACCATTTTCATTCAATCATACTCATTCATACACATTTTTCACTTAACTACGTGCTCATTCACATTCTCGTCACAGTGAGCACATGCATACATTAAGAAAACACAAATATACCAGGATTTTTTTTAATACATTGAGGGTCATTATAATTATACAAAAGCATTGAAGATTTTTTCAAGTTCCAAAAACTCTTGTAGACAGCTACATGTAGTGTTCTAAATCGAGCTCTTTACTTCAAGATAAGAGTTTACTTCAGCTTTGAATACGTTCTCCACCATGTCCATGTGTTGCAACTCGAGCCACCAACCTACCAAATCGGTCAAAGAAGTAAAATGTCAAAATACTTTTCCTGAACATCAAGCTACACGTTCCAGTTTGTCATCAAGCAATTTTACATTAACCTTTGAGGAGTACATGTAAAGAGAGGAAGTTCAAAGAAAAAAAAGGAAGGGGGGCATGGCAATGAGTTATTCTCGTTTCATATTCACTATTGTAGTAAGGAAAAGCAAAACAATAAGGTCATATCCAAGCAAATTCAGCAGTGATGAGTCGCTCGCAAATATGGTTATGAACCTACGGAACAGATCACACAATGGCAAAAAGTTACCAAGGTAATTCGTGAAAATGGTGAAAGGAAGGAACATAAGTCAAGTGAAGATATTTTCACATACCAAAAGTTAGGAAGAAGCAAACCTGCAGGGTACACCATAAACCATTATTTTCTTGATCCAACCTTAGGTTTGTGAGCTATGAAGAAAATGCAATTTCGCCGCGCCTCATATCGCCTCAACTGTCTTCTCAATCTCTTCTGCAGAATTCCAGCTAGTTCTGCGGTAGCAGATTCTGAGAACATGGTTACTGGAAACAGTGATGATGCTTTCTACCAGCACAAGATGCCGAGAACGATCACGAGAATAGGGCAATTCTTCATGATGTCACTAATGTTCCCTGTGATAAAACTTATCGGAGCTATTTAAATCCAACTGAAAATTAGGCTAAGAAAAGAAAGCATCACAAACTGTTGCGGTCAAGAAAGCCTCTATGCTGCTGATATATGCGACAACATGCGTGTTGCTGAGCTGTCGAGAATGCCTAATCCTAACTTAATGGAAATAGTACAGCGAGATATCACTCCAAGCATGCACGGGATACTTGTTTGATTAGCATATAGAGGCTTCAGAGGGATACAAATTGCAAGCAAACACTCTTTACCTTGATGTGTATGTCATGGATTGGTTTCTCCCAAAGAAGTTTCATCAAAAGACATAAACTTCGGTTGCTCGGCATCACTTGCATGCTAATAGCCTCAAAGTACGAAGGAATTAACGCCCCCCATGTTGAAGACTTTTGCTTCATCACAGACCACACATACACAAAAGAGCAGGTACTACAGATGGAGCCTCTAGTGTTGAAGTCCCTTGCATATCAACTATTTGCTCCTACCACAAAAACTTTTCTCATGAGATTTCTTCGAGCGACACAAGCTTCTTACAAGAGACCAAGCATTGAGTTGGAGTACTTGGCGAATTACTTGGCAGAACTAACATTGATGAGCTATGGTTTCTTAAATTTCCTTCCTTTGATGATTGTTGCATCTGTCGTGTTTCTCGCACGATGGACATTAGATCAGTCAAACCACCCATGGAATCCAACTCTCGAACACTATTGCTTCTTACAAAGCATCGGATTTGAAAGCACGGTTCTTGCATTACAAGATCTACAACTGAATAGAAATGATTGTCCTTTAACCTCAATCCACGTCGAAGTTGCTACAATACAACACACAAAATCAGTGTGATTTTAAGTTAGTTTACAGTGGTGAAACTACTTCTTACCAACAGTAAAGTTTTTGGAGATGGAAAGGATCGAGAGGGACCACAAGCTGGAAGAGGACAAAAATTCCCAAGCATCTTCCGTACGAATGCGTTCCACCACTCCGAAGAAGCTAACAACAGAAGGAAAGAAGGAATTATTAGTCATATATAAGAGGGATTCGAAAACAAAGAACCCTAATAATCTTTCGATGGCGAGAAGGCGAAACAGCGAACCCTCACCAAGCCCAACTCGTGAACCACTTGGAAGAAGAAAGTGACTCGAAGAAGAAATAAGAAGAGGGAATCACATACCTGCTTTCTCGCTTCCGAAACATCCCGATCCAGCATATTTCTCGCCTCTTCGTCACTTCATTTTTAGACTTGTGAATGTATGTAGTTCCTCTCTTCCACACGTTTTTAACATATCTGCAAATGATTGTTTTTGTTTCCCTTTTGTGGTTGTTTAGGTTCGATTTATTATTATGTTTCATAAAAATCGGTAAATGGCAAATGCATTTGTCTACCCTCGTTGTTGAAATTTGGTTTGTGGGTCTCTCTGTGAGCGATTTTTTGAGTGAGATAAGGGGGAGACGGGTATTTCTTTTGGTCTTCCTGTTCTTTCGTTTTTCCAAAGTTTACACTGATATATTTATTGCATTTCCTTTTAAATAACCTGTGGTTTTTGAATTGATGCAAACGTTGTTCATTTTCATGATTCTCCAAACATTTATGCCCTGATTAATGTCTTGTCTTTTCGTGTCCCCCGTGCATTGATTGCCCTTTTAATTTTTCTTGCACAAACCAACACAACCACGCGGCTAGGCTGTAGGGACTTTTGGTTTTCCTTCAATTTCTCTTTGTTTTTTGTATTCGGCCGAAGAATTTGCAATTGGACCCTCTGACCCGAGTTGGGATAGACCACTACCACCAGTTTTAGGATTGGGCCTTTGTTTGGGCTACGGTCCCAGTTTCGTCCATATACCACCATTAGTTCAATTTCGACAAGTGATGGTTCATGGCTGAGTGGTTGAAGCGCCAACCTGTTTCCCACTAGTCTTGAGTTCAAAACTAGTTTGTTCCACTTCAGGATTTTGAGCATAATTTCCTTCATTTTTCTACTTTTGATTTTTTTGCTTCCTATATTTTTGGATTGACTAAATGATTGAATACTCAACCATTACCTTGTGCAACTCACTTTCTAAATATTTCGCTATGTTCACTTTTTATTTATTTTTGATCTTTTATGCTTTATTCTCATTTTTTCCGACCCTTGTTGATTTTAATGATTGCCCTTAATTTAATTTATTGTTTAAACATCGATTTTAATTTATGGATTCAGCCGCTCTTATGTTGTTTATCCATAATTATTTTATCGATATAGCGATAGAATTTCATCGCGTTTCGATTTGTCGCACATGATCATCCAATGTTTATCATGATGCATAAATCGGTTTTGAGCACATTACTTAGTTGTAATTTTCTCACCTCCACACCCTTGTAAGTCGATTTTCTTTTAAGCATCGTCGCCAACCTCACACAGCTTACTCTTGGGCATTCTTACAGTGAGACGGTTCTCTTGCACTTACACTCATTCATTGCTCGTTGATTTATTTTGTCCCGATTTAATTATGTCATTACTTTGAATACCCATTCGACAAACATGTACCCCCACTCCTATGATGTGTAATAATTTTACCATTTTATTTCCTTATTTGTTTGACTGTTTAGCTAACTACTAATGCAAGAGTAAAATCAACCATTTCCAAAAGTTCAAAATAATGACTCGATCCAACGTCGAGTATTTTCTCAATAAACAAATTAATACATTTCTATCCATTCCATTTATTCCAAACCTTCATTCGAATCTCTCTCAATCGCCCATCAAATGCTTGATCCAACGTCAAGTCATTTTCACAATAAAGACTCAAAATACATAATGCTTATCAAACACTTTTCAATAAGGGTGGAAATGGAACGTGGTGGATACCACGCACTCCTGAGACTAGGGTTCGAGATGGATGTCTAGCCTGTCTTAACCCTCGCCATCATACAAATCTATCTATTCCATTTCTTTCAAACCTTCATTCAAATCTTTCTCAATCACTCATCAAATGCTTGATCCAACGTCAAGTCATTTTCATAATAAAACTCAAAAATACTTAATTTCTATTTAACACTTTTCAATAAAGATGGAAATGGAATGTGGTGGATACCACGCACTCCTGAGACTAGGATTCGAGATGGATATCTCGCCTATCTTAGCTCTCTCTATCATTCAAAATTGTCAATGCGGTTTCTTTAAACCCTTTTCTCAATCAAATCTCAAAGACACATAAATATATCAAACCTTTTTGCAAATAAGATGGAAATGGAACGTGGTGGATACCACACACTCTTGAGACTAGGATTCGAGATGGATATCTCACCTATCCAAGTTCTCGCCATTAATCAAAACACATCAAACCAATCAAATTCTTTTCTCGCCGCTGTGCGATTGACCCTTAAACCCTTTCTCAAATGAAAGTTACTTTGTTTCAAGACAATGCAAAGCAATGTTTCTCCACTCATTCATTGATTGACACAAAGTAGCTTTCGCTAAAATCGACCAACAAATAAACATTTTCTACCCAGAACTACGGAAGCCTTGAGTTCTCTATTGCACCCGGAGATACGTAGGAGCAAGATTTGTAAATCTTTTCAGGCCCATTAATAAAAAACTTAGGTTTAGTCCCCTTCGTTAAAAATCCAAAAACATTCTTCTCTCTTATACTCTTTCTTTCCCACCTAATAACTTGAGAAAGCCTAACATTTCAAACTAACACTAACGCGCAAAACTAACTTAACGGTTATCGTTGAGTACAACGAACGTGAGGGGTGATAATACCTTCCCCTTGCGTAATCGACTCCCGAACCCTGATTTGGTTGCGACGGCCATAATCATTATCGTTATTTCTTGGGTTTTATCGATATTTCCCATTTCCTTTTTATGAATAACTAAAGTTCGGTGGCGAATCTGTTTAGTCCATCATTGCGAGCGTGCGGTTGCGCTTCGCTAGGTTGTATTCTCATTTTTTCCGAGGTACAACAGGGTTGAAGCGACATCATATGGGAATGTAACCAAGCAAGTTGTTGTAAGGTTTATTAAGAATCAGATCATATGTCGTTATGGTGTGCCAAGTAAGATCATTACTGATAATGGATCAAACTTGAATAACAATATGGTGGAAGCTCTTTGCAAAGATTTTAAGATTGCACATCATAATTCTTCTCCCTACAGACCTAAGATCAATGGGGTTGTTAAAGCTGTAAACAAGAACATCAAGAAGATTATTCAGAAGATGGTTGTAACATATAAGGATTGGCATGATATGCTCCCATTTGCTTTGCACGGGTATCGTACATTCATCCGCACTTCAACAGGGGAAACCCCTTTCTCTCTTGTTTATGGTATGGAAGCATTACTCCGTAGAGGTTGAGATCCCTTCATTGCATGTGCTCATGGAAGCCAAGTTGACTAAGGCTAAATGGTGTCAGACCAGGTTTGATCAGCTGAATTTAATCGAGGAAAAGAGATTGATTGCCATGTGTCATGGTCAGTTATATCAGCAGAGAATGAAGAAAGCTTTTGATAAGAAGGTCAGACCTCGCGTATTCAGAGAAGGTGACCTTGTGCTTAAGAAGATTTTATCGTTCAAACCAGACTCTGGGGGCAAATGGACTCCTAATTATGAAGGCCCATATGTTGTTAAGAGAGCCTTTTCAGGCGGTGCTTTGATTCTTACAACTATGGATGGTGAAGAGTTCACTCGTCCTGTGAACACAGATGCAGTCAAGAAATACTTCGCCTAAAAAGAAAAGAACAGCTCGCTAATTTGAAAACCCAAAAGGGCGACTTAGGCAAAAATGAGCGTCCCGGTGGATTGAAAACCCGAAAGGGCGATCCAGGCAAAAGTTAGAGACATAAAACAGAAGAATCATCTCGATAAATTGAGTACCCCACCTTGGTGAAATTTATGCAAAAATTAGGGATTATGGCAAGTAACTACATCCTGCTGATCTTCAGTTTTGAAGACTTTGTTGAGCACAACGGTCGACGGTGATACATCACCCCAGTAGCGGCCAAAAGCCCAGTGGACGTCAAGAGTTGGTGGAAGGATTAGTGATCATTGTATTCAATGTAACCCTTTTCCATGTAAATTACCATTTTCAACTTTGTAAAGATCTATGGAGTCTTGTCATTTACAGACTACCATTCTATTAAATAAAGTTGAGCTTTTATCCAATTGTTTCTACTCTTACTTATTTCAGCAAATAGTTTTAAATTTTATTATGATCATTTTTGAAATTAAAGTTTTTAATCAAAATCATTTTTCTTAAACATATAAAAGCATGAATTTTAAGAAATCAGTTTCATTTAAAAGGAATATCATCAGTGGTTCGAAAGCAGTAAGCCCTAAGTGTGTAGCACTATTGGTCCTCCCCGAGAGGTAGGCGCAATTTCTCTTCGGTCCCCGACGGAATTCTTTAGCACTCGGTTTTTGTTCACCATCCGCTGCGGAGTGTTTTTCCCCAGCAGATCTCGTGGTTATTCCCCAGAGAGGTTGGTGATTATTACCCGACCATTTTTATCTCCAGCAGAATAAGGATGTTGTCCTCAACAGTTTGCATGATTGTAGTAGAACTTTGGTTTCCTCACCAGTCATCATCAGATTCGCTCCCGGTCAGAGTTTCTTCCTGGTCTCTGAGCAGCTATTTGTGTTTATCCCCTGCATGGTTGTCTCCCATTTGATACGGTGTTGACCTAAGATTCCTCGTAGACTCGATAATGTTTTTCTCGGCAGATCTCCTCCTTCCCCATCTAGAGTTAAGCCTTTAGGATGTTAATCTCTCTTTTCTTTAGCAGTTGTCTCCCTCTTTTGTGGATTGACCGAGGATTGTATCGATGATTCAAGTCTGCGACACCTTTGTATCCTTTGCGATTGTTTTGTCATCATAATCATCACATATACATATACATGTACATATACACTCACATGTTCCATTATTGCATCATCATTATTATTGATTCACTCATGTGATTCTTATTCTCTGTATGGTGGGACCTTATCCCCATACAAGTTTGGTGTATGTACTCCCTCAATTGTAAAGTGTCAGCCCCTTAAGCAGAAAGACTTTAACCTTTCTCATTTCCCCACTGAGTTATTTCCTCGTGGATGATTATTATTTCAGTTTCCTCCCCAGTTGGTTATCTGGATGGAACTACTCCCCTTGAGATATATCTTCATTGGGTTGAGTCTTGATTGATCGTTTCTTTATAGATCTTACCTAGATAGATGCTTTGGGTCCCCTAAGAGTTTATTACCCAGTAACTAGTAATATTCTTCTTAGTTTGCAGTTTGTTACTTCTTGCTCGAATACCCGACAAAAGTACCTCTGTTTTCTCCACAGCGGAGTCCCCAGTTGGATTCATTTTTATGTTTCCAGCGAGTATATCCTTGATATGTTCATCCTAACCGATGACATATATTTTCTTCCCTCATTTTGAGTTTATCCTTGATATGTTCATCCTAACCGATGACGGATACTCTCACCTTTGGTATTCTACCCAGTAAAAAGGTAGTTGTTATCCCTATTTTGTTCCCCAGAGAGTTAATCCTTGATATGTTCATCCTAACCGATGACAGGTTTTCTTCTCTTTTGGTCTTCTGCCCAGTAACCGGTAGTTGTAAATCCTTCTTTTCTCCCCTGTGCAGAGTGTATCCTTGATACGTTCATCTTAACCGGTGACGGATATTTCTCTTGTGGCATTTTATCCAGTTTTCGATAGATGTAATTCCTACTTTTTGTTCAGGGAGTTTATCCTTGATATGTTCATCCTAATCAATGACGGATATCCTCTTTAACATCCCCAGGAAAGTCTATCCTTGATATATTCAGCTTAATCGATGACTGATTTTCTTTCCTTTTGAGTATATCCTTGATATGTTTACCTTAACCGGTGACGAATATTCTCATCTTTGGTCTTCTGCCCAGTAACTGGTAGTTGTAAATCCTATTTTTGCAGTTTTCCCCAGCAAGGCTATTCTTACCTAGTAACCGGTAATGAATACTCCCTCCTGGAGATTCCCAGCGAGTCATCCTTGATATGTTCATCCTAACCGATGACGGGTGTCCTCTCTATCAGATCTTTATTATCTCCTTATTGTCACATTCGCGAAAAACAACCGGCGGGAAAAGACACAGAGCCGCCACCGTGCGTTATTTATCCCAAAGGAGGGAAAGGAAATGCTCGAAGTAAACCTAGAAAGGAAATGGTCTTACGACCAGAGATGCAAGGATCGGGAGTCGGTTACGCAAGGGGAAAGTATTAGCACCCCCTCACGTCCGTCGTACTCAACGGGATCCACGCTCAGAAGAATAGAATAAGGTTGCTAAATAACTGCACAAAACTGGAATAGAACACAGATGAAAGACGGAATAAAGGGGACTCGGCAGGATGTCGCATCCTAGGCATACGTAGTTTGTCAGAAACAAACATCAGAGTCGACGTAGTTCGGGGATATGGGGAACGTGCTCGCTAGGACATCGCATCCTATGCATACGTATCTTCTCTAACCAGAGAAAGAATCAGAGCACTCGTAGCTCGGCTAACGCACGCCAAACAAAATGCTAAAAGGAGACGCTGAGACGTCTAACGAAACACACAACAGGAAACGGAATGCCAATCGCTGGTCTTACATCCAACTCCACAAAAGAACATAGGAAACCGAATGCCAATCGCTGGACTTACATCAGACTCCAAACAAACAAACACCAACAGGAAACCGAATGCCAATCGCTGGACTTACATTAGACTCCAAACAAACAAACACCAATAGGAAACCGAATGCCAATCGCTGGACTTACCTCAGACTCCAAACAAACAAACACAACCGGGAAACCGAATGCCAATCGCTGGGCTTACATCAGACTCCAAACACACACACAACCGGGAAACCGAATGCCAATCGCTGGGCTTACATCAGACTCCAAACACACACACAAAACAGAAGGGTCTCGATTGCAACTAGGGCAAGAGAAAGGGAAGGTCTCAATCGCAACGAGGGCGAGAGAAAAGAATCAAAGTTAGTGGTCAGTCAAACTCGACAAGCCATCGCATCTCGTGCCTACGTATCTCATCTGGACATGAGAATCAGAGTTGCCGTAGTTCGGCTAAACTATTTCTATTGGTTTTGTGTTTTTTAAGTGAACGACGTTACTATGCAATCTATCGGATGCTCGACCTTTGGAGACTTACTCACCTATAGTAGAAGGAGTCAACGTGTCCTTAAGAGGGGATAAAGTTTGTTTGTGTTTTAGGAAAGCTCACGCAAGAAATGAAGTCCTAGACGAAGGAACCGTGCTACCTTAATTGACATGCAAACGAGACTATGCGAAGTCTAGCAATCCTATAGGGATACAATCACACCACACAAACACATACAGCATGAAGTAAACACACCAGCAAGGGGGCTCAAACATCAAGGGTGAGGCTTTAGTCAAGGGGTCATATCAACCTCGACAAACAAGCCGGCACTAGAAGGGTATCTAAGGCTCTTAACCACTTACATTGACCGTCAGGGTGAGCAGATGAAAGGTGATGAGGATAAGACCTCATAGCTCTTAACCCGAGCCTGGGTGAGCTTGAATCAATGAAAACGTGGGAGTCCAGAATGTGGGACTCGACTCCACTTGACTGACTCTATATACAAGATTTTGGGTGTTTATTCAAACGCATCAGCACATAGTGCGAGTAATATGAAAGACTCAACTGAATAGCAGGGGATGGATTGCACATCCCTTCTATCTGCCAATTGCCTCTTCACTTAGGAGGACTTGAAGTGCATGGCACAAAAGTAAACAAACACAGTCATTGCCTCTTAAGGAGGACTTCAACCAAATTCCTGCCAAACAGAAACGACAGGGCTTCCAGACTACATGGAGTTAGAGGGATTACCTAAGTGGTATGCCAACCACAAGCAAAGCAAAGCAACTCAAGCAATGGGTTAAAGCTACTAAAGTACCTATAAGAAAAGCAAACAAGTCAATATTATGTCTAGACAAACAACCAACAGTCAACAGTGTTACAACTCAATATGCACACAAGTCAAGCTTTATGACTCAAGAATTCCAGTGATTCCATGAACCTACAACACAAAGGATTAGTGCACAAGGTAATTTGCATCTCATGAAGTAAGATTACATCAATCATTAGGACTAGAAGCTTGAACCTGAAATACAAAGCTTAAAAAGTGAGTACAAACCACTAGCACCAAGGCTAGGGTCAAAGGTAAGGCAAAAAGTCAAAACAGCAACCAATATTCAACATGAAGCATGCTTAAACACATAAGAACATGTCCTAAAAAGGACCAAACCTAAATCAAATGGCAAAGTCATTAATTGCACAAGATAAGGCAAAAGGTACACAAGGTGATCACAATTGGACATGAGGAATCAAAATTCCATATTAAAGCAGAAATGACTCAAACAACCATGAAAATTTTTATGTACACATAACATGTCAAACACAATCATCATGCCAAAAATTAGGATCAACAGAACTCAATTGATAAGGCAATGAAAATGCACAAGTATGACATCAGATTGTGTGACACACATTGTCACACCATACAATCATGTGCCTAAAACAGAGATGAAAAATGAGAAAAATACACAACCAAGCCTCAAAAATCATGCAAGATGTTAGGAATCAACACACCAAATTTCAAATCAATTGGTCAATTATTGAGCATTTCACAATAGAATGAATGAAGCATGGTACATTTGCATACATGTTCAAAGAATCAATCACATTTAAAATTTCAGAAAAGCACAATTCCATAAATTCACCTCAAAAAGTAGAAGACATTTCAATGAACATATGAGAAAAAATTTGGAATTAATTGGATTAATATGCTATTTTTGGTGATTTTTGGAAGTTGGAAGAAAATGATGAATAAATGATGAAACATGTACATGATGAAATGGAGGGAAATGGTAAATGGTGAGAAAATTTGAAAAAAAGCTGGAGTGGAGGATCGAAGGAGGTACCAGCGCTACCAATCAAAACACAGCGTTTTTGGTAAAAATAAAGTGGAATAAAAATGTGCTTTCACCTGGAATCGAAGGGAGGAGCGTCCAAAACGCTGGCGTATTACTAAATGACATGGCGCCTACATCAGCGGTCCAATGTACATGTGGAACTGGTCAAGCAAGCCGCGTCCAATTATTTGGCCAACAGGTGCGCTCGCATGGACGTACAGGTAAGCCTTAGCCTGCTTTTGCAGGCGGCGGCGCTAGCGGTGGAAACCACCGTCTCCTTCGTTGAGACGGTGGATGAACAGTAACCTTCATCAATTTTTTTTATAGAAATTGCAAACAAGTATACCAATCAAAAGCTCTCAACATGAGGAATTCAAATCCAGCATTATTTTGGCCTAACTATTCGTGAATCATGAGAATCGAGCAAAAACATTTTTGCACACAAACTTTCATCTCAACATATCTCAGCCAATACTCAACCGTTTTTAATTCTAAAAGTATCAGCAAACTCAGCAATCAAAGATCTATCTAAACATATGCATAGAATCATGAATTAAGAGACTCAAAAATCACACCTCTTGAAGCTCAATCAATGGCAGCAGCGTGTTCAAGGCCTTGCAAGCTCCAGATTCACTCGATCAACCTTGTTATGAAGTTTGAAGTTGAAATTGAAGCTTGAGATGGCTTGGATCTAGCTCAGATTTGAATCTCCATTGTCATGTTCTTGAGCTTCATATGCTTAATTCTTCACCAAAACCTTCGATCCACACCTTGTTCTGCACTAAATGATGATCAGAGAACACAAATATGCAAGAAAAATCAAGTGCTATGTGGAGAAATTTTGAATTATGATGGAGAGAAATTTTGGAGGGAAAGTTTGAATCTAGATCTAGAATGATGAATTGTGAGAAATTCTGTTAGGATTAAGGCTTTATATGTTATGTTAATCCATTTGCTAATTACACTTAGGCATGGCTAATGAAATTTTAGTGAGAAATAAGGTGTTATGCCAAATTGATCTTTCACCCCATGCATGCAACATGAACGTGAACAGTACCACATGACCATGCAATTACACTTAAAATCATCTTATGAACATGATAGAATGGTTAAAAAACTCATATGATGCACCAAATTCAAATTCATGATTTTCCCTCCAAAATGAGCATGAATGAGCAAATGGTCATGTGATGAAATTTCATGCAATGCCTTGATGGATTTGGAAAATATGAGTCATGACAAGCATTATGCAAAAAGAGGCACTCAATTTGGAGTTTTAGATCAAAAGTTATGGCTTGTTGAAGTTCCATGCACACTTGGCAATGATTTGATCATATCTTCTTAACCATTCATCAGATGCTCATGATCTTGGACTTTTTGGAAATGGGAGAGAAAGATATTCAACTTTCATGTTGGATAAAATTTCATTTGAAGCTTCTTTGGTGTTGTAAAGTCAAGTTGAAAGTGGTCCAAAAACTTGCCATTTTTGGAAACTTGAAATTATAGGTCACTTTCCATTTTTGGAAACTTTTGATTTGGCTTCAAATTCTTCAAGGTAGATATTTGACATGATGAATAGGCCTCTTTTGGACATGAATGAAGTGTCTCAAACCATTTCTCCACCTCCTAGCCCTCAGTTGACTTGCAGTTGACTTTTATGGACCCTAGATGACCTGAAACTGCACTGTGGACTTTGAGCCTCTAACACTTGGTCAAGTTGCTTCAAAATGAACCTTGGTTCATATAAGCTCTCTAGCATACTCATGTGGCTTCTTTTCAAGGAAATGCTTGGTCTCTTGCACAGATGAATCCTCTTGATGCCAGTCTTGACTGATGAGATGCAATGCACTATGCAATGTTAATGTAATGTTAGTAACCTAAAAAATGAAATGAATGCATGAATGGGGGTGCAAATTTGAGGTGTTACACTTACCCAGTAACAAGTAGTGGATAATAAATTTCTGCTCCTCCTGTGTTGAAGTTCATTTCTTCCCCAGTTGAGTTAAGTGTGTATTTCCTTTGCAAAATCGTTGTTCCTGCATGATTCAAGTACGTCAGTTTTATCCTGATCTATTTGTTTCCCCTGCAGAGGTTCTTTTGTTTCCCCAGGCTGAGTCTTTCCATGTTTATGGAATTCCTTTAGTCCCCCGACAGTTGTAAGTTGTAGTCTAGCCTACGCATAGCCCTTTTATCCCCTTAGAGTCTCTGCCTCCCCGATGAGCTTTCCTTATGGAATACATTGTGCTCCTGCGGACATTCGGTCGCTCTGATTTCTTTTCCTTTGTGGAAATATTTTCCCACATAGAATTAGCTTTTACATTTCATCATACGCATCATGAGGTCCCTTAGGGACCAAAATTTGTTTCTATATGTTGTTATTTAAGCCCATTCTACTGAGTTGATACGAAGATTTTAACCTTCACCTCCTCAGTTAGAATGTCCTTAATTAGGGGCAGCAGTAAGACCCCAATTTTGACCCTAAGATCCCTCATGAAATCTCATCATATGCATTAGCATTGGGATCACACCTTGGCATCCTCCTTATCCCTTTTTCATTGGGCTTGTTTTGGGAGAGATCACCAAGCACTATGTGATTGTATTATACTTGTATATCATCATTTTTACTAACCAAAACACCAAAAATATGTCTTTGCATTTGCCTAACTCTTTTGTAGGAAGGGCATGATCCCCATTTGATCTATCAAGTTCATATCTAGGGTTTAAGACCCTCATGGCTACAAAGAGCACAACTAAGGATTGATCCACAAAGTTTATAAGCATCATATATGAGTCCCCATGATCTCTACATGTTATTTTGATCAAGTATTCTTCAAGAGTTTGAAGTTGGTTTGCCTTGAAAACCCTAGTTTGTCTGGGTATCTTGAGTAACTTCTTCAATAAGATTCCTCACCAATTGATCAAATTTCTCAAGGTACACTCCAAATTTCATCATCTTATGCATATATGATCTCCCATGAGCCTAAAAAGTCAAGAGAATTGCAAGTTAGCAAGTTGGTTGATGGTGGTTGGCCAGATGAATTCATCTGACCAAAACTGGGTCTCCCTAGACCCTATCTCCTACAATTTTCACCATATGAAAATGATTCCAAGATATATGGCTTGACACTTAGAAAAATTTCAACATGTTGAAATTTCCAAACTTCCACCTCAAAATTCACCTTGATCCAAGTTCCAAATGGGAACGTTTTTGTGAACTTAATAGTTTTTGACTTGTTTTAAATTAATTTTAAATACTTCTGACTTTCCAAAAATTCCCAAATTTTTTGTCTAAGGTCCTGTGACCTTGTTTGACCTAGGATAAATCCCTTAGCCATTTATTTGGTGATTTGAAGGGATTTGAGGTTTTTCATATTTTAAAATGCATTTTTATTCATTTAAAATTGTTTTTAATTTGACTAATTGTTTAAAAGTTATGTTGTGCTATTTGGTTGACCATGTGCTGTTTCATCTTATGTTTGGCCTTGATGATGGTTGATTTGAACTTCCATTTGATCAATACTATTGGATTTAGGGGGTTGATGAAGTATAAACTTCACCCCTCAAGATGAATGGATAGTATTTATCAGATGAAATTCCTCCCTTGATTAATTTGGGGTTCCATTTCCGTTTCACTTCATCTCTTCATATTCATCCCTCTTCTTCCCCAATCCCTCATTGACCAAGATTTATCAAATATTGAAATGCTAGTTGATTCATCAATGACCTTGTGTCAGATGAATCAACATGAGCTTGATTGAGATAGGCCCATCCCATTTTACTTTTGTGTGTGGTATGCTTTAGGAGCTTGGTTCTTTGTACCTTGTCTCTAACATGTGTTAACACTAATATTTTTATTTCTCGACCTTAGATAGTTGTGACTTCTACATAAGTCCAATTACGATTGTTAACATAGAGCTAAATTTTGTCCCAGAGGCATAGTATTTTTGTAAGTGAGTGTTCTCCAAAGAATGACTTAAACAATTTCTTCTTCACTAACATTTCACTAACCTCTATTTATTATTGACTTTATCTTTAATGTCATTTACTTAATTCAATTTAAATTTTAGTACCTTTATCATTCATTGCCATTTACATTTCATGCAACTTGTTTATGTTTCAGTCATGTTCCAGAGCCATATCTTGTGCTTGTATATATTGGTGCTTGTAATTTTGTTCTATTTGTGGTCTTATGACCTTCAAAATACCTAATAACAACAAAAACCCTAAAAAAATATATCGGTGGACTGTTAGCGCTCTTCCCTTGACTTGATCTGAACTTTTAGACCTATAGTAGGCAACATCCTTATGATTTGAAGGACTTGGCCAATGTAGTTATGTGAGACTAGGTTATCTTGGCCAATGCCATTCACCTGATGCAAGCCTTGAGAGCTCCCTTGGTTTATCTATTACTTTGTCTTTGTGCTTAAATTATTATCATGTTCTTATTGTTTATATCTGATGACTGTCTCTATGAGTTTGCCACAAGGAATTTTTCATCTGATACATTTGAAGACATTAAAGATTGTTTGCTTTTGGAGTGCTTGCTTGGATGTTGGCTATCTTTATTTGATTCTATTTAATTTCTTGGATGTTGGTTGCTTGGTCAATGGTCTAGAGGAAATGGGTTTCTATCTGACATTCTTGTCTTGTGGATTGCATCCCATTGGTCAGATCTTTTCAACTCTAAACTTTTAAATTTTGTCTAGGATAGTCCCTTCATCTCCTCCTTTCTTTCTTAAATTTCAAAATCTCTCCCTCATTTTTAAAACCTTCTTTTTTTTTGTTTTCAAACTTAGACTTGTTTTAATAAGTAGAAACCTTGACCTTATGCCATTGATTTTCAAAATATTTTCTTAATAAAACTTATGAATAAACTTAATCATATTAACTTAACTTTCAAAAAGACAAAAAGAACTAACAACCTCATCTAATCCTTTTGGCCATTTTATGCCTTTTTCTTTTCCTGATGGCAATGTGAACCTTGGACCCTCGTGTGGGCCTACACCATGGTTCACTACCAGGACCTTTATTCGGATTCGTGTACCCCTCCGCACCAAGTGGATTTACTTTGGGCCTATATTCCAAGGTCGAAGCTGATTTTTATTCAATACACCACAATCCATTATTGCACCCCTAGGCTCATTGTTTAGTTTTGATAGTTTTTTATTTGTTTTTTTTCTATGTTTTAATCTTTTTTTTATTCCAAGTTTTTACCATGAATATTAGGATGTGGAATATCATGATAATTCTTTGGAAATATGTTAAAATAATGTTTTACACTTAGTTTAATTAGGTTTTAATTGTTAGTTAGAAAATAAAATGGGGTTTATTTCTTAATTCATGATAACGATTAGACTAGAATGTGAACTCTAACCATTAGGATTTTAGTCTTGTTAATTGGTTCTAATCAAAGTAATTATTTTGTTGGGGGTTAGATTTGTACATAATTCCTAACCAAAAAATCAACCATGTTCCCCTAGTTCTAGCCAACTTTAAAATTGGAAGCATGTTACTCTGATTAGTTCATTGTACATGATTTTCATATAAATCCCTCCCTTTGACTAAGTTGATCAAATAATATTTTGATCAACTAAATTCTTTGATTGTGTATAATCCCCAGTCTATTCAAGTGATCAAAAGTCTCTTGATCACTTGGTAAGGCTAGTTCATGTAATTAGAAATGTTGTGGATCTCAAGGCCCCAAGTTCAGACTTCCAGTCAAAACACCCCAGAAAAATCAAGCAGTGGACTACTAGGAAAGGCATATCAAAGGTGTTTCTCCAAGAGCTTGTCAATCATGATGAGAATGGAATTCCATGAGCCTTAAGTAGTAGAGAAGGAATGAGAATGGAGAATTACCACCCTCATTCTGAATATCATTGGGTACGGGACGAATGACACAGTTGCTCAGAGTATTCATCTCTACTCATAGACTTTAGTGTTATTCTAATAAAGCAATTGTCAAGTCTCTTTCTTTACATCAAGGGAAACCGGAAGATACAACAACACTTGTTAATCATGATAAGAGTTACACGCCATGAGCCTTAAGTAACAAATAATGATTAGAGTGGATCATTCCTTAACTCATCTAGAGTATCCTTGGGTACGGGTCGAATGACTCAGTTGCTCAAGGTATTCGCCTTTCTTCATAGACTTTAGTCCAATTTGAATCAAATGATTGACAAGTCTTCATCATAAGGAGAAACAAGGAGAGTCTTCCTCATCAACTTGAAAGTTATGATGAGAATCACATACCATGAGCCTTAAGTAGTAAATAAGGAGTGGGAGTGAAGAATTTCTTAACTCATCCTGAATATCTTTGGGTACGGGACGAATGACCCAGTTGCTCATCATATTCACCTTTACTCATAGACTTTGATGTGATTCACATCCAATGACTGCCAAGTCTTCTTCATTTTTCATTACCATCTCTCTCTCATTTTCAATCTCTTGATGTCTTTCTTCCGCACTAGTTTTCTGAACTACGAAGGTTTGACTTCTTATTTCATGATGAGAATACGTAGCCACAAGGCTTCAAACCCTTGGCAAGCACACTTATTTATTCTTTCCCATTCGTCAATCATTACACCCCCTCATTAGTATTATATTATCTTCTCCTTGAAACCAAAAACCTTATCTCTTTGGATTCCATGCATATCCTTTTAGGGAAATTTATCATTACCCACCTTATGAATCAGGAGTTGTTTGTCTCGTCGACAAACACTTAATTCCTTTCTTTTCTGGCAATACGCTTGTTTACTCTTTGGTTCAGAGTTTATTCCTTCATAGATTCAATATACCTTTATATTTTGGTTACAGTGAGATATTGTTTCCTTGGACCAAACATCATTCTCTTTGGATTCCATGCATATCCTTTTAGAGAAATTTATCAGTACCCACCTTATGAACCAAGAACTGTTTGTATCATCAGAAAACACTTCATTCCTTTGTGGGTTCATTTACCTTTATGGGTTCTCATACTACCATTGTATTTTGGTGCAAGTTATACTTTTCATCACTTCTTATCAAATAAATCTCTTGATGTACTTATTCCGCATTAGTTCTACGAACTATGGAGCTCTGACTTTCTCATTGCACGATGAGAATACGTAGGCACAAGGCTTCGAACCCTTGGCGAGCATAATAGTTATTTCTTCTGCCTTAGGGATCCATTCATATCTTTCATGATCCAACATATACCTTCAATCATAACCATTCATTTCGGTGACATACTATTTCTTTGGAACCAAATATCACACTTTCTTTGGGATTCCATATATACCCTTTTAGGATAATTTATCAGTGTCCTCATTTGTACCAGGAGTTGTTTGTCTTGATGCCAAACATTTTATTCCTTCTTTTTTTGGCCGATATGCCTACTTTCCTCTATGGTACAAATTTCATTCCCTTTATGGATTCCAATAACACCATTATCCTATGGTCCCAAATTACACCCTTATGTCACTATTACCCAATCTTTCAATTCCTTTTACCCTAATTATTTCTCTCTATCCTATCATTCATTTCTATTACTCACTATTCACTACCTTCATTCAATATATTCTACCAATCATTCACCTCATGTTATATACTCCCATTTTGAGTCAAATACACCATTCCCTTGAGCTCCATACATACTTTTAGGCTAATAACATATGCCTTCCTCTGAACCAAGAACCTTGTTTACTTACCTTGGAGCCTGATATAGGCAATACCCTTTATTTTTCGGCCAATATGCCAGTTATCTCTTTGGTTCAGACATACCTACCATATGGGTTTAAATCATATTATCCTTTGGTTCAAACCATATTTTTTTATCACTCTTCTTTCATCTCCCACATTTAGTTCTATGAACTACAGAGCTCTAAATTCCTTATTGCACTATAAGAATATGTAGGCATGAGGGCCTTAATCCTCACCAAGCATTTTATCTATTCCATTATTTTCCCTTTATTCTTTAGCGAGTAATCTTTAGATAACACCCATTTGAGCTTAGAACGATAAAAATGGTTCTCATTAAGTAAAACGGACGTGAGGGGTGCTAATAACTTCCCCTTGCATAACCTACTTCCTTACCCATTTTCTCTTCCCCTGGGTTTTATCGATGTTTTCCCTTTCCTTCAGGAATAAATAAAGTTCGATGGCGACTCTATTGTACCTTCGAGCATGCGATGTGTTTGGGTATATTTCCGCTAGCTTCAGTATACCTTTCCAATTTCTTGACACTTAAGAAATGATGAACATCTTGAATTTTCTTTGACCAAAGTGAACTTTTCATGACATGACCACTCAATAGACCATGGCTATGATGAATGAGATGCACTGAATGGATAAATCCCCATGATGAACAAGACTTGCAAACCAATCAACCAAAATGACTTGCACCCCAAGATGGGTTTTTTCACCAATGACCATGCTATGATCATGTGTCACAACTTCAAACACCATCTCCTTTGAATTCTCCTTCGGAAACCATTATGAGGAACACCTCCATGAAAAGAAAGCACATGATAACACAAGCACCCATCTTTCATGCACAGTGGTTAGATGTACAACAAGATGTAATAAAGCAAAGCCTTAATCCACAAAGGAACCACCCAATGCCCTAAGTGATCTTAGCAAAAAACCCTTGGGAAAACAATCATAGAAAACCCTAATTATCATCCCTTTGTACTCAAGTCACTAGAGTCATGCTTGAGGACCAACGCAAATGAGGAATGTATAGTGAATGAATGACATGAATGCTAAGGTAAAAATAAGGGCGTGACAATGATAAAGGGGGATAAGTATACAACCAGTGAGAGTAAAGTATAATCTTTATTCATGTGAGTGAGAGTTTAACCACTCCAAACTTTATCTCAATGTTTTCCCTTTTACCACCTTCCTGAGAGATGTGTTGTCATCATCAAAAATAGAAGTGTATATATATATATATATATATATATATATATATATATATATATATATATATATATATATATATATATATATATATATATATATATATATGCTTGTAGGTATGAAGCTGTTGATCTTGGTGTTGGTGATCTTCTTTGTGTTTTTATGACAATAATGCTTATGCTTGTTAAAGTCGGAGGTAATATATTTTAAACTCTTAGATGGTGGTGGTTAACCTAAAAATTTATCAAGCATCATCAAGTAAAAGATTAAAGGTTACAATGAAGTGCTTATATGATCGAGATATCTAACAAAAGAACTTGAAAGCTTCAGAGTTATGAAAGAGATGATGTTCGAAAGCTCGCCTGGTCGTGTCTGTCTGAGAGGCTAAAGTCTTATGAAAGTATGAGAGTAACTCCTAAGATACTAAGGCAACTTACACACACACCTAAAATAATTTTAATGTTTGTCTTTAATTTACAAAATCACCTAAATTTTTTAAGGCTTAGCCAGTTGATTTGGGTACTGTATGATTGATTATAACAATTTTTTCAACTATCTAATTGATTAGATCCTTAATCTAATCGATTAAATGGTGAATAATTGAGTCTATAATAATTTGTGGAGTTCTTTTAATGATTGGTAATGTCTATATACCAAAACCTTCCATTTGGGGCCACAATAATCGATTATTTTAAGTACATAATCAAATAGACTTAGAACCTAATCAATTAGATGAGTTAATTGACTCATGGATCGTTTCCTTTTTTAGCTAAATTTTTTCTAATATAAAGGAGGTGCATCCTCACTTTATTTCACATAATAATTCAGTTTTTTCATAATTCTTTATGATTTATCTCTCTTTTCTCTCTCTTTAAGTAATTTATTTTCACCAAAGTTGCCTTAGTGCCTTGTGAGCAAAAATTACTTGTAAGGAAATAATTGTATTAGTGTTATTCCACTATTCATATTTTCAAGAGTGTGATACTCTTGAATAATTGAGTTTGGTTCTTGAGATCTACCACTCGAAAAATCTATCTTTGGTTATAGAACTAAGCTTGCAAAAGTTGTTTTGGTAGTTGAGATTATTCAATGAAATCTCTACTCGATTCGTGAGTTCATTTAGTGAAAATATATCTTTCGGTTGGGGGATAAGCCAATCTAAAATCTCCCAATTTGATGTATAAAAGGTTCATGGACATACTCTTGGGGACAAGACTACGCCAATGTTCGGTCAAGCCTGGATAGTTCTCTAGTTCCATCTCTCTAAATTTATCTCATTTTATTATTTTATTTACTTTATCATCTTATTTTCTTATTGTTGCATTTATCTTTGATTTGATGATATTGTTCCATCTCATGAATTTTGAATTTTGAGCGTGCTCATCTTGTGCTTGAAACCACTTGTCCAACATATATGTCTAGTCACTCATTTCCAAACAAAAAAGCCTTTATATTCTTATAATCAGTATAGAAAAATTATATATTTGGATCATCCTCTAATTGAACTAGAATTTCTTCTTTAATATCCATGATAAACCATATCAATATTTTCAATGGATCTTCATGAAGAGTTGGCATCTCATTTTGGATTTAGATGGATAAATAACTCTCTTTTGTGCTCGCACTATCCAAAATAACTTTTTCAGGAAGTTGGTCAACTATATTTGTACTCTGTTAAATGATTACACCTATCGATGCCAATTTTTGCATCATAGAAATAACATAAACGCACAACGCATATGTACTTTTATAAGACCACAAAATAGATGCAACACACAAAATATAATTTTAAGAGACAAGCAACAAAAATAAAATATGCACATACAACATAGCACAATTCTCACTCATGTGCTAATTTTAATTCCAACTTCTTATCATAGAACTCGTCCATATCTTTCTTTTGCAATTCTCACTCTTGTGTTAATTCTTCTTCTAATTTCTTATCGTACATCTTGTTCAACTCTTTCTTTTGTGATTCCTTCTTCTGTTCTTACCTTTCTTTAAGCTTCTTATCAACAAGCTTGTCCATCTCTTTCTTGCACAAGTCTTCACTCTTTATCGATGTTCTGAAGTATAATCTCAGGATGATGCTTTGTCTAACACCACAGACACGCACACCATGTTTATTTGTTCCAATTTCTTGTTATAATATATAATTCCATACATGTGGAACAAAGTAACCTTCACTAGCCATATCGACCTACAAACCCTACAACATGAATAAGATTTCACTACCAAAGCGATTTAAATTACAATTAATATTCTAATTGACAAAATAATCTACTTACAATCTTCTTAGCGGCTGCACATGAGGCATCTGAAGTGAACTCTCCACCTGATCTTTCACCGATCCTTTTCCATTTCTCATGGCGTGATGGTGGAGATGGAATCCAATCACGACTAGTGAGTCATCTCCCGGTTGTTGTCTTTTTTCGTTAATAATTTATTCCTCAATTTTTTTGTAACCCCATGAGACAATCTACGAGGATATTTATTTTCATTGCTTGATTGACTCCTAACCTATTATAATATAGTGGAAATATTAATTTACATGGTTGGGTCTAAAAAGTATCAATGAAATGCAAAATAAGTTTATTTTTTTAAGAAAATAAGATTACTACAAACCAATAATTCAGTAGAACTACAAGAATCAACAAACTTCTCCCAAAAATCCTTATCAAAAAAATTATATTTCATAGTTAGATGCTCAAGATCAGACCTAATCTTTCTAATGTAATCATGTGTGAGTTGTAACTTAAAGCCCCTCCAACGCTCACCAACATAAGAGATCCACTTATTTATCAACTTATTGTCACTTACTTCAATATGTAAGTATTAGTAATTAAAAAAGCATATTATCAAATCATGTAAAATAAAATTAATATTTGAAGTTCTGTCCATATGCTTTTTTTTAAATCATCTGATATTTGGATACAATCATATATTAAAATACCCATTTTGCTATGTCCAAAGAACGCCACATAACTCATAAACATGGAAACATTTTTTTCATAACAAGTCCAAGTTTTATGATCAAACTCGATCGACAAATTAACACATATGCTGTGAGCTTTTATTAATTTAGTCATCATTATAACACCTCTAATCTTTATTTTTCTTTTATTCTCATTAGAATAAATCTCATTTATATGAGTGGCGCAGATGAATGGTCTATCTATGTTCAAAACAACAACAACAACACATTAAACCTTTAGAATTTAGGCTCTTAACAACAACAACAACAACATTATGACTAACATATCTCAACAAACTCATATCAAATATCATACTTGAAGTCAAATCTACCTACATATCCTCAAATATTCAATGCAACAACAACACTAAAAATCTTTACTAAATCTTGAACAACAACAACAACATCAACACTAAACATTCAAAATATCAAAATATCAATAACATAAAATCTTTAATATCTCAATAACAACAAACCTTCAACTTAATAGTAGCAACAACAACAACAACAACACTAAACCTTCAATATCTGAATTACAACAGAACTTGAATATCACAATAAGACAAAACCTTCAATATCTCAATAACAACAACAACAATAAACATTTCACTGATCTCAACAAAACTACTAAGAAAAAACCTTTAATAACAATCTCAACAACAACAATGACAAATAAACCTCTAGGATTTAGGCATTAAAAATCAACGAGAACAACATTAAACCTAACATATCCCAATAACATTAATATTACATGCATGGTGGAGATATTTTACGTACGAGAAATGTGATGAAGAAGTCAAAGAGATAAATATCATATGAGTTTCGTCTTTCATTCTTAAAATTATCATTTGAGTTCCTCCTTCGAGTTCTTTCTTCATATTTTCTTGCTTTGTACGAGTTGGAGAGTTATTGATGAAGTTCGACCTTGTTTTTCGTAGAACTAGTTTGAAAAGATATGATGATGAAGAAATGGAGATGATACAATGGTGAACGATTTGGAGATGATGCGTGTTTAGGACTCTCGTAGTTAATGGAGATGATAAACTTGTTAGGGCTTCATGTTACTTCTCTCAGAACTGGGTGTGGTTTTCGTAAGACAAGGAAAAATTGAAGATACGTGATAAGCTAAGCTTTGTTTCTTGAATAAACCATTTCACTGCGCTTGAAAAATTCAACCGTAGTGTCCTATTTATTTATTTTAATTTGAACAAAGCGTCGGCTTTTTTAACAATTTAGAAAAACAGAAGAAAAAAACAATGCATTTCACCACAGTTGAAAATTCTAATCATAAAAAAAAAAGTAATTTAGTATAAAAAAAAATACATCATTATAATATTAAAAATAAATCACAAACTTGTTAGCATTGGGATCCAAATCCATAACCAATACAAAATTTTTCATAGTTGAAAATTTCAACCATAATAACATATAAATTACTTTTAATTTAAAAGTTAAAAAATAAATAAAATAAGGCTTCTGATTTTAAAGCATTTCGTATTCCCTTTACATTTTGCTTTTCTTAAGTTAAATTTGTCACTGATTTGGAATGGATGTTTTTGAAGAAAAAAAATCCACCGTTTAACTTTAATTTAAAATAATATATATTTTTTATTTCATTTTTATCAAGCTATATATAAGATAATTTACATTTTCAATCTATCAAATAATTTATAATTCATCAACTTCATCTTGCTCTAGTTCATTGTTTTATAGCATGTTTATTGAATTTATTTTGTTTGAGTTCCGTTGATTTAATTTTGGTCCCAATTAACTTTAGTCACCATATCATCATAAAAATGTAATAATAAAAAATAATAATAATGATAGTGGAAAGAACCTTTTACTAAATTTTGTTGTTGACTATTCCTATAAAATTTAAAATGCAAAAAGAAATTCTCAAAATTATTAATAAGAGAAAACATGGGAGGAGATGGAGTGGATCCTAATCAAAACTAGCCATTATAAAACTTGGTCAGAAAGGAATAGTGGAAATGTGATAGGCAAAGAAAAATCGTGGAAGCTTGATAAAATATTAGGAATACTGATACGGGACAACAAACCAATAATTATTTAATAATTGATTAATTTACCGCATACAAATTAATTAGTATTAATTAATATTAAATAATCTTTATTATTTTGAGTATCAAAAAATAATTGATCATCTAAGTACGAGTGCTACCCAACCTGACCTGAACCAAGCCGAGTTGAGTCGATCAGCCAGACAGACAACGACAGCGTCTGACGCGCATGTGTGATGGTTCATGGTGGCGCGTACTCACTTTTTCACAAAATTTCGTACTCCTTGGGGCACGCCCTAAGTGACCAACCTTCCATATATAAACACTACAAAGTGTGGTATCAAAAAATATTTTTCACCATTTGGGATACCAAAAAATGTTAGACTTTGTCTTGTTAATAAACACATTATTTCTAATTCATCCCCCACTTGAATTTAAAAAAGTGTTTTAGAAATAAGGTCAAATATTTCTATGATTGTGCATTAAACAAAGGTGTCTACGACTTGAACTTTTGCGTAGCAAGTAGGATTTTGATTCAACAAGAATGACACAATTGTCTTAAACAATATCTCAAACATCAAACTCGCACATAATATTTTCGTAAGGTGTATTCTAATAAGCTCATGCTTTAATGGATCTGAACGTATATCCTAGTTAAGTGAAGGCTATAGGAATTCTGCCTCGAAATTCTATAGGAATCGACCTAAGTTCCACAATCACACGAGTGAGTCTATCAAGTGTAGCTAGGTACTCCCGCATACAAAATATATATTTCATTAAGTGTTTTTATTATCTCATCCTCTTATCACTTTAAGATTCATGATTCTCTTATATATATACTAGCATGATCATCTCATATTATTCACAACTTGTTATTATCCATTAAACCTGTTTCTTGAGATCTCCCGTCTATTAGGCTGGGTTACCATCACGAACAACTCACTTCTCTATAAGCATTAGTCCCATATTCTTGGATGTATTATGAACTTTCTCTTTAGTTAATCATTTCATCAAAGGATCTTCTAAATGTTCATCCTTGTGTACATGATACAGTCTTACAACTCTTTTAGAGAAGCAACCTCTAATAGTGTTCTGATTTCTTCTTATTTGATCTCTCTTATCATTATACTGATGATTCTCAATTTTTTAATAGTTGTGGTACTATCGTTGTGGATCAACACAATTGACATAGGTTTTTCCTAATAAGGGATCTCAACTAGCAATCATCTTAATTAACTTGCTTCTGCACTAACAGTTGTTAATGCTATCATTTCAAACTTCACCGTCGATTGAGTCGAGATAATTTGTTTATTTGATTTCCAAAATATAGTTCCTCGAACTATATTGAATAAATAACTACTAGTTTCTTAGGAATCATTTGATAAGGCGTTCCAATTTTCATCATTGTATCCTTCAAATACAGTTGGAAATCTCTGATAATGTAACTGAGATTCATGGTCCTCTTAAGGTATCACACGATCTTTCAATGACTATCCAATAACTACTAGTTTCTTAGGTGCTAGGATTTGAGCTCATGACCAGACGCCACTTTTCACCACAATTGAAGGTTTCAACCATGATGAAAAGTGGCTTAAAAATGAAAATAAAAGGAAAGCGCTTAAGTGAATAGATTCAACCACGGTGGATACTTTGGTCGAGGTGAAATAATGTTATGAAAGATACTTTTTGGAGTAGTGTTGATTGTCTTTTCTTCAATATCTCATAGTGAGATATCTTATTTTTAGACATGGGAACTCTATTCGTGACATAGAAAATAGTTAATAATTTTCCCCATCAATGAAACAACGACTAATTTAATAAGAATTATATTCTTTTTTTATATTTTATTATTTATTTAAGAAAAATATGGGAGAGTCGTATCATGAACAATTTTATATTGGTTATAAAATTTATTAAATAAACTAAAGTTTCGTGGCTTGTTAATTAAGTTGTAATCAAATAACACTAACTCAAGTGTGTAGGTTGTATTTTTTTTGTCATTTTTTCGAGCACAAGATCATGTAAGAATAAAAAAATAATATAAAAATGTAGAAAATGTGATTGGAAAATATCCTATAAAAATAAATAGTTTTAAAGAAGATTGAATTAATTAATTTTTTTAATATTTTGGAGTAAAAGAAAAAAGTAAAACAAAAATAAATAAATAAAGGGACTAGGAAATATCCTATAAAATTAAATGTTATTTAAAAAATAGAAATAATTAAGATTTTTTTTATATTTCAGAGTTTGTGCGGTCAAACTTTATATAGTATATTATATATATTCTGTTTTTCTATGGTATTTTCAAACTGTATTGACTTTCTTTAAATATAAATATTTTTTTAATCAAAACTTGTTCTTATATATAAATTCCTTTTTAAATTATTAATTTCTTTTTAAATAAACATCTAATTGATACTGACTGTCTTATTATTAACCATTGAATATATGCGAAGAGTATTTTAAATACATTAATTATACTACAAAAAAATATTATTTAACAAATTAAATACAATAAATATTTATATTTAGGATCCGCTTGTTATATATTTATAAAGAAATTTCTTTATAAATTATATTATATGATATTTTTCTTAACTAAATTATTTCAATCCAATATATTTCTTCTTTTTTTTAAATGTTTTTGACAAAGTGATTATAACTTCTAGAAACTTTGTCCGCTTATATAAATACACACCAGTTGTCATCAATAGCACATAACCCTATTATCTTTCTCTCAAAAATGTCATTAAAAGCTATGATTTCAACTCTAATGTCTTTGCTATGGTTATCCATTATAGTATTCATCATCATACATGCAAAACCAATAAAATCTCAAGAAATCACAATCCCTAAAGAACTAGCTTCAAAGATTTCTCGTAACGCGCAACACTGTTTTCTTTTACCGCAATTTGTTTATCGTTCCGTTCAGAACTTTGATTTTTCCCTTCCCTTTCCGTTTTTCATTTAGCCAAAAGTAGTAGTTTCCTATATTGGGGAACTACTGCAATTTATTTAATTTAGTTTAAGTAATTGTTTCGAAGAAGCATAATCCTACCGACCTGTAGAGGACTGCTCAAGTACTTCAAGATTCGGCATATTCGATTAATCAAAGTTTCAGGTTTTTATTCAATTATTATTACTATTGCTTTATTATTAAATAATCATGTTTGCCTTATTATTAATTTGTTTATGTTCGTCTGTGTTTGCATTAATTAACATGTTCGGCTAAACTACCGGTATCGATATGTAAATAATTTAATTAGACGGGATTTAATAATAATCGGTGTAAACTTCTTTTCTCAAATAATCTTTTTGGTTGTGGTTTTTAATTTAAATTTAATTAACTTTGTCACGAGAGTGAGAAGCTATTTAATACGGTTTTGCCACGAGAGTGGGAAATTAACTAAGGTTAGAACTGACAATCGTGAGAGCGTGAGGGTCGAACTGGATAGTAAAAACTAGGCATTGATTTTAAAAACAGCGAGAGCACTTTAAAAGCAATTAGAACTTGTTTATTTTCAAAAAGTATTTTTAACTTCAAATGGGACAGCGAGAATGTACATTCTGACTTAAAATTATAGTATGAGTCAACAATCACGAGAGTGTGAGATAAAGCCTTTTAAATGAGTATTTTCTACTAAAAGATATTTGGTAATTAAAATATACACCGGTGACTTATCGAAACCCTGGCGATTAATACGTTGCATACTGATATCCCTCTGTTAATATTCTCTTAAAAACTTAATTTCCTTTAGATTTAATTTTTGTTCAACCAAACCTCTAAAAATCATCTCCTTAGCTAAACATAGTAACATCGATAGCATTAGTTTGACCATCGGTCCCTGTGGGTTCGATATCTTTTAAAACTAAAACGACTAGACTGTGCACTTGCAGTCAAGTACCCGATAGACTATATTTTATATACAGTCACGAGATATATCAGGAGTATGTATTGATTGACATCCTTCTATTTTTTTCATTCATTTTTTTCTATTTTATTTTTCTATTTTTCTTTTCTTTTTCTGCCAACTTCTAAAATATTACAAACATATTTATTCAACCCCACACAACTCCAAACAAGACTCTTCCAACCCTTTGAATAGGGTGATAACATTGTTTTTCGCTTCTCGGTTTGTAATGAGTTTAAAAAAAAGGATAATAGGCTCAAGGGGGTTTCAAACAAGGGATGATATTATTTCAAGGTTGGCTTTTTGGCTAACTGACTAAAAAAACAAAAAACAAAACTGTCTTTATCATATCAGTATGCACAAGTAATCAACAACATCAACAAGAGTCCATTCAAGTTCTAGAGACTAATAAACATGAGTGAATCACACAAGAAAGAAAGAGATGAATTTTTATGTTATCCATATAAGGCTCAAATCTCACAAGGTTAATTGATCTACCACAAATGATGTACAATTTAGAGTTTAGTCCTACCTATCATACTAAAAATGCACAGTAAATTTTTCACATCACACCACAAGACTTTAGTCAAGAGAACTAAGAAAAATACTCATAATTGTAACTCAAAAATCAAAGGAAAAATCATGCAATTTTTTTTAAGAAAGCAAACAAAAAGCAAAACAGAGAAAAACTGAAAACAAAATAAAGAAAACAAAACAAATAAATGGTTCCCTCCCCCGCACTTAAAACATACATTGTCCTCAATGAAAGAGCATACATATAAAATAAGAGTGAGAGAAAGGAAAGAACACACCCGAGGAGTCAAGGCGGATAAATGATTGCATAAGCAGCCTTTCCCAAAGAGAGCTCTTCTACAGTCTCTTCTTCCAAAGTCGGATTCTCATGGAGTAGCTTTGGGGAGTGTCCATTGACCTTGAAATTTTGATTAGTGTATTTGCCTTGTATTCCAGGATCAAAGAAGTATCTTCGATAAGTAAACGCGTTTAATGGGCACGTGAAAGTGATCTCCTTTTTCACAACATCAATAATTAAAGGATTACGGGACTGTCTCACTACTTTTGTTTCATCTTTAAGTGAGATCATATGCATACATGTGGATAGGCTAATATCATGAGTGACAGCCCAGGTTCATCCAATTCCCTTCTTATGTTTCTACTTAAGTTGAAGCTTTGATGAATAATATGAATCCTCAGGAAGTGGTTTAGGCTCTAAAGAATATGGTTGTTCAATGGATGGTATGTTTGGGGCAGTCGGGATGTCAAGAGCTTCAGCTACATAAACAACTTCGTTTACACTGTCACTCTGTAAGGCAACATCAATCTCAGCACAAACAGCACAAAGGTTAGTGTTAGTACAATTATCACATGAGTAAATATCATCAAAACTAGAAAAAGTTGGAAAATTAGCTGAAAACAAATCAGAATAAGCTTCATCAACAACTTCAGAAAGTAACTCTATTTGGAAAACATAATGCTCTTCCTCGTCAATCTTCTTATTTTTTCAGTACTCTTTGTGGGAAAAGGATTGGTGATACATATTTTTTTCAGCCTTAACAACAATAGAAGGTTCGGGTTTATTTTTAGGTGTTACGCTAACAATTTTTTTATTTTTTTTCTGGGGGTGGTTTTGTAACTTTTTCGGATCTCGAGGAAATTGCACTCACATTAGAGCCTTTTGGATTAACTACTGTTTGGGCATGTAGTTGGTTTGATCCTTGAGTTTGTTGCATGACATTCATTGAAGTGGCAAGTTGTTCAATTTGTGTTTGCAAAGTCTGAATACTATAATATGTTCGCTGCTGAAATTAGAGATTATTTACAACCATTTGCTTGACAAGTTCCTCTAGTTAAGGTTCAAAAGGTGAAGAGGTGGTTACTTGTGGTGGGTTATATGGTGGTGGTGGTGGAAGGGGTAACATCAATTGTTTCACTAAAGAGGTAAGTTCATTAATTCTGGTTTCTAGAGTCTTGTTTGAAGAAGAAACTTGAATCTCATTCATACCTTTTGCTTGGACCATAAAATTATCCCTTATTGTGAATTGTTGGTAGTTAAGTGACATGTTCCCAATCAAGGATTTGACACAATAGGATACTCAATACATAAAGCATTATAATTAACATCAGGGGCAACAAGTTCTCTCAGAGTTCTTTGGTCAGCCATGTTAAACTCAATAGAAAAAAATCAACAAACAATGAGAAAACACATAACTAATTCAGCAATGCAGCAACAAATAGAAAAATACCGACAATGTCGCTATTAAGAAAAAACAATTGAAATGCGGAAAAAGCTATTAAAATAAAAGGAAAAAAATACAAAAACACAAAAATTAATCTAATAACGTCAATAAAGAATTTTGAGAATTTTCTGAAACTACCAAAACAAAAATAAAATCATAAAAAATAGAAAAATAAGGAATTTAGGTTTTTTATGACGGCGTCCATTACTTAGTACCTAAATAGAGGCTTTCGATTCTTAATTTTTTCCTAATGAATCGACAAAGAATCGGAATAATCTGAGACGATTTTTTTTAAAACAGATTTTTTTTATCCTAAAACGCGAAAAGTGTAGAACGCAAGAAAGATAAGGCAAAAAATGATAAAACACAAACCTATGACTATAATAATGGTTAGAGTATAATAATGGTTAAACTCTACAAGAGTCCCCGACAACAACGCCAATTTGATCCACTGTCGCACACGGGTCAAAAACGAGTAATAATAATGTAGTAAAACGGAAGCGACACTCGAATATCGTATCACAAAGACTCTTGAATGTTATAACCAAACAAATGAAAAGAAGGGTTTTTTTTAAGGTTCAAAACTTAAATCGAAGATGATTAAAGGTAAAACCAAAATTGATAAATAAGCTAATTTATTGTATCGATTTCCGACTTATCATCGATTCTTATAATTTCAATTCCCTAGCGGATTCAATCCCGTTCGATTATAATGCCCACTGACAAGCACAAATTGGTATGATATGATATATGTTCCTGATTTCCGAATTAAGCAAATGGATTTAAGCAGACGCGAATTAAGCAAACGCGACTTAATCATACATGATAACGAAAAAGCTACGCTAACGTGATTATAGTTAAGGATCATACAAACAATCAAATTTAATCAAATTTTTCCTATAAGAAACAATCGAATTAAGCAAACGAAAGTAATCGAATTAAGAAAACGAGTTTATAGGAAGAATTGAAAAGAAATTGAAATTAAACTGAAATGAATAAAAACCTCAAAGTAGAATTCGAATACAGCAGATCAGCTCTTTGAGAATTAGCTCTCCATGGAATCTTCTAAGAAAAATAGTATCATCAAAATTCAGAATAGGATTCATGTAGCACTGCAAGACCTAATATAATAAAAGGGAAATTCGGGCCCTTATGGGATCCGACCCGAAAATTACAAAAATTGGTCCAAACTAACTATTTTAATTAAGTCTGGAACTTCAACGAATTATTTGGTCATTCTTAACTCCTAATCTGCTTTTGACTTCAACATGAAATTTTTATCTTTTCTTCTTAGCTTTCCAGCGCATATTATAACGCGATAATCCGACTTCTATAGCTCAAGTTATGATCTGCATAGTGACAAGGTATCAAATAATTATTTATTCTGAAAATAAAGTACGAAAATAAAATAAAGCAAAAAATAAACTTAAATCTAAAAACATAATAAAATAGTAAAATAAGTAAAATAAACTAAGGAAATGTCTAAGTACAATTATAGAAGAATATGCATCAAAATGCATTGATCAGACATTTTGGGGGGCAATTTGTTAGCTGAAAGTTTCGACGTCGGGCTGGAATTAATGAGCGAAGAATAAAGAATATCTTTGAAGACACTTTGGACTTTGACATAAAAAACATTTTCTGAGAAATCCAGTCGAAGTGATCCTTGTGTAAGAGGTAATTTTTGTGTGAGACTTAGAAATGTTTCTAAGTTTAGATTGGTAATTCGACTAAGACAACTTTAAGGTTGCGTTCGACACATATGTTTGAATTTGAATAAAAGAGGGATAACTTTATTTCGTTCTTATCCAATTTTAAAGAAAAGATGCATGGAACATTATGACGAATAGGAGACATGTCGAGTGCGACGTGTCATTAACTGGGCGAAAAGTCGTTGGTATCGGTTATTTCGACTTAGTATATATAAGGGTCTTAGTATTAGGATTTCAGGGTGTTCAATTGATGTAGAAATACTCAAAAATTACTCAAAGTATCTAGCGTATTGAGAAAAGCGTCATTGAGAATGTACGTTTGATAATACCATTTCTTACATATCAATTAAAGTTTATTTATATTTTTTCCAGAATTTATCTTCCATTGCAAGTCATTTTTCAAGCGCCTTTATTATACTTTTTTTTACATTCTGCAATTTATCTCTTTAAAACCTTTTAAATGAACAATCTTCATACATGAATATTTTCAAAGTGTTCATCATTTTCCAAATACAATTTCAAACAACAGCACATGTCATAGGATCAATGTGGTTGATCCTGTGAGTAACCAAAGTATCCTTGATTTGGAAGATCAACGGTTGTTTACTAATTTTCATGGTAAACAAGGATCCAACATCATTTGATTATGTGATCATTTCAACATTTAGGTCATAAAATCTATATGCCTTGTTGTTTGCTGCATACCTAATGAATATAGATATAGGTTATACTAGCAAGTTTAACTCGCTTCGGATCCAGAATCCTAACATAAGCCAGACAACCCCAAGTTCTAAAGTAAAACATGTTTTCACTAATACAGAAAAGACATCTAATAACAGTTGGAAAAGGGATACAATCATGTCCGACCAACCGATGTGAGATAAGGTGTGATTGTATGTATGGTTTTTTCCACCACGATCGTGCGATCGTGATTATAAGTAAAGTAGAACATAACCTATCACAACAGATACTTTAAACAACTATTGTTGTATGTCTCAACCTATCACAATAATTACTTTTAAAAACTGTTGTTGTGTGTCTCAACTTATCGCAACAGTTACTTTAAACAACTCTTGTTGTATGTCTTTTAATAAAATAAAAAAATGCAGCAGTAGAACAACAAGAACAAAAATAAAAAGACCAAGAACTACAACAGAACAACAAGAACAAGAATAACATCAAAAACAATAACAATAACAGCAACAACAAGAACAAAAATAAGAACAACAACAACAACAAGAAAAAGCAACAAAAACAACATCAACAACAACAACAACAATAGCAAGAAGAAGAAGAAGAATAACAACAACAATAACAACAACAATAACAACAAAAATAACAACAAGAACAACAACAAGAACAACAACAACTAACATTGCTAACTTGAATCTATTTTTTCCTCGTCTCATTCAAGTTGGAGAAGAGGTGATAGAGTTCTAAAATTTGTTAATGAAAGAAATGATATTTTCGAGTTTTCGAGTTTTCTTCAATATCTCATAAGAAAATATCTTATTTTTAGACTTATGAACTCTATTCATAGCATAGAAAATAGTTAATAAAATTTCCCACATCAATAAAATGCAACACTAAAATCAAACATAATATCAACGACTAGTTTAATAAAAATTGTATTTTCTCTTTATATTTTACCATTCATTTAAAGAAAATATGGGAGAATCGTTTTATATATAATTTCATTTAAAATATAAAAATTATTAAATAAACTAAAATCATATTCAATTTCCCTATCAGTCATTGAAAACGGAGGTTGTCATAAATTTAAACAATTATCTATTGCCTTGTCTCAGTATTATTGCAAAGTAGCAAAATTTCAAAGTAATAACAATACTTGGAAGCAGGGAATGCTATTCAAAGGTGAAATAAATTATGCCATTCTGAGTTAGGAGCATTCGGATGACTATTTTTTTTTGCATTGTTTTGAGTTATGCATCTTGAGTTTCGTGGCTTGTTAATTAAGTTGTAATCAAATAACACTAACTCAAGTGTGTAGGTTGTATTTTTTAGTCATTTTTTCGAGCACAATGTAAGAATAAAAAAATAATATAAAAATGTAGAAAATGTGATTGGAAAATATCCTATAAAAGTAAATAGTTTTAATGAAGATTGAATTAATTAATTTTTTTAATTTTTTGGAGTAAAAGAAAAAAATAAAACAAAAATAAATAAATAAAGGGACTAGGAAATATCCTATAAAATTAAATGTTATTTGAAAAATAGAAATAATTAAGATTTTTTTATATTTCAAAGTTTGTGCGGTCAAACTTTATATAATATATTATATATATTCTGTTTTTCTATGGTATTTTCAAACTGTATTGACTTTCTTTAAATATAAATATATTTTTTAATCAAAACTTATATATAAATTCCTTTTTAAATTATTAATTTCTTTTTAAACAAACATCTAATTGATATGACTGTCTGTCTTATTATTAACCATTGAATATATGCAAAGAGTATTTTAAATACATTAATTATACTACCAAAAAATATTATTTAACAAATTAAATATAATAAATATTTATATTTAGGATCCGCTTGTTATATATTTATAAAGAAATTTTTTTATAAATTATATTATATGATTTTTTCTTAATTAAATTATTTTAATCCAATATTTTTTTTTAATGTTTTTGATAAAGTGATAATAATTTCTAGAAACTCTGTCGGCTTATATAAATACACACCAGTTGTCATCAATAGCACATAACCCTATTATCTTTCTCTCAAAAATGTCATTAAAAGCTATGATTTCAACTCTAATGTCTTTGCTATGGTTATCCATTATAGTATTCATCATCGTACATGCAAAACCAATAAAATCTCAAGAAATCACAATCCCTAGAAAACTAGCTTCAAAGATTTCTCGTAACGCGCAAGTTCTTTCACAAGCCTCAACCGATTATGGCCATATCATTCACCAAAAACCATTTGGTGTTTTGGAACCAACTTCAGTTAGTGATATTGCTAACTTGATAAAACATTCAAACTCTCTTCCTCAACCATTCACCATTTCTGCTAGAGGACAAGGCCATTCGGTTCTAGGGCAAGCCATGACAGATAATGGGATTGTTGTGAATATGACTCAACTCAATGGGGTTAAAAAAGGGTCTAGAATTGTTGTGTCTAATTGTGATGGGAAGAGTACTTTGGATTGTTATGTTGATGTGGGTGGTGAACAAATGTGGATTGATGTTTTGAATGAAACACTTAAACATGGAGTTACACCTCTCTCTTTGACTGATTACTTGTATTTGAGTGTTGGTGGTACTCTCTCTAATGCTGGAATTAGTGGCCAAACTTTTAGATTTGGACCTCAAGTCTCTAATGTTCTTGAATTGGATGTTATTACAGGTTTGAATTCATTATTTCATTTTCAAATGTTTTGATCCATAGTTTTAAATTGCGGATACAGATGTTGTTGCAGATATTGCGGATATTGTGATACAGATTACGATTACGACTATCGCAGCATGAATTTATTTTTTATCATCATAAAATATTAGATTTATTTGGTCTAATGCAGCCGTTGCAATATTATGAAGCTGTCTTTGTAGCATTACAATGCAACTGTTGTGATGTTATGAAACGGCCTATGTAACGTTATGATGCAGTGTTTAGTGTGACTTATAATCACACGAAAGTTGCAGTCTGATGCGAATACTATTGCGATATTATGAAACGGCCTATGTAACATTATTATGTGGTTTTTAGTATAATCACATCAAAATTACATTCCGATACAGATGCGAACATCGTTGCAACTGCAATATTATTGTCAGCTATTGCAACGATAATACTGTGATGCAGTCCACAATTTAAATCCTTGGTTTGTCCAAATAAAAACGCGTTTAATTATTTCTAATGAATATGAATTTGTTGTCATTTTGATAGGATTAGGCGAGGTTGTAACTTGTTCATCGAGTAAGAATTCAAAGCTATTTTATGCCGTTCTCGGAGGATTAGGTCAATTTGGAGTGATAACTAGGGCAAGAATACCTCTTGGATCTGCACCAAGAAGAGTAAAGTTTTATAAAAAAAATTATATACATATTTAAATAAAAAGGTTTACAATAAAATACATGTGTTATATTTGTTTTTTTTTTTTTTTGGCAGGTGAAGTGGCTACGTCTAATTTACAACGACTTCTCTGCATTTTCAAAGGACCAAGAACATTTAATCTCATTCAATAAAAAAGATGACATCAATGGAGCAAATTATGTTGAAGGATTGCTTCTATTGAACAAGCAACACTTAGATCTTTCCTTTTATCCACCTTCTGATCATCCAAGAATCACATCTCTAGTAGCTCAAAATGGCATCACCTATGTCCTAGAACTTGTCAAATATTATGACACAAATTCTCAACAACTTATCGAAGAGGTCATTTCGTCAAACCTAGCAATATTGATTTCTCTCCGTTGATATAAAATTTGTGAACTTTTTTTTAAATTATTTATACTAATCTGAATAGGTAGTTGACGATTTGATCGGAGAATTAAAGTTTGTGCCTACATTTATGTTTCAAAAAGATGTGACATATGAAGAATTTCTAGACAGAGTTCATACCGATGAACTATTTCTTAGACCAAAAGGACTTTGGGATATTCCTCATCCTTGGTTAAACATGTTCATACCAAAATCTAGAATCTCAGATTTTAATGAAGGTGTATTCAAGAACATTATTCTTAAACAAAGCATCAGTGCTGGAGTTTCTATAGTCTACCCCATGAACCGAAACACGTAAGTTTTTCTATAAAATTACGAAGTACCAATATCAGAAACACGACACTAACACCGACACTGACAGAGCCCTGTTATGAAGTGTCTGGTGTTACATAAGTTATAAGATTATTTAAATATGAAAATATTAAAGTTGTACTTGTATTAACAGGTGGGAAGATAGAATGTCAACAGTTATACCAGATGAAGATGTGTTCTACCTTGTAGCTTTTTTGCATGCTGCAAAAGGGTTGGAGGAGGTGAAAAAGTTCCAAGCCCAAAACCATGAGATATTGAAGTTTTGTAATGATGCTGGTATTAAGATTAAGGAATATCTTGCTGGAAACAAAACACATCAAGAATGGATTCAACACTTTGGGTCAAAATGGAAACTATTTGAAGATAAGAAAACTAAATTTGATCCCAAAAGAATATTGTCTCCTGGACAAGGAATTTTTCAATAGATGATGTTAGTTGGATACAGAAGTTTTATATAGGAACCATGTTTTTAAATTGCGGTTGCGGTTGCGGTTGCAGGTGATGCGATTGCGGTCATTACGCTTGTTGCGATGCGCATTGCGGGTGCTGAGATCTGAATTTTTATAGGTAGGTGTTTGGAATACAATATTGAAAAACACTTATGTTAAGTTTTTTAATTAGTAAATTGAGTTTTAGGATTCTAATATTTCGTTTTTTTTTATTAAAATACTTGAAGAATCATGAATGAAATTATTTGATATGATTTTTAATATAGTTGAAGGTGTAATTTTAAAATCACACCGCAATTGCGTCTGATACGGTGCAATTGCGGTTGCGGACCGCAATTTAAAACTATCATGAGAGGTTTTGTATTTTTTTAAAATAAAAATGCAGGAAGATGTGTGAATGTGATTTTATTTAAAAATAAACGGCTGGATACTGATTTAAAATAAAATTTGCATATAACTTTGATGATGAATAAGAGAGTATTTAATATGAAATTTGAAATAAATTTTTAATGTAGGATTTATGAAGTGATTTTTAATTTAAATTATGAAATTGTTATATTTTTTGGTCGGAAAATTGTTAGAACGGTACCTCTGATTTTCACTAGAGTTTGGGTTGAGTATTATAATATCTTCATATCTACCGTATGAAAAAATTCATCCGAACTCATATTTGCATGGATATCAATTTTTATACTCGTATCCGTATTTTATGGATATTTAAATACTCATATATATAGATGCACCAATTATCTGCATTTCTAATAAAAACAAATCGATAAATTAAAAAATATCATATCATTTATATATATTTAACAACATGAACAAAAAAAATTAATTTTTTATTGTTGAGCTATGAAACAATCGAACACTTATTTCTAAATGTGTAATAGTTTAATAGTGATGTATTTTTTAAAAGTGATAGATATATAATATTATATAATAATATAAATAAAAATATAAAATATATATTGTGCTGTTATGGAGCGGAGAGGATACTAAGGTATCCGCACACGTATCTATATCCGCTTATTTTAATGGATAATTACTCATCATCATGCTTGTATTTATTTTGCAGATTTTTATCTTATCTATTATGAGTATTTTTTACAGATGCGCTACAATTGTTATCCTAGTTTTCACATTTATATTTCTTTTTTATATTTAAAATAATTTTTTGATGAAGCATAAATACGTGATCAAATTAAAATACTTTCTTTGTTTCAAGTTTTACAATATTTTGATCCTTTTATAAAAATTAAAGAAAGTAGTTAATTTGTTTGAAAAATAAAAATTTAGAAAATTAAAAAAAAGTAATAAATAATAGATGATAAAATAGGAAATCAAATATTAATATTTCATTGTGAAATTACTTATAAATTAAGACAGTTTATTTCAAAGAGATATAATTTAGGATGAAGAGATTATTTATTTTGGGAACCTAACCTTACATTTACATTTGGAGAACACTCCAATTTGAATGTTGCACATACTTACATGAGCCATCTCCCTAAAAGGAGTAACCAGGTAGCACTAGTCTTTAAATTTGTACGCTATCAGAATAGACCTTGAACTCTTAATATTTAGTATACACTTTTTTGTCTTCTTTGGGGGAAAGTACTCCCTCGTTCGAAGAACGACCCACCTCGATAAAAGTATATTCTAGACCATCCTTACCAGCGATGATGGATACGACATCTAATGTTTTTTATCTACCCACACAAATGAATTGTCTCATGTCATGTTCGGTATTCATTTTAGAGTTATTACGAACACATAAAAAGAATGATCTGAGTATGATCACGAGATTTGAATTCCAACCATTATCTCACCTGTCGTCTATGGAGTCGCAACTAAAAGCACGATGATGTGTTTTGATATAAGTTTGAGTTTAACGTTTCTATGCAGACCCTCTTCTTGTAGGTCTTGATCCCTGGATCTATGCAAAATCCTACAATTCTACATTGGCCACGTCATCTATTGCTTAACACCACACACACTCTTTGGTTCAGATACATCTACCCTATGGATCCAACAACACAATCCTGGTCCAAGAAATACTTTCACCACACCTCAACAACACTCTCCTCAGTTCACTACTCTTTATTGCACTTCAAACATTTCTTTTACAATTCAAGCAAGTTCCATTTCTTTTTCTATTCAATCAACTATTTTCTTTTCTTTTATCACATAAATCTTTTTCAAAACAATTTCCTTTCCCTTTCATATAAGAACTGTTATAATATGTTCCTTAGCAGTCAGACTAAAAGCTTGGAGCATCTGACTAAGGATCAGAATCAGTTAACGTCTATACACTTCTAGGATACAATTATAACTGTTCCCTAAAATCAACCAACACATCTGTATTTTCGACCACGAACTATGGAGCTCTGATTTTTCATTTCAATATGAGAACACGTAGGCACGAGGGTTCGAATCCTTTATGAGCACACTAATTAATAAACTTGTTCCCCTTTTATAAGTAGCCTTCAGATAGTAACACTCATTCGCGCAGAGAACAATCAAAATGGCTTCCGTTTAGTACAACGGATATGAGGGGTGTTAATATCTTCCCCTTGCATAACCGACTTTTTTACCCTTTTCTCTTCCCCTTAGATTTTATCGATATTTTCCATTTCCTTCGGGAATAAAATAAAGTTTGGCGGTGACTATGTTGTATCTTCGAGCGTGTGATGCGTTCAGGTATTTTTCGTAGGGGTGGCAATTGGATCAATTAAGACGAAATTCATACAATCCATCCACTAAAAAACCATTCAATTCATCCATTACATAAAAACTAAGTTAATGGATTGAATTAAATTCATCCATTTATATGTATGGATTGATCCAATTCATCCAACACATTTTAATGAACCAATGGATTTTTTTTATCTCCATTAGATTTTTTTTTTAAAAATGGAAAAAAAAAATAATTTTTTTAAATATTAAAAAACCATTTTTTTGGAAAATACAAAAGTAGATTTTTTTCCCCAAAAAATGAAAAAAAATCGAATTTTCCTGAAAATAAAAAAATCATTTTTTTGAAAAATACTAAAAGTAAATTTTATTTTCAAAACAGTCATTTTTTTACGAAAAATACAAAAAAAAGTCAATTTTTTTTAAAAAAATAGTTTTTTCGAAAATACAAAAAAATGATTTTTTTTCATGAAAAATTTAAAAAAAATGATTTTTTTCCAAAAAATACAAAAAAAAATTGATTTTTCTCGAAAATATAAGTGATTTTTTTTTTGGAAAAAAATAAAATACAAAAAATCAATTTTTTTTCTAAAAATAAATCGATTTTTTTGAAAGAAAAAGATGATTTTTTCAGAAATAAAAAAAAAAGTAAAATAAAAAATCCTTTTTTTCAAAAAATAAATAAATTATGGTTTCGTTCATTAAAAATACTAGCGTTCAGACGGGCACGGTGTCCGTCTGCCCGCTTTTTTTAATGCGCACAGCGGAGAAAAATAAATGTTTGTTTTTTTTTATGAGATTTCTATTGTACGTCATATTAAAAATAATATTATTACACTTTGAAAATGGTAAGAGTTCTAAATTAAGTCTTCCATCCTAAATATATATATGATCCCTTGGAAATGTCTGTTTGTAATGATGCCCGTATTGTTTACCAAAATCATGATCGAATGCAACGATAATAATCATAAATATTCATCTTTCTTTTATGGAAAAACCACTTTCGTATTGTTTACCAAAATCCCCTATATTCATCTTTCTTTTATGGAAAAACCACTTTCGTATTGTTTACCAAAATCCCCTATGAATAAATATCATGTTATATCAGTATTCCCTTTACTCTCTCTCTCGTTTGCCCGCTTTTTTTAATGCACACAGCAAAGAAAATTAAATGTAAATTTTTCTTTTTATGAGATTTCTATTGTATGAAGCATTAAAAATAATATTATTACACTTTGAAAATGATAAACAAAGATATTCAAAATTATATTAAAGCATACAAAGTACTATTGATACTGTGTAATCAATGACATTCTCTAAAAGGAATGCCGAACATGAAATTTTTATACGAAGTATTTTCTTTTTCCCTGCAATTGTTTTCCGTGGTAAAGAAAAAATGTAAGACTCTCAAATTAGAATTTTTTTAGATAAAAAGATAGTAAAATTAATTGTAAGTAGTGTAATATAGTTTTTTTTACCTTATGAAGATTTGTATTAATTCTTCATACATCCATTTATCAATGCACTCTTGAGATTTATAAAACTACAAATACATGAGAAAACGTCATATCATCAAAGAAATACATTCAAAACGTTTGACTCATTTGAATATAATAAGGTTTATTGTAACACAAATAAATGTATACCTAAAGAGTGGAGATACTTTGTTTTAGTCTTGATTTAATAGAACAACAACTCTGACTTATTTCTGAATTACTTGGATTTTTGGTTAAAAAAAAAAGAAAATAATGGACTTAGTAAATATACATGGTTTTATTTACATAAACCACTAATAGAAGGTAAATTCATGAATTCAAAAATATTCTTAAATGAATAAAATAAAACCTCTCTCTCTCTCTCTCTCTCTCTCTCTCTCTCTCTCTCTCTCTCTCTCTCTCTCTCTCTCTCTCTCTCTCTCTCTCTCTCTCTGTCTCTCTCTCTCTCCCCCTCTCTTCTGGAATCTGTCTTATAACAACGATAAAAAAATGTAAATTCACAAAATTCTAGTATCCGCTTAAAATTAAGTTGAAAATTTCAAATTTTCCGAAATTTTTACAGGATATCATGATCATTCCATTCCAAACGAATATGCCAGACTTAATTGGAGAGTGTCAAGTTAAATATTGTCATGGCTTATATTTCCTATGTGATTCTCTATTATATTTCACTAATATTAAAAAAAGTAATAATTAAATTTCTTTAATGTTCATATGATGCAATATAAACCAAAAGAAAGAGAACTTACATCGTCAAAGTTGTTGATTTTATATTTTTAATATAACATCTTCAGTGACCAAGTGATATAAAAAAAATTGTAGTGAAAGAAAAATATTTATGAATTAACTAAAAGGGAGAGAGAAAAAGAAATAAATGATTTTTAAGTAAAAGAAAGTGAGAATTATTTTAAATTAAAAGATAAGAAAGTTACTAACCACTTTATTTTGTAACTGATGTAAGTTGCCAAGAACATAATTTTTTAAATTATATTATGTTATTTATTTAAAAAGAAACTAAAGGGTGTCAAAATTAGGCCACTCCAAAATCATGTATTCCCTTTATATATAGGTATAGATGATGATTGACGGATTGGATGAATTTTATTCTTAATAAATGGATTAGATTGGATATTTGTATGAAACTTTTAATGGATTGTTATAGACTAATGGATTATTTTGATCCATCCATTAACAATCCAATCTATATTTATCAAATCCATTTATTTTGTCACCACTAATTTTCCGTGGCACGACAGGTTCTAGGGCCTATGGAGAAGGCATTGATTTGTCCTAAAAAGCACAAAACTAAGACACTATCAAAATGAATTATATTAACGAGTGATTATATCTAAAGGAAAAAAGCTTCTATAAATCCTAACAAATCTCCTGTAAAAAGAACCACATACGTCAAATTATGACACAGAGAGTATCTTCTTCCCATCATGTGTATGCTTCTTCTATTATTAGAAACATTGAACCATCGTCTAATAAACATGTTGTCAATATGATTGTCGAAAACAAGTTGTGTAAAATTAAATATGACAGAAAGAAGCGAGTAATTTTATGAACTTCTGTATTTTATTGGAATGTAAAATTGGACTTTATACATACAAAACAAACTTTAGCTATTCTACTAATAATGACAAATAGTAAATACTCTTAATTTTCCCACTGTCTCTTAACCTTCCAAAACTCTCCATTCACTTATTATTAAAACCCACTAACTCTAGCATTTAAGTTTATTCAACAAAACTCCTCTGTAAACTTAAATGCTTCTTCCATTCATCATTCCTATCAACTTCTTGCCTCTGTCGAAGATTTCCTTTGATAGTGGTTTTGTGAAGATATCAGCTGCTTGGTCCTTACTTGCTACATGCTTCAATTCGACACTTCCTTCCTTCACGTGTTCTCGAATAAAGTGAAAACGAACGTCAATGTGTTTGCTCCTTTCATGGTTTACTGGATTCTTTGCTAACTCAATTGCTGACCTGTTGTCAACTTGTATTATTGTAGCTTCTTTCTGTTCTAGCTCCATTTTACTCATCAATCTTCTGAGCCATATTGCATGACAAACGCACCAGGATGCTGCTACATATTTTGCTTCACATGTCGAAAGTGTTACTATTGGCTGCTTTTTAGAAAGCCAAGTAAACGCAGTATTTCCCATGAAAAACACATATCCAGAAGTGCTTTTTCGATCATCTATGTCTCCGCACCAATCACTGTCAGAGTAACCAACCAACTTGTATTTGTTTGAATTCGAGTAAAACATCCCAAGTGACACTGTTCCTTAGATGTACCTCAGAATTCGCTTCAATGCCTTCCAATGTGTGTAAACTGGCTCCTCCATGAATCGACTTACAATGCCTACACTCAATGAGATATCTGGTCTTGTACATGTGAGATAGCGAAGACTTCCTACCAAACTTCGATATTTGCCTGCTTCGACACGTTCTCCTCCATCAAATTTCGACAGTTTTGTTCCTGGTTCCATTGGCGTCGAAACCGGATTACAGCTTTCCATCTTATATTTTTTCAGGATTTCTTTTGCATATTTTTCTTGTGAGATGAAGATTCCTGTTTCTTCTTGTCGAACTTCCAGACCAAGAAAGAATCTCATCAGGCCTAAATCTGTCATCTCGAATTCACGTGTCATTGTGCTTTTGAATTCTTCTATCATCTCATCATTACTGCCCAGAAAAATAAGATCATCAACATAGAGAGCAACAAGTAATACATTCATTCCTTTTTTCTTCACATAGAGGGCATGTTCGTACGGACATTGCTCGAACCCGTTCTCCTTGAAATATGTGTCGATACGTGTGTTCCATGCCCGCGGTGCTTGCTTCAGCCCATATAGCGCTTTCTTCAATTTCAGTACCTTCTTCTCTTCTCCAGCTTTCATGTACCCGAGTGGTTGTTCGACATAGACTTCTTCTTCTAGTACACCATTCAGAAAAGCTGTTTTGACATCCATTTGAAATATTGGCCATTTGAATTGAGCAGCTTGAGATATGAGTAGTCGAATTATCTCCATTCTTGCAACAGGTGCAAATACTTCGTCATAATCAACTCCTGCTTTCTGTTTGTATCCCTTCGCAACAAGTCTCGCTTTGTATCGTTCTATTTCTCCTTGAGCGTTCATCTTCTTCTTGAATACCCACTTTACACCAATGGGTTGACTACCTTTTGGCAATTCAACTAGCTCCCAAGTGTTGTTGTGGATAATCGCCCTCATCTCTTCGTCCATGGCACTTTTCCACTTCTTGTCTCGTACTGCTTCTTCAAAACTGATGTTTTCAGCATCTGCCAAGAGACATACAAGGTGCACTTCACTTGTCGAATCATACAGATCTTGCAAACTTCGCATTCTGGGTTGTGTAGGTTCATCTTCATCATCAGAGTCTTCAAGTGTTGTCGAAATGTTTGGTGGTACAGCTACAGATGGTTTTTCAACTTCGACAATAGCTTCTGTCGAACTGTTCCAGTCCCACTTACTTGCTTCGTTTATTCGAACGTCTCTACTCACTATCACCTTCTTTCTTATGGGATCAAATAGCTTGTACCCTTTTGTTTTCTCATCATACCCAATGAGTATGTATTTCTGACTTTTGTCTTCAAGTTTCGTTCTTCGTTGATCTGGTACGTGTGCATAAGCAACACTTCCAAATACTTTGAGATGAGAGACTGTTGGTTTCTGTCCGCTCCACGCTTCTTGTGGTGTTTGATCTTCTAACTTCGAATGTGGACATCGATTTTGAACATAAATGGCACATTGTACAGCTTCTGCCCAAAATTCCTTTGGCATGTTCTTGCTCTTAAGCATTGAACGAACCATGTCAAGGACTGTTCGATTCTTCCTTTCAGCCACCCCATTTTGTTGAGGTGAGTATGCTGCAGTTAGAAATCTCCTTATACCCTGCTCTTCACAATACTTCATAAAAGCTGTCGAAGTATACTCACCACCTCTATCTGATCGAACAGCTTTAATGTGTCTGTCGGTTTCCTTCTCCACCTTTACTTTGAACCTTTTGAACACCTCGAATGCTTCAGATTTTTCTTTCAAGAAATAAACCCATGTCTTCCGTGAGTAATCGTCGATGAAGGAAATAAAGTACCTTTTGCCACTGAAAGATTCTGGCGTGATTGGTCCACATATGTCGGTGTGAATCAAATCAAGGATATGCTTAGCTTGATATTCTGCCTTCTTTTGGAATGAAGTTCTTGTTTGTTTGCTCAGCACACATTCTTCACAGAACTTTCCTTCATAATCCATATCTGGTAGTCCATGCACCATGTTCTTTTTCGCCAACCTTCTTAAACCAGCATGATGTAGATGACCAAAGCGTAGATGCCATAGTGACGCTTTGTCTTCGACATTTACTTGTAAACATTTTTCTCGAACGTTTATCAGATTCAGTTTGTACATTCGATTTCTCTCCATTTCGACACGAGCAATCAGATGTCCCAGCTTGTCCTTCAAATACAGTATTCGTTCTTTCATAAGTATCGAATAACCTTTTTCTGTAAGTTGTCCTAAACTCAAGATGTTGGTCTTAAGATTTGGTACATAATAAACATCTTGAATTGATCCAATCAACCCATCTTTCTGCAGGTAACGGATCGTTCCTTTGCCTTCGACCTTCACTTTCGATGCATCTCCGAAAGACACATTGCCATCTTCAATCTTTCTCATTTCTTTAAACAGGTGTTTGTGACCACACATATGGTTACTTGCTCCTGAGTCAAGGTACCAAACATTGTCATTTGTGTTGATCTCATTTTGAGCCATCAAGAGAAAACCTTCATTTGCTTCAACTTCCAGAGTTAGATTGGTTGTTTCTTCTACCTTTTTTTCGATTCGACAATCTTTTGCAAGATGTCCCACTTTATCACAGTTATAGCATTTGAATGAGTTACAGTCCTTCGCATAATGGCCATACTTCCCACACTTGTAGCATTCAAAGTTGGAATGGTTCGACCTACCACCTCTTTGACCACGTCCTCTGCCACGCCAATTTTGCTGACTCGACTGTCCTCTGTCGAAGTTGCTGCCTCTACCACTTCGACCACTGTCACGTCCTCCACGACCACGTCCTCTTCCTCGAAAGTTTTGAGAAAAGAGTACCTTTTCGTCTTTGATTTGCTCCTTGGTTTGATTTTCGTCCTCTACTCCTTCTTCCTTCTTTTTCATCTTACGTTGTTCGTGTGCTTCGAGGGAACCTGCGAGCTCTTCGACTGCGAGCGTCGAAAGGTCCTTCGACTCTTCTATTGCACACACAATATTCTCAAACTTATCTGTTAAAGATCTCAAAATCTTTTCGACAACTCGTGCATCAGTTACTGTTTCTCCATTTCTGCTGAGTTGATTCACCATCTTTTGTACACGCGTGATGTAGTCAGATACATTTTCTGACTCCTTCATCTGCATCCTCTCCAATTCGCCACGAAGTGTTTGGAGTCGAACTTGCTTTACTCGATCTGCTCCTTTGAACACTTTCTCCAGTGTGTCCCACGCTTCTTTCGACGTAGTCGAACCGGCAATCTTTTCGAAGCCTGATTCATCAACAGCCCTAAACAGCATGTAAAGTGCCGTTTTATCCTTCGATCGCGTCTCTTTCAACGCCTTGTTTTGAGCTGCCGTATATCCCTCAGTATCTGTTGGTTCTTCAAACCCATCTTTGGTCACCTCCCACGCGTCTAGAGATCCGAGAAGAGCTTTCATCTGAATACTCCAGTTTTCGTAATTCAACTTTGTTAGCCGTGGTAACGGCATTTGATTCATCATATTTGCCATTAGCTCTGATGCCAATTTGACAGAAAGAAGCGAGTAATTTTATGAACTTCTGTATTTTATTGGAATGTAAAATTGGACTTTATACATCCAAAACAAACTTTAGCTATTCTACTAATAATGACAAATAGTAAATACTCTTAATTTTCCCACTGTCTCTTAACCTTCCAAAACTCTCCATTCACTTATTATTAAAACCCACTAACTCTAGCATTTAAGTTTATTCAACAAAATAAATGTCTTAAATCTAAATAAAATATGGGAAATCAGTTATTTTCTTTAAGGTGAGTAACCAATAGTATGTAAATGAGTTCATAAGATTAAATTCAAAGATGATGGTAACATTAAAAGATACAAAGGCAGACTTGTAGTCAAAGGCAACAATCAATTGAAGATATTGACTTTTTAATACTTATTCTACTGTTTTTAAATTGACTACCATGAGAATATTTATTGTTATTGTTGCATTTGAAAATTAGTATTTGCATCAATTAAATGTTCATATTACTTTTATTCATGGTGACTTGGAAGAAAGAAGTCTATTTGAATTTACCTCAATAACTAACTTTGTCCAATCCAACTAAATTTGTAAATTGTTTAAACCCATTTATGGACTTAAATATTCTAGCTAACAATGTTTTTCAAAGTTATCAAATGTTTTAATTACAAAAGGATTTTGTATGTCATCTTCTAATTCATCATTTTTATCAATAAACAAAAAATATTCCTTTACTACTTTATTTTTATTAATATATCTAGATGATTTAATTTTGACTGACAATGACATTAATGAAATCAACATTGGAAAGGATTTTTTAAATCCAAGTTTTAAAATAAAAGACCTAGGATATTTAAAGTATTTTCTTGGGCTTGAAATTTCATGATCCAACATTAGAGGGAATACCACCAACAATCAAATATAAGTCATCAGTCCTAGACAGAGATGTAAGTCTATGTTTAAGTGTTTCATGCAAAACATCTATCGATATTGGTTCATCGCCCACGTCAACATAGGAATCCAATGGGTTTTACCATTATAATTGGACAATACAATTTTAGACTCATTTTTAAACTCGATGATTTGATTCATATTCACCATAATTCCATTATTTGTCGTGGCTTGTCGTAGAACCGAATGGCCTTGTCATCTAGTAGAAATGGTAAATGGTTGAATAAGATCATGTGAATGTTTTTATAAAATTAGTCAGGGTCGGCCTTGAGTAAGGGCAAGACGGCTCTTAGTCCAGGATCTTCAAATTAAGGGGTCTCATTTTGTTTTAAAAAATAAAAATATATATTAAATATTATATTGCATAAATTATAAAATAAAAATAAACATGAAAGTTGTGGGTTCAATCCTCCTTGTACTTTTTTAATTACTGTTGCATAGCTGTTGATGTGTCAGTGTCGTGTACGATGTTTGTGTTGTGTATTATGTTGAAGGCATGCATACTGTTGAAGCTCTTGCTTGTTTTTTAAACATGGAAGGAGGTATTTATGTGAACTGTATAGAAGATTCGTGTATGCTTTTTCAAGAATCTTTAGCATAAGATCGTTCTTTCTTTATTAATTTCATCATTTCATACACATTTGTTGTAATTACTTGTTTTTTACAATTTTGAGTAATGTTATGAATACTTAGCAGTATAATCTAACTACCCCATGTTGTTTTTCAATTTTATTCATGTCTTATAGATTATCACTATTATAGTATATATTTTCTTGGTAGTTACTCATCTATTATGTTCTTCATATCATTTTGAATGTTTTTAAACTTCATCCTGTTAGTGTTGATATCTTATATGTTATCATTAGTCTAAAATATATTGTTAATGTAGGTACCACCGTGAAGATATTTTCTCTTCCATCTAGTGTGATAGTTTTCTCCCCTGATAACTTTGATAAGACTATTTTAGTTGAAACAAAAGATGTTTTAGTGGAATTTTATGCACCATGGTATGTATATATTAACGCGATCTTCTGTAACTTTATGATATGATAATCTTTTTTCATTTTCAATGTTTCTGAGTCTTATTTATTTTCTTGCCAAATTCATTATTGTATTTAGGTGTGATCATTGCAAAGCTCTTGCTTATGTAAGGATATTCTCTTGTCTAAGACTTCTGCCATAGCTAGCTTATAATCTTAATTTGGTAATTTTCACTTATGATTAACTATATCAAGATCGGTCCTTATACTGTTTATACTATTTATTTACACTTATGAAAATATTTTTGTAATATTCAGGCTGGAGGAGGAAGTAATTATAGCTAATGTTGACGCTGATGAATCCAAGGATTTGATAGAGACGTGAGTGTAATAACATGTTTTTATTTGATGAATACAAGGTTGTTCCTTTTTTAAAAAAATATATTTTTTATTAGGGGTCCTATTTTTATTATTTTCCTTGAACCTCTAAAAAGTTAGGACCGGCCCTGAGATTAGCAATATCACTAATTTTATATTGGTGTTGATTCCAAAACACCAAATGGGTTTTAATGAATAATGTGACCAAAGTCAATTGAAGTGTGTGAAAGGATTTATGAGTTATAGTTAACCTTTGAGGCTAGTTCTTTAGGATTATAATTTCTACATATATGAATGGTTTTATCTATGTGACGAATACAATGAGGGGTATACATAGAAAAGCATAAGAGATGAAATTACGACCTTCTAAACTCTTTGTAAAAGATCAATTGCCTATAGTTCTAGAAAGTTTCATACATCAAACGCCAAGGGTATAAAAGAATGTTGATTTTCAGAACATGTTTTTTTTATGTTTGTCCATTTTTCTTGAAGCGTCTTTAAGGGATATCTTTTCAATAGTAAAAACCCTCGTCCTCGGTCCTATAAGTGGATAAGCTCTCATCAAATCCACATATGTATTTTACCTTCCTACCCACTCGTACACCAGAATATATAATGGCTTAAGTATCGATCTTCCCTCTTGTGGATCCAATCAAGAAGTTCACATGTGTATCTTTCTTCACATATACTTTTCCCGCCTAAATATACCAAATAGGACATCCCTCACAAAGTCCTGCCGACATTAAAAGTCAAAAAGCTCCCTACAATGAATTGTGTATTCCTTAAAGGTATGCAGACATGCCTTACATCAAACAGGACACACCTCATCAATTTAAAATAATAGAATGATGAGGAGATACCTAAGAATAGTATGGTACTAAATTGGTGACATATATGAGCCTAGCCCATCAATGGGAATAGTTAGAAGAAAATCATGAGCATGTTCTGCTTGCAAACACCCAAAAACTAATTTTTGTTTTATGGTCATGTCAAATTTTACTTATATTTCATGAACACTTTTACTAAAATGGAAACCCGCTAAAAATGTAAGTCTTTAGGGGTAGTCCCTTTCTAGTAATACTGTGAAGGTCAAAATCTGAAATCGTACTACTAAGATCATCTAAATTTGTGTTAACATTAGAGTTCATTCCATATATCCCATTATCTTTCATTACATGATCTTGTAACACCAAAAATGAGCTTTATAAACCAAAAAAATGTATGAGGCAGCCTCTATTGTTAAGAACAAGTTTAACCCCTAATAGGTAGAGATGCAACCCTTATTTGAAGTCTCTAAAAAAAGGATATGCATCAACTAGACTATATTTAACAACCCTTCACAACTCTTTTTCAAACCAAATAGTTGTATCTTCCATGTTAACTGGATGGAACATACTTAGGCCAAAAAATAACTTGTCGATACCTCTTCAATATCAAAGTTAAAGAAGTTCACTATTTGGATCCCTTAATCGTGAAAATAAGATGCAAGAATTCCACAACTCTGACAACCCTCTTCATAGACAACCTCTTGATAAAACCTTTATCTCTACTAACATCCCCTCCTAGAAATTTCATCCCCAACAATGGCCTCCCAATGTCCTAAAAGAACAACAACCACCCCCATCCCACATACAATGTTTATGACTGTCACAAGAAGGCCTAATAATCTCAATCTTACGAATATTCATTTCATAGCCCAACATGAACCTGTCTCACAAATTATGTTGAGGGTTTCAACCACCTCTTATGAATCCCCTACAACGGTCTCATCATCAAGTCACCAAGCCTGAAGAAGAAACTTATAAAAGTGTCAGATCTAATGAATAAGTGGGTGTATTACATGAGTAAAAGGGATCTCCCCCCAACGAGCCGCCTTGTTTCACTCATGTGGTTGACATAATATGTTAAATCCAACATTAGAGCGAATACCACCAGTAATCAAATACATGTACTCAGTTCTAGAGAGAGAGGTGTACGTCCATGTTTAAGTGTTTCGTGCAAAACATTTATCCATGTTTGTTCACCACCCACATCAACATAATAATCATATGGATTTTGCCATCGCAGTTGAACAATATAGTTCTAGACCCATTTTTAAACTCGTGGATTTGATTCATATTAACCACAACCTCATTATTTTTCATGGCTTGTAGTATAACTGAATGGCCTTGTCCACTAAAAGAATTGGTAAATGGCTGAGTAAGAAAATTTGAATGGTTTATAAAATTTGAAATATCACTAATTGATGTTGATTCTTAAAAAACAAAGGATTTTTCATGAATAATATGACGAAAAATCAGTTGAGGCTTGTGAAAGGATTTGTGGGTTATAATTAACCTTTGAGGCTAGTTCTTTAGGGATTGTAATTTCTTCATATCTGAGTGGTTTTATGTGTGTGATGAATACTATGATGGATATAAATATCAAAGCATAAGAGATGAAATCATGAACTTCTAAACTCTTTTTAAAACATCCACTGCCTCTAGTTCTAGAAAGTCTCATACGTCAAATGCAAAAGGTATAAAAAATGGTGATTATTAGAATATGTTTTTTTAATGTTTATCCACTTTGCTTGAAGCAGCTTTAAGGGATATCTTTCAAACAATAAAACCCTTCATCTTGAGTCCCACCAGTGGAGAAAATCTCGTCAGATCCACATATACATTTTTCCCTCCTACCCACTAGTACACCCGAATATATGATGACCTAAGTATCGATCTTCCCTCTTGTGGGTCCAGTCAAGAAGTTCACATGTGTCTCTTTCTTCACAGATACTCTTACCCATCTAAATAAACCAAACAAGGCATCCCTCATAAAGTCATGTCAATATTAAAAGTCATGAAACTCCCTACAATGAATTGTGTGCTCCCTAAAGGTATTCAGACAGGCCTTACAGCAAACCTTATCAATAAAAAATAATATAATCATAAGGAAATACCTAAGAATAGTATGGTACTAAATTGGTGAGTTATATGAGGCTAACCCATCAATGGGAATAGTTAGAAGACAATCATGAGCAAGTGATATGTGTAAACACACAAAAACTACTTTTGGTTTTACGGTCATGTCAAAATTTACTTCTATTTCATGAACACTTTTACTAAAAAGGGAACTCACCAAATCATGTAATCTTTAGTGTATAATGATCTTGCTTGTAATATTGTGAAGGTCAAAATTTGGAATTGTACTACTAAGACCAACCAAAGTTATGTTAAAATTAAAGTTAATGCATATCCCACTATGTCTCAGTACATGATCTTGTAACACTTAAGATTGGGCTCTGGAAGCCAACAAAATGAATGAGGTAGCCTTTAATACTGAGTACCAACTTAACCCCTAATAGGTAAAGAATCCACCCTCATTGTAAATTCCCCAAAAAATGACCTTCATCAATCTGAATATCACTACTACAAATAATACATTATATGATAAAACATTCACCTCAGCCAACAAAAAATCGAGGTGAAAACCAGAGACGCATCACATTTTATTTTATTTTTAAAAAATACCATGTATTCTCTCGATTGAGCTGGAAATCGAGGGGAAAAGTATTCAAGAGACATGCCTTTGAATCCCAGCAACTGTATTTTATCACATTTTTTTATTACCTATTACATTGGTTGAGCTGGGAACCGAGGGGAAAGTAGCGTATTTTATTTTTTATTTTTATTTTTTTTTTCAATTTGATAAAAGAATTATGTAAAGAATCTTTGCCATCCATTTATAAATTAACAATGGTCAAGACATTGTCAACAAATTAATCCACATGAAACATTAGTGATCCGCTTGGAACTCTCACTAGTCAATTAAAACGTGAATGCCATAACTATCAATCTTGAATGCAAAGTGCTGAAATATACATTTAATATAATGAAAATAATGATAATGAAAGAAGTTGCATGAAGTATATCACCATTCTCTGGGATGGATTGCAAGAGAAGAAAAATATTTTAAGGTTGCTTCCTTAATGTAATATCTTCTCTAGTAATTCCTTGTTAAAATGTTTAATGTTAGTTATGAAAGCATGAATGTAACTAATTATTGTTAGTTATCGTTGTACCAAGTAAAATATTTAATATTGTTGTTGTTGTTGTTGTTGTTGTTGTTGTTGAGATTTACTGTTTAACGATTCTATTGATTTTGTTTATTTGTTATTGTTGTTTTTGTTGTTGAGATTTAATGTTTAACGATTCTATTGATTTTGTTGTTGGTGTTGTTATTGTTATAGTTGTTGTCTTTGTTGTTGTTGTTTTTGTTATTATTGAGATTTAATGTTTAACATTCTATTGATTTTGTTTTTGTTGTTGTTATTGTTGTTGATGATGATGATAATGATGAAGATTTAGAATTTGTTAACAAATTTGATGTTTTGCATATTAAAACAAAAAAAAAATAGGTTAAAACTAAAATTTTATAAATATGGTTTTACCCCCTCGGTATTAATCCCAAGCAAGGGAAAAAGCGGCGCGCTTTGAAATTTCAAAAAATAATGTTGTTGGGGATGAAAAACCAAAAAATAATGTTGTTGGGGATCAAACTCTTGACGAGTTCTACTTTTCTTCTCGGTGGAACTTTATCCGATGGGTAAAGTGACAAGTTTTTATGACGCCCTTCGTTACCTCACTTATGAAGTCGAGGTAAAACCCTTTTTCAACTGAGGTAAAAAGGGTTTTTGTAATAATGTATATTTAACAAACCTTCGCAACTCTTTACGGAATCAAAGAGTTGTATCCTCCATGTTAATTGGTTGGCTCGTATTTAAACAAAAAATAAATCATCAATACCCATGCAATATCGAAGTTGAAAAAGCTAACTATGTGGATTCCTTAATTGTGAAAGGAGATTAAATAATTCCACAACTCTGACAACCCTTGATAAAACCTATGTCTATATTAACATTTCCTCCGAGCAATTGCATCCCTAACATCAATCTCCCAATATCCTAAGGGAACAATTATGCCACCCTCACGATGTTTACGACTGTCACATGAAGGCCTAAAGATCTCAATGTTATGAATATTCAATTCATAGACCAATCATGAACTCCTATCATGAATGATGTTGAGGATTTTAGTCACCTTCTCTAAATCCCCTAAAACGGTTCTAACTTCAGATACAAAGCATGAAAAAGAAACCTACAACTATGTCATATCTAATGAATAAGTGAGTGTAACACATGGAAAAAAAGGAATTGTCCCAATGAGTCGCTTTGTTGCATTCATGTGAATGACATAATATGTTAATCCCAACATTAGAGTGAATACCACCATCACTCAAATACAAGTAATTAGTCCTATACAGAGGTGTAAGTCCATGTTTAAGTGTTTCATGCATAACATCTATCCATATTCATCACCCAAATCAAGAAATTTTACTTCATACCCCCTACACTTATATCAATACTCCTCCAATTTTTTAAAATTACCAATTTTACCCTTAATTGTTTTTAACCAATTTACCATTTCATTTTTAACCATTCAATTAGGACTTCCGAAAATTACACTATCCACCCTCGTATCGGAACTCATTGAAAAAGATACCCGGTATATTTTTTTTCAAAGCGAAAGACTTTGTGAAAGACATCTGGAACACTGCAAAACATATACCGGAAGAGTTACTTGAAAAGTTCCGGTTCTTTTAAAAAAAACGTTCCGGAACACTTATCATATGTGTTCCGGTTAACAAAGTGACATACACCGAAACTCTTCCTTGAAGACTTCCGGTATTCTATTTCTGTAATCTGGAACTCTTCGTTGAAGACTTCCGGTTTGCATTTTTAATTTTTTTTGTGACTTTTTTTTATTGTGCAGGTATGGAAAATATTCCCCAAATATGTGTAGATATTTCTAATGCGTTTTTAACCACTCAAAGATTTGGTACACGAGAAGAGGTGATAAGATGGATTAAAGGGGTTGGTATCGATAATAAAGTAATCGTTATTATCACTCATTCAGATACCGAAACAGGCAAGAGAAGGAGAAGTAACAAATTAATATTTGGTTGTGATAAAGGGATGACTCGGAAGTTGTGAGAGAGATATTTTAGGCCCATCCTGATTCAGTTAAGTTGTTGAATATTTTTCCTATTGTGTTAGTTATGGATAGCACCTACAAGACAAACAAATATAGACAACCTTTGTTTAAAATTGTTGGCATGACATCAACCGAGTTGACTTTTGCTGTCGCATTTGCGTATATGGAGTCTGAGCAGACATAGAATTTTTGATGGGTATTGGAGAAACTTAAAGAATTGTTTATGAAGAAAGATTTGTGTGCAGAAATGATTTTGACAGATAGAGATCTTGCTTTGATGAAAGCAATTGAAATTGTGTTTCCCAGGTCGATTAATTTGCTATGTAGATTTCACATTAACAAAAATGTTGGTGCAAAATGCAAACAACGTGTGGCGAATGACATGCAAAAGACGATAGACACATTATAGATGGAAGTTGTTTAGGCTAGTGATGAGGTTGAGTATGGTCAACAGTTGCATCAACTTGAGCAGGCATGTGTTGATTATAGTGGATTTATTAATTATGTGAAAGACACATGGTTGACTCCACATAGACAGAGATTTGTTGGAGCATGGATTAATCGAGTGCTGCATTTGGGTAACACGACAACTAATCGGTATGTGTTATATTTTTTACTATGTATTTTTTTATATGTGATATTTTAAATATTTTCAATATGTTATTTTTAGGGTTGAATCTTCTCATTGGAAGTTAAAGCAGATGTTAGGAAACAATATAGGTGACATGGTTAAATGTTGGGAAGTTATGAATAATAACTTGAGGTTACAACTGGGCAACACTAGAGCTTCTTTTCAAAAAAGTTTTTACGAAGTTGAGCACGTGCACATAAGTCTATTTCATGGTAATTTGCGTGGTTTAGTGTCTCGAGCTGCTTTGGGACATATTGCTGAAGAGTTATTGAGAATTGATTATGTTGGAACTAACAGGCAAATATGTGGTTGTACTCTTAGAACATCTTATGGGTTACCTCATGCTTATGATTTAGGAAGATACACACTATGTGGTATACCGATACCCATAGATGTTGTTCATGTTCATTGGAGGAAACTAACTATGGAAGTTGAGTTAGAGGTAGGTGCAAATGATGGATCAGAGGTGGATATGGCTTATGCAATAGATGAATTCTGGAAACGGTTTAGGTCATTAGATGTTGTTGGGAAAAGGGCATTAAAGAGTAGGGTTTATGAACTTGCATACCCCATAATGACTTCATTATATCCACCACCCGAGAAATTAAAAATCAAATGAGGAGTGAAGAAGAAAGGAAAAAAACCAGCAGGATATGATGTTTATAGGGACCCTTCGTATCATGAGTATGTTGATAAGGCATCTCAATATTTACAAAGGCAATCTCAACCATCACAGACTTCGAAGAAGTTAAAATTATCAAATAAGCAACCACAATCAAAGAAACATTTCACTCTTCAATTTCCTTATCATATTAGGTCATACATTGAAGATGTAGTTAATGTTGTATCAGATGGTAATTGTGGAGTTAGAGCCATTGCATCATTGCATGGATATGGTAAGGATGGTTGGTCAATGGTTCGCCAAGACTTGGAGTTGGAAATAATAGACAAGGATAGGTCAACTTTGTATGACAAGTTATTTTGTAATCGGTTGGCAGAAGTGAGAGAATCTTTGATGATAGAATCCTTTGGTTCACAGCCACGGGAAAAATGGTTGAATCTATCAAATATGGGTTACTTGATAGGAAATCGCTATAATGATGTACTTGTCTGTTTAGGCAATCCGTGCATGACTTTCTTTCCTATGACAAGTTCACATTCACCAAATGTCTCCATTTATTGCATTGGTTTTGTTAACCAAAATCATTGGATTCAGGTACGTATTTTATTTTATATGGCTTACTGTTTTAATTATTTTACTTATTTCACTTTATTAAATATATATTTTAATTATTGTTATCAGAAACTGGCACCTCTCTTGGTTCATCACGATGGGGCGGGACCAAACGTGGATGCGAAACACAATAATACCACTCCAGGTATCTATCTTCTATATCAGATGGAGTGGTGGCCAATGTTGTTGGATGGATCACAGCAAGAACGCTTTGATGGTAATCAATCCAATCAACATCAATATCATTAGCCATCATACAATCAAGAGGTAGGGATGGAACATACTGCTTGTACTCGAACTGACGTAAACATCTGTCAGGCAAGTATGGAACAACTGTGTCACCCCACTTCAAACACCCCATCTACAGACATAACTCATCAAACTGACGTCATCCTCTATGATCCTCAAATGGACGCCATATGACGTCGGTAGGTGTCAGCTCGTCAAAAATATGTCACAAATCATCCACCTTCAGGACTCCTTTCCTATAGGACCATCTCATCGCTCGAGAAAGACCACAATTATCAGTTGGTTTCCAATTCTCTCCTCTTTTTCTAACAGTTGGAAAGTACTCGTGAATCCAACACTATTACAATATAAAAACATAATAAACAAAATAAATTAAATTAACATACTTTATAAAATGAATCCAACATTTAATAAACAAAATTAAACTATATACATGTAGGAGAGTAGGATATCCACCGAGCTGCTTGCAACTGAACATGAACGCATCTCCAACGTATCTGTATAGGGTAACCAATGCAGTTGCTCCCCAACTATATCTCGAACATCTATCTAAGTCCGTAAATAGTAAGAGATATCGTGCCTCGACAAGTGTAAAGGTCTTGTCGGCAAAAAATATGGAACACACCAACATCAACAAATATGCTCTAGTCGCATATGCTCAGCTAGAAACAGCTTTATGTTGTACGAATAAATCGTATAACCACTCCAATTTATAATAAGAACCCCTGCAACTACGAACATGTGTTTGTGCCTCACTATGTGACACTCCTAAGTAGTCAACAGCAAGTTCAACATCAACCTTTTTAGTGACATCTTGAGGACTCCAGAACATACCCATGATGGGCAAGTGAAACAGACAAGAGACGGCATCCAAAGTAATGCTCATCTCACCAAACGACGTGTTAAATGAAGATGTCTATAGATGTCATCTTTCCATAAATGTGGATACCAGATTTGTGTCTATCTTGTTCAAACTAGTTCTCTGAAGTGAAGATAACCCAGACCTAGAAACTCAACTCTCCACCTGTTGTGGAAGAGCTAGTGGAATCCTCGATGTCAGCTTAAGTCCGTGTCCAACAACCTTTAACTCTTTCTTTGGACCTCTTTTCTGAAAACAGTTAAAATACATATTATAAAACACAATATAAAATATTCAAATATTATTCAATTTCAAATATACGTCGTTTATTTACCTCACCAAACCATAAATGGCGAGCAACATGATGCTCGTACTTTACCAAAAGAGACGTATCGTACGACCCTCCTGGATAGCCAGCTGACTCTGCTGCAGATGTAGATGTGTCGCGTCCTAAACTACGGTCTGGAATCCTATCGTCGGCACCTCGTCTTTGAACCACTATAAAAAAATTATTAAAAAAAATTATAAAAATAAATAATAAAAAAATACGCACCGGAACATTTCTAAAACGAGTTTCGTTGTGATGAAAACTGAGTTTGACTTCCGGAACACTTTCTATAAGACTTCCGGTTAAGTGAATGAAAACCGGAAGGCTTTTATAAAGAGTTTCGATAAACACTCTTCCAAACCGGAAGTCTTTCTTAAAGAGTTTCAGTTCAACGCCTAAAAATTGCAGCGAACCGAAAGTCTTCTGGAAAGTGTTCCGATATGTTTTGTTTTGAATCGGAAGACTTATTCTTAGTGTTCCGATTTACAATGCCAAAAACGTTGATCCAGAAGTCTTGAAGCGAAAATAAAATAAAATTCAATTTTTTGAAAAACATATCCTATTTATACGAGGGTATTTTGATCCAAAAAAACTTATTGTAGGGGTATGGGTATAATTCTTGAAGTATAAGGTAAAATTTCCCCCAAATCAACGTATCACAATTGGACTATACCATTCTAGACCCATGTTTAAATTTCATAGATTTGATTCATATTCACCACAACCGCATTATTTGGTATGGATTATCGTGGAACCAAAAGGTCTTGTCCTCTGGAAAAAAATGGTAAATGGATGAAAAAGAGAGTTTGAATAATTTATAAACTTAGCGACATAACTAATTGAAGTTGATTCCAAAACTACAAATGGTTTTACAAGAATAATGTGATCAAAATCGGTTGAGCCTTGTAAAAGGATTTGAGGGTTACAATTAATCTTTGAGGCTAGTTATTTAGGGATTGTGGTTTCTTCATATTCGAGTGGTTCTATATGTGTATATATGATGGAAATACATAGCAAATACATATGATTTCTTTATTGCATAACTTGGATTATTTAGCTATGCTTTTGGTGGAGTATTAGCAAACTTCCATGAGCACTTAACATAAATATCAGCCATTCTATATCCTGCCACCTCAGATATTGGTATTGCATCTGTAATCTCCTTCAAATCATCCTTGCTCAGCTTCACTTCAAATGAACCAACGTTACTATCAACATTTTTTGTCTTGGTTGTTCCTACAATATGCATATCAGAAGCTTCGCACATGATTAATTTGATAGATATTGCAAAAATGGAAAACCACTAACCAGGGATTGGTACCACAAAGTCTCCTTGATGAAGAATCCATGAAAGAGCGAGTTGTGAAGTTGTACATTTATGTTTCTCGGACAACTTTTGTATCCTAGAATATAAGATCTTGTTCTTGTCAAGATTCTCTCCTTGTAACCTTGGATGTGAAACCTGGTGAAAAATGCAAGTTGGTGAATGGTGAACAATGATCAAGGCTAATAATAATAAGATCATAAAAAACATAAAAGGATCGAATCCATACCAGAAAACTACTGTTTGTAGGTATTCCTTCCGGAACAGCCTTGCCACAGAAAAACCCTTGGCCAAGAGGACTGTATGGTACTATTCCAATTCCAAGTTCCCTGAAATTGTTGTTACAAGAGAGTCTTATGATTAATATGAAAAAGTATTAAGTAAGGATATCACAACTCCAAAGGTTCCAACTCTCTGTGAAGCAGAGACACAGACATGGACACTAGACACGAGCGCTACTCGCATGAACCTATTTGATCAAAACAAGTACCTGCAAAGTGGAACAATATCCTCCTCAATTTCGCGAGTCCAAAGGGACCACTCCATTTGAACAGCAGTAACAGGATGAACAGCATGTGCTCTTCTAATGGTGTCGGGACTAGCTTCAGATAACCCTATGTACTTTATCTTTCCTTCTTCCACCAACTTTTTAAGCTCTTTCATCTATGATTCAAACAAAATCAAATACAGCAAACAAATCAATGATGCAAACACTAGCACACTACACACTACTTACGGTATCCTCAATCGGTATTGTGGTATCAACACGATGCTGATAATAGAGATCAATATATTCTACTCCAAGGCGTTGGAGGCTTGCTTCACAACATGATCGAACATATTCTGGTGAACCATTTACTAGGATATTGTTTGGTTCCATTTTCACTATTCCAAACTTTGTCGCAATCTGAATCTCTTCGCGAGGTAAGTCCTTCAATGCCTGACAGTTGAAAATTCAAATACCATGAAACAACATAGTTGACAAAGAAAGAAGAGATCTGTTAGTATTAGAAGCGTTGACTTAGAGTAAGAATTTATGAGTGAACCTTTCCGACAATGATTTCATTGGTTCCATGAGGTCCATAAACATCTGCTGTATCAAAGAAGGTGATTCCTTTGTCGAATGCATATTTGATCAAAGAGATGGCAACTTCTTCTGGAACATGGGGGTAATACTTTCTTGTGATGCCAGAGCAACCAAATCCCAACTTTGAAACCTGCAACAACCATAGTATATAGCACACATCAATGATTGTTTATTGTTATTCAAACATAGTGATGATGAATGATGATAACTTGAATGAAGGATATATATTATACTACTTGCCTCTAAACCTTGGCTACCAAGCTTCACTCTAGGAATATCTCCCATTTTTGTTTCTTTTCTCTTTTTCTTTGAGGTTAATGCCTGGTCCCCTTTTAAAACATGTCTCTATGATATAGGATTGATTGTTTTACTTAGACCGTTGTTTTTTTAATGAACCAAAAAATCAAATAGATTAAAAACTATTTAGAATTAAGCAAAAGTCAAATACAATAGCATAAGCACAAATAAGAAAGAAAAAAATAATAATAAATTTCTCAACTCTAAACAAAGCAATAAACTCTCCATGTTGACATCATCCTCTCTCGCTTCAAAGTCCAATAAACTTATTTAACAAAAAAAAAAAAGTCTCTCAATGAGTTATCTCCACATTTATCAAATCTTGCACATTAAACTACAAACCAAAGTTTTGAAAACTCTACAACACCCTTCCAACAACTCCTCATCCCACACCAAAAATTATGGGTGTACATGGGTTAGTTCAACCCATAAAACCCAAAAATTATGGGTGTACATGGGTTAGTTCAACCCATAAAACCCGTCAAATTCATCCCAAAAAATCCATAAAAGTGAGATGGGTTGGATAATTTGGTGGATATGGGTTTCAAAACTAAAAAAAAAATATTAAAAAATTGAGTTTCGGATAAAATCAGACTCAAATCCACAAACCCACTAACCCACTAATCATACATTTATTATTACAATTTTAATGATTTTGATGAATATTAATTTAGTTGATGCAATTTTAGTCTCTCGAACATTTACTATTTTAGTGAACCGTAATTTGAATTAATTTTGGATATTTCACTCTTCGTTTATTTTGATGCTACTACGATTTTATGTCATGCAACTTTAATTTATTATTAGTATTTTATGATAATTTTTATTAGTTGATGTATCGTTTATAATTTTATGATGTTAAAAAATAGTAAAAATGTGTTATGTGATTTTTTTTAAGAAGATAAAAACGTTGAATAATTTTTATAAAAAAATATGATAACTCATCATTTAGTCATTTAATATTAATAAGACATAAAATTGTATTTGGACAACCCACTATCCAACTCAATCCGAAAATTAGTGGATTTGTCCAAACCGACTCATTGGTGTAGCAGGTGATTATTTTAGCTCATGCAAATTAGAGTGTCTTATATGGATTGGGTATTGGGTTTAGTCAAACCCAACTCAAACCAACTCATGTACACCCCTATCAAAAGTGATAATCTCTAACTCTAACCCCTCCCCACTAACACCACACCCCCTTCGACTCATCTCATCCACTATCAACCCCTGCTCTCAGCAAATAGAGAAAAATGATCCCTCAGCAACACTTTATCTTCCAACCAATGATCATCCCCAAACAAAGATTTATTCCCCATTATCCACTTAACAAAATAAAAAATTCTCAAACGATCCTTTGACCATTTTATAATATAAAGGATATCTTTCCACCACTTTGACTCCCTCCTACCTCCCTCTTGAATTTAAACTCTACTCACCCCAGATTTTTTTTTTTAAACTTGTTGACAAAATCCACCACATGCGTATTTAATCTCCAACACCATTTTCCTAACAACACCATATTAAACTCTTACGCCCTCGTAATACCTAAATTGTCATGTCTCCTATCTAGACATGCCTTGTCCTAACAAAAGTTTCTAGACTCTCCATCCCCACCCCATAAAAAAGATTATAAGAGAGATTCAGTTATAGAAATAATTCATGTGGGAGTTGATAAGCCGCAAGTGTATCGTTTTATCGGTTTTAGCATAAAAGGTTTTATCGATCTCATAGAGACCAATCATCAATTATCATTATTTATTACTACGGTGTTTATCTAAGGCTAGACGATTTGATGCTTTTAGTGAAAAGGTAAATAAAGCAGTAAATTGGTTTAAATTAATCAAATAACAAGTAAGGGACTGAAACGTCAATTCCCGTCTACCAATTATATTCATACAATATACAATTGTTTATTATAATGGTAATAAAATATTATTTGTAGAAAATATTCAACTAATTGTGACGTCCGCTTTCATGTGTCCAACACCGGATTCCTAAATACGTAAAAAAAATGATTTTCAGTTAAATTAATATATCTAAAATTATTTTAAAGTTAAAAATAATTCATCAATTAATTCCAAGATGCTTTCACTACCTTAAAATTAATTGTTTGAATAACTGTGTCAGATACTGGTTTCTCACTTTCGATATGCAACCAGTATCTCTATATTCTACTTTCTTAGTAAGTTTTTACTTTTCAAAACTAATATTTCAAAATGGAAATTTTAAGTATTTTCTCAATCAATTCTGACTCTGCTTTCGCACGTTGTCAGAACTGATCGTTCGAATTTCTAAGTACGATATTACCCTCGTAGGTGCATAAATGGTATCTCTGTATTTTTAATTTCGTAGCAAACATTTTCTATCATTTACACAAAAATTGTAGAACAAAGATTTATCTCATTAGAATTACTTATTTAAGCATTTCATATGAACTTTATCGGGAAACAGGTCTTCATGTTTTAAACCCTATAATAATTTACTCAGACATTGTAAAAGCAATAATTAAATAACAAGCATTCAAGGCATGCATAATAAAATTCAGCAAATAAAAAGAACTTGGAAAGTGTAGAAAAATAGAAACTTGCATAAATAAAATGCTCTGAATTGAGACTTTTAATCTGGTACAATATTGAAGTTGAAATAATATTATGGAAAAGTAGTAATAGCAACAATAGGAAATAAAAATCAGCAGCAAAACTAACTTAAAACAGCAGAAAAATAAATTGCATAAACACCGCAACATGAGTTGTTTATGCTTTTACAAGTGAAATTTGTGCTAAAACTAAGCTTGGATGCCAAAACTATGAGGTTAAAGTCTTATTTATAGGATGGTTTTCGCTTAGGAACTGTACAGATCATGCAAAAGTAAGTGGAGAATAAATTGATGTTCTAGTGCGATCTTTCTGCTTCAAGACATCATGAAGGGAGTCAGTTAGGCTGACAGATTTCCCGTCATGACTTCTTCAAATTGACTCTGAATCGTGGGGCCATGACGAGCGTCAACTTGGCTGACGGCCTGCCCGTCATGAGACTTAGGCATGTGCTCCTTGTCTTTCTCCTCTCTGGCTGACGGTCTTGCTGGGACATGTCATGACGACCGTCATGACTGGGCTGTGTCGGTCATGACAATCAGAACTTGGTATATTTTTGTCGTTTTTGCCATTTTTCTCCATTTTCCATGCATACATCACTAGGTGATTAATACCTGAAATACACAGTAGAAAACCAACATAACACCGTAAAAGTGCACAATTTTACCCTAAACTAACTACTAATCGAGATAAATGAGTGGTGAAATTTACGTGTTATCAAGAGCCTTGAAAAAATAAAGAAAATAAATCGGAAGCAAAGACAATACAACTTTGAGAAGAGACAAGTGACCTCTAATTGATAGCTTTCGGCATTTCCAGGATGATAAATGAGATTTAATGGTGGAACGAGATAGTTTTATTGGGCCCAAAAAGAGATTGGTTGTGATAAAATAGTATGGACTAAGTACTTTAATATTGGGCGAGTGCTCGAAGGAGAACCGATCGCTCTAAACACATCCTAGGTCGCCGGATTGGGCTTGAGTAACACCCCACAGTGAAATCCATTACATATTTCATTTACCACATGTTTCCTATGAAGTATATAAGGGGTAAAAATATTGATATATTAGTCAAAAAGAGAAAACCATCTCCTCCATAATTTGAGGAAGAACTGACTTTCCTCTATTCTCACATTTTCTATCAAGAAACTAGGGAAATTGCTTTTATTGCTTTCTAGACTGGCCCAAGGAGTTTCCTGTAAACTAAACACACAGAGTCTCTCACAATTCCTATGTGAGCAGACTCTCTCCCAACTATTTTACCTTCATCAAGTGCAAATTCTATTGATAACCGCTCTCCAAAAAAAAGTTTTTATAGGATTACCCCCAATAGGCCACCCAAGAAAATTAAATGTTGCCTTCCCAATTTTGAAATTAAGCATACAATAAGCCAATCCTAACCAAGAATCAGACATATTCACCCTCAACTAATAACGTTTTGTGAAAGTTAACTTTTAAACCCGACATTGCTTCAAATAATAACAAGATCGCTTTAGTAACATAAACATTAACCCAACTCTTATTGAGAAAGGGAAGAAGAATAAGGAAAATGAACACTTAACACACTTTATTTAGAAAGAGATTTTGTAAAAAATATTTGTCAGATGATTATATAAGGACACAAACTTAATTATGCAACACCTTTTTCAATATGATCCATAATAAATTGTGCTTAATCTCAATGTGTTTTGTCCAAGAGTGAATTATTGAATTTTTAGTGAAATTTATGGTGCCATTGTTGTCGCATTTTATTGGGACAGTCCGAGATTAACTCCATAATGACTTAATTATTGTTTCACCCAGGTAATTTGCATACAACAACTATCTGCAATGTCATATTCTATTTTAGTTATGGATAACGTAACACTTGCTTGTTTCTTGATATGCCATGTGACAAGTGAGTTCTCGAGTAAGTGACATGCATCTCTGGTACTTTTTTAATCCAATTTACAATCAGTAAAATCGGAATCAGAGTACTCAAATAAAGTAAAATATGTCCCTTTAGAGAATCATAAACCCATAAGTGGTGTGCTATTGAGATACCTCATAATGCATTTAACAACAGTGAGGTGTGATTCTTTGGGGTTTACTTGAAAACATGCACACATACATACAACAAACATGATATCATAATGAGGTGTAGTAAAATAAAAGAAAAAGCCTATCATACCTCAGTATTTTCTCTCTTCTAGTGTTTTTACTTCTTTGTCCTCATCTAAATTTATGATGTACTCGTTAGGGTTGAGATTGGCTTTACTTTATCCATGTTGAATCTCTTCAATAACTCTTTATAGTATTTTGCTTGATTAAGGTTCCTTCCTTTGAATAATGAATTTTCAATCCAAGAAAGAACTGCAACTCCCATATCATAGACATTTTTAATCCATGGTTGTGAAGTTTGTTGACAACAAAGTTGCAAGTCAATTGAGTAGTTGTTTAGTTTTGATGATGAATGATGACTTCTGGACAAGTGTATTGATAATGTCGCAGTAATAAAATAATATTGAATCCACAGGGACTGCTATTTAACAAGACAATATTGTGTAATGCATATAAAATAGTAAATTGGGGGTTTAAGTTTCAAATGCGAAAAGAAAATAAGTTGTTCTGACAATAAGATGAAAGTGGTCAGGTTGTGTATAGAATCATGTGTCTCTCTATTGTTGATGTTCGATGCATTACAAGAATGATATTGTCACTATAATCCCACTTCGAATTAGCAAAACCTCTATATAGAATACCTTGCAGTATATCTCACTAATCTATACTCTGAGTTTTCTATCTTTAGTCCACCAGCGTAAGCAAGATTAGGCAATGCAATAGAATGTTAATTCCTAAGCCACTACTTGAAGTTTCCTATCCCTAGTCCACAAGCGTAAGCACAACAATTGCCCATAGGTCCAACATATAGACTAATGGTCAATATTCCCTATGTTCCCAAAATTAGATTAAAAGAGTATCTCACATAAAAAGCATTAAGAACAAGGTGCAATTGAAAATAATTGTAGATCAAATTATTCATGCAACATCAAATAAAACATATGTCCCAACAAAATCAAAAAGGTTCATCAAACATAACCTAACTTAGAGAGAATTAGCTACTCATGATTCAAATTACAATACCAAAATAATAACAATAGGTTTGCATAAGAATTCCCTTGAAGAATTAGCCTTCAATGGCTTCAAATGCTCTCCAAATATGCCTTCAAGTGTTGTAAATCGTCGCTTTTTATGCAGAAATTCATAACCCTTGAAAAAGCACCAAAGGTCCCTTTAAAAAGCCTTCAAAATGGATCAGAACGCGTCAGAAAAAGCCCAGAACAAGGGTTCATCGCACACTTGATGATATGCATCGCGTGATGCAATTTTACTTCCCTATCTCCTGCACGATGTTGCGCGTGATTATTCCAGTAATTGCATGTTTTTGCTCCTTTTTTCACCTAATTTTCACTAAGTCCCTATTTCTCCACACTTAACTATTTTTTCCTCTTTTTTTGGCCTTTATTCTTAAATTTTTCTCCTCTTTAACCTATTTTTGTCCATTTCTTCGATCGAAATCATGCAATGACAGAGTCTCATCAATGACAACACGTGATATCAAATGATATTTAGTGAAGTCCTTATTTGTTAAGGATAGATCAAATGGTTGAAGGTGCTTAAGATGGTTAATTAAATTATCCTCCTAAATCAAGTTATCCTCTTGAAGATTCTCTTAAAGATCAAGACCTCTCTTTAAAGTCAACATTGTGGGCAAACAACCTTCAAATGAATACTTTTGTTTTAAGGTTCAGTGGTGGTTCAGATGATGGTAATCAACATGAAGATATCTCAAGCATAATTAAGAAAGTTCAAAGTTCTTGTATGATTCCAAACTCAAAGATAATAATGCCAAGACTTGAAGCTTCAGAGTTGTGAAAGAGAGGAAGTGTGAAAGCTTGTATGGTCATGTCCGTCTGAGTGATGAATGTCTTATAAAGAAACAAAGGTATCTTTGGAAATACAATGGCAAAATCACACACTCTAAAAACCTTTTGAGAAGCCTCTCATATTTTATTTAAACCACTTGAAAAATTATTATTCATATAGCCTAGCCAATGATTAGGAAGATAATGTCTGATTGATTGGAAGACTTTTTCAACTAAATAATCGGTTAGACCTAACGATCTAATTGATTGTTTTCACTAAGTTGAGCCTAAAATTGATTGGGATAGTCTCTTAATGATTGGTGATGACTAAATATCAAAACCTTCCATTTATGGACTGAACAATCGATTATTGTAGGTTAATAATTTATTAGCCTAATCGATTATAGCATTGATTTGACCCATAGATTGTTTCCAAATTTATGTCACGCCTTGACCTATAAATAAAAAACTTCTCTACCACTTTTACACATCCGGAAAATGAGCTTTGATCTCACTTTCGTTTTATCTTATCATTTTTACTAAATCTCTTGTTTTATCACATATATTTAGCCATGGTGCTTCGTGATAATTATTAAGTATAATTAAGAATATGTGTTCTTGGTGAGGGTTTAATTGTAAATTTATCAAGAGTGTATTTTCTCTTGAGTAAATATTTATTTTATAAGAAGTTATTTTGGTTATGAGTTAAACCAATTAAAAGCTCTTGTTTGGTTTGGGGATTGTCTTAAGAAGTCTTTGTTTGGTTTGTGAGTTTCTCCAAGAAGAAAAACTCTATTTTGGTTGGTGAAGATCAACCATTAAAATCTCCACAATGGTTACTTGAGATCAGTCAGATTAAAATTTATATTGGTCGAAATTAGCCTTATTAAAATCTCACTTGGTTTCTGAGTCCATCAAGGTAAAAGCTCAGTTGGTTCGAGAATAGCCCATGGAAAACTGTTTGCATAAACCGGGTGTAATTCTAATTACATAAATCTGGAATGAGCTGGTAAAACTATTTGCATTGATTTTTTATTTCTAATGACAATAATGCTTTATATTTAGTAGCTATGCATTTGCACCTAAATACAAATAAACTTTATAGTTGAAAGTCAATAAGATCAAAACAAAAAGAGAAAATATGGTGTATTGTTGACAAAAAGGTGAAACTTCAACATTCAAAAAATTTATGAACGAAAAATTAAAGAAAGTAAGTATGAAGAATAAAAAAATGATGAAATCAAACTCACGCCTAAAACTTCAACTTGGTTATATCAATCACCAAAACATCTTCAAATCTATCTTCAAATCTATTTTCTACAAATACACAGTTTTTGATATATTGGCAGAAATATAAGAGAGCAAACGCATGAACATTTGAAAACATGAAATTCTTTGAAGCAATAGCACAAGCAAATAAAATGCAACAACCTGTTAGAAAGAAAAAAATAAAAATGGAAGTACAGAATAATGAAAAAGGATATTCAAGATCTTAACTTTAATTTATGTGGCCATAAAAACAGTGTAGATCTCGACTTTCATTTCTAAAAATATTGTTGGAGTGGAAATGAAGTTCTTAATTCATTGTCCTTGTTGCTCATGCTTTATCCAGAGGTTGAGAATGAGGTGAAGGATGTAGAACTTTGTTGGAATGGAAATAAAGTTCTTATTTCGATATGTCGTCCTCTTTCACGGTCGATCTATGATATGAAAACTGTAGTGAAGAAGTATATGGGGTGAAGGTAGTGGTGGTGGTGGCAGTATATAGGATAGAGAAAGTGGGTGGCGGCGGATTTAGGGTTTATGGGGGGAAAACACAAAAAATGGGGGAGAGAGAGAGAGAGAGAGAGAGAGAGAGAGAGAGAGAGAGAAATGTGAAAAATGAAAAGTATGGAAAGAGAGAAGAGTATGTGTGTGTTTGTGTTTTGGTGGGAAAGGAAATTTTAGATTATGAGCTAATGGGTGTGTGTCATCTTTCAATCAAAGAGAGGTTTGAGAGAGTTTTAATTGTGACATTTATTGATTATTAATTTGTCCAACATGTAGTATAATTAAATTTGAGGGAAAGGGAAAAATTGTAAAAGCATGAAATAATATTATTATGGGTTGATAGTAAATTGTCATGTAGTTTTACATGGATGGCTTAGAGGGTGAGTTACCTCGATGTGTCATCATGTATTATCGATAATATCTATTTTAAGTTGTATTGTTTAGACTGATACATGTATGACTTCACTTATAAAATGAATGAATAAAAAATGTTAGTGGGAATAAAATATATGCATACGATTTTCAAGATTAATTTCCCCAAAAAAAATATATAAATGCCTACACGTTTTGAAGGAGATCAAGAATCTCAGAAAGAAAGAGAAAAGAAACAAAAAAATGGGAGACATTGTTAGAGTGAAGCTTGGAAGCCATGGCCTAGAGGTAGTTATTCTTCATTCATCATTGTTTTAATAATAATAATTTGTCAATTTGTGTTATACTTATATGGTTGTTGTAGGTTTCAAAGTTGGGATTTTGGTGTTCTGGCATCACTGGAATGTATTACTCCCCTATTTCATAAGAGGTTGGCATCTCTTTGATCCAATATATGTTCAACAAAGGAATCACATTCTTTGATACAACATATGTTTATCTTGAGAAGAATTTTGTTCAAAATAAATAGCTTAAAAAGGTTCATAACTCAAATTCTCATTTCTTGTGAGTGTTATCATACTTCAGGGAGATGGGAGAATCATAAGAATATGATTATCTTCAGTGTGCACGAGAAGACAATCCACTTGAGGGCGCCATATATCTTTTAGAGCTTCATTATGGTGTTGAATGAGATCAGTTGCTCTTGTGGGTCTATCTTTTCATCATACACCTTAATTGCTGAAAGCCAAAAGTGTCTCGGTATTGGCTCTTCATTGATCTTGTGGATGAAAGGGAGTCATGTAATATTCTCTTTCTTGCTCTTTTTTCATCAACAAACAATGTTCAATTCCTTGTCTCTATGTCGACAAATTCTACCTTGGGGGTTGTGCTTTCAAAGTGCGACTATGAGGCCTCATATTATTCTTGATCATCTCTACTTTTTTCCTCGATTCGATTGATACGAGATTCTATCATGTTGATTACGTTCTATGCTTTTTGATTATGTTGTATGGGTATCAAGGCGTCATGTCTTTCTTATCCCCTTTCATCGTTAATCGAGAATGTTGATGGATATGACTTTGCTCTCCATTAGCATGTCTTTGAGGTGGTGAATCTTAACATCTAAGTTCGACGCTCTAGGAGTTGAGGTTATGATTGTTGTGCTCGCTTCTCGAGAGCTCTAGTGTTCTACTCTGTATAAATTTATAAGAAGAAAAAAAGTAATATTTCATATTTACTCCCTTCATTCTCTTTTGTAAGAAAATTTTGCCTTTTAGATTTATTGAATAAATGATGTATTTGAACTATATATATACTAGATACATCAATTATTTAATGAATCTAAAAAGTAAAAGTTACTTATAAAAGAGAAAGGATGAAGTATTAAGAAAGTTTAAATTTTTGTGTCTTTTTTGAAGTATATTTCATGGGAAAGATGTAAACACAATTTTGATTAGTTGTTGTTTATGAAAAAAATGAGAGAGAAACTAAATTAAATGCAATTTTCATTTAATTTTACATAAAAGACTTGCATAAATAAGAAAAACAATTACATAAATATCTTTATCACCGACTTTCTCTATGTATCCCTTTTAGAAAACTCACATATAAAAGAATGAGAAAACTCACCAAATAACAAAAATAGGTTGTCAAATTTTTTGCCTCACCATTGTTTCTACAAAGATTATAAGAAAGAAAAACCACACTTATATATATCAAGACCTTGAAATAAAATGCTGATATATAGATATGCTGATACACAGAAAGAAACAGATAAATTATATTGACAAGTGATTATCTTACTCGTTTGAATCCCGGTTCCATACTTCCAGAAAGAACAACAATAAGAGATTCACCGACAGTGATGCACATCAATGCCTTTCATATTATCCATGTAGACGTAGCAATATCATGCCTGAAGCAAAACATATAACACCTTACTAAATATAATTTACATAGATAGACCATAAGAGAAGTGGAGTTGACATATTTTCATAAAGTAGTTACTCGTAATGTACTTGATTCACATAAATCGGGTGTAATTCTAACTACATAAAACGGTAATGAGCTAGTAAAATTGTTTGCATTACTTTTTTATTTCTAATGACAATTATAATTTATACTCAGTAGCTATGCATTTGCACCTAAATACAAATATGCTTTATAGTAGAAAGTCGTTGAGATCAAAACAAAAAGAGAAAATAGGGTGTATTGTTGATAAAAAGGTGAAACTTCAACATTCAACAATTTTATGGACAAAAAAGTTAAAGAAAATAAGTATGAAGAATAAAAAAAAATAATGAAATCAAACTCACGCCTAAAACTTCAACTTGGTTATATCAATCCCTAAAACATCTTGAAATCTATCTTCAAAGCTATTTTCTGCAAATACACAATTCTTGACATATGGATAGAAAAATAAGAGAGCAAAAGATGAACATTTGAAAACATGAAACTCTTTGAAGCAATAGCACAAACAGATAAAATGCAACAAACTATTAGATAGAAAAATAAAAATGGAAGTACAGAATAATGAAAAAGGATATTCAAGATCTTAACTTTAATTTATGTGGCCATAGAAATGGTGTAGTTCTCGATTTTCATTTCTAAGAACTTTGTTGGAGTGGAAATGAAGTTCTTGTTTCAGTGTTCTTGTTGCTCGTGCTTTAGCCAGAGGCTGAGAAGGAGGTGAAGGATGTGGAACTTTGTTAGAGTGGAAATGAAGTTCTTATTTCGATCTGTCGTCCTCTTTCACGATCGATCTGTGATACGAAAACTGCAGTGAAGAAGTATATAGGGTGGAGGTGGTGGTGGTGGCAGTATATAGGGTGGAGAAACGGGGTGGCGACATATTTAGGGTTTGTGGGGGAAAACATAGAAAACGGGATATATATATATATATAGAGAGAGAGAGAGAGAGATGTCAAAAATCAAAAGTGTGGAAAGAGAGAAGAGGAGGCGTATGTTTATGTTTTGGTAGAAAAGAAAATGTTAGATTGTGAGTTAATCAGTGTGCACCACCTGTCAATCAAAGAGAAGTTTGAGAGAGTTTTAATAGTGATATTGGTTGATTACCAATTAGTCCAACATGTAGTGTAATTAAATTTGAGTGGAATGGAAAAATAGTAAGAGCATGCAATAATATTATTATTTGGGTTGATAGTAGATTGACATGTAGTTTTACATGAATGACTTAGAGGGTGAGTTACCTCGATGTGTCATCATTAGGGTGGAAATAGGCTTTAGAAAACCTGAGTCTGACCTACGATAAACTTACCAGACATGAGTTTGGCCTATGACCTACTATAGACTTTTTTTTGTCTGGTCTAGTCGTTTTAAAAGTCTGACCAAACCTGAAAGTCTACTTAAAAGTTTGATTCTTATTAAGGTTTTCAATTAATTCATATTACTTAAGAAGACTTATGCGTCAGTTTATATATGCATATATAGACCGACATATTTATAATTTTTTCTAATATATATGCATATGGAGGTCGGTTATTTAGCATTTTTTCCTAATATATATATGCATATATAAGTCGGTCTATTTAGACTATAGTTAATACTCTCTAGGTTCCTTTTTAAGTGCCACTTTAAAAAAAAATTTAATTGTCATTTTTAAAGTTTAAGGTAGTATTAATTGCACTTTTGTCAAAATTACCCTTAAATAATTATTATAGCGAGAGAAAGAGTAAGATGAATATAATAAATAATTAATGATATTATAGATAAAATAAGAATTATTATTTGAAAAATAATAATAATAATTAACTTTATTGATATGTATAAAAAGTCAAAAAAAAAAATATTTAGAAAAAATGATAAGAATATATATAAAAGTATAGGCCGATTTATAAAGTTTCATAAACTTTTTTAATAGATTAAATCTGAGCTATTTAATTAAATAGGTTTAAAACAAATATAAGTCAGATTGTTTTATTAAATAGGTGTGATATAGCCTTAAATAGGCTAGGAATAGGCCGTCCCTATTCATCATGTATTATCGATAATATATATTTTAAGTTAGTATTGTTTATACCGATACATGTATGACTTTACTTATAAAATGTATGAATAAAAAATGTTAGTGGGAATAAAATATAGGCATACGATTTTCAAGATTAAGTTTCCCAAAAAAAAATGCCTACACGTTTTGAAGGATATCAAGATTCTCAGAATGAAAGAGAAAAGAAAGAGAAAAATGGGCGACATTGTTAGAGTGAAGCTTGGAAGCCAAGGCCTAGAGGTAGTTATTCTTCATTCATCACTGTATTAATAATAATAATTTGTCAATTTGTGTTATACTTATATGGTTGTTGTAGGTTTCAAAGTTGGGATTTGGGTGTTCTGGCATCACTGGAATGTATTACTCCCCTATTTCAGAAGAGGTTGGAATCTCTTTGATCCAATATGCATTCAACAAAGGAATCACATTCTTTGATACAGCAGATGTTTATGGGCCTCATGGAACCAATGAAATCATTGTCGGAAAGGTTCACTCATAAATTTTCACTCTAAGTCAACGCTTCTAATACTAACAGATCTCTTCTTTCTTTGCCAACTATGTTGTTTCATGGTATTTGAATTTGAACTGTCAGGCATTGAAGGACTTGCCTCGCGAAGAGATTCAGATTGCGACGAAGTTTGGAATAGTGAAAATGGAACCAAACAATATCCTAGTAAATGGTTCACCAGAATATGTTCGATCATGTTGTGAAGCAAGCCTCCAACGCCTTGGAGTAGATTATATTGATCTCTATTATCAGCATCGTGTTGATACCACAATACCGATTGAGGATACAGTAAGTAGTGTGTAGTGTGCTAGTGTTTGCATCATTGATTTGTTTACTGTATTTGATTTTGTTTGAATCATAGATGAAAGAGCTTAAAAAGTTGGTGGAAGAAGGAAAGATAAAGTACATAGGATTATCCGAAGCTAGTCCCGACACCATTAGAAGAGCGCATGCTGTTCATCCTATTACTGCTGTTCAAATGGAGTGGTCCCTTTGGACTCGTGAAATTGAGCAGAATATTGTTCCACTTTGCAGGTACTTGTTTTGATCAAATAGGTTCAGACTATGTAGCACTAATACCTTTTGGAAAAAAAACATGTCTACGTTAGTGTTCGTGTCCCGTGTCTCTGTCTATGTCTCTGCTTCATAGGTTTCAGGTTTACTTGCTTGAGTTGGAACCTTTGGACTTGAGAAATCCTTGCTTAATGGTTTTTAATATACTATCAAACATAAGATGACTCTTGTAACAACAATTTCAGGGAACTTGGAATTGGAATAGTACCATACAGCCCTCTAGGCCGCGGATTTTTCGCGGGCAAGGCTGTCACAGAAAGCATACCTTCAAGTAGTGTTCTGGTATGGATTTAATCCTTTTGTTTCTGATGATAGGTGGTTGGGTTTTCTCATTGTTCACCATTCACCAACTTGCATTTTTCACCAGGTTTCACATCCAAGGTTACAAGGAGAGAATCTTGACAAGAACAAGATCTTATATTCTAGGATACAAAAGTTGTCGGAGAAACATAAATGTACAACTTCACAACTCGCTCTTTCATGGATTCTTCATCAAGGAGACTTTGTGGTACCAATCCCTGGTTAGTGGTTTTCCATTTTTGCAATATCTATCAAATTAATCATGCGCTAAGCTTCTGATATGCATATTGTAGGAACAACCAAGATAAAAAATGTTGATAGTAATGTTGGTTCATTTGAAGTGAAGCTGAGCAATGATGATTTGGAGGAGATTACAGATGCAATACCAATATCTGAAGTAGCAGGAGATCGAAATACCGATATTAATGTTAAATGTTCATGGAAGTTTGCTAATACTCCACCTAAAGCATAGCTATATAATACTACCAGTTATGCAATAGAGAAATAAGATTTTCTTTTAATCTAGTTTTTGCTCGACTGTCACTTGGCGATTATTAATATCGATTAGCTTCATAAATTTTATGTATGATTTGAGCTTTATTTATAAACAACTGTCTTTTAAATTTTTTAACTTTAAATATTATTAAATATTAATTTAATTAAAAACATATTAATAATTATGTTATTTCTTTTACATAAAATTAAAAAAATTTAATACACTTAATTATTATTATTAATAAACACAAAAGTTATATTTTTTTAATAAATAAGATTGGAATAGTATTTAATAAATTATCAAAATGGTCGTTAATTAATAAAATAAATTAGTGTTCACATAAAAAATAGTTTACCAAAATGACTTGACTTATAACCATTATAATGATGCCAATTTTTAAATAAATGGAAATGTTTACAATCTTCACCTATTCAATATGAAAAATTAATTTATGGTAGAGAAATGAGCCATCGTTACAAGCAACCTAACAACATTTCTAGCTGAGAGAATTAATTTTGATTGCTTGATCGTGTGACTAAATTGTCATATTATATATAAATAACATCCGAGCAATCTAAACCAATTTTTTGAATTATCAATTGTGACCTAATTAATTTATATTTGATCCTAAACAAGATTAATATTATTTAATCCTAAACAACACACTTTTTGGATTATTTTATAGATGTATAAGAAAGTGATAATTAAAAGTGCATTTAATACTACCTAAAATTTTGCAAATAACAATTAAAAAGAAACAAAAATTATCAAAAAAGTGACATTTATAAAAGAACGGAGGGAGTATAATAGTAAAAATGCTAAATACTGAAAGCAGCTAATCGCATAAGATCTTATTATATCCTAGACGAATGTAGATGTGGTCTTGATGCACCATTGATGACAACATGGACTGATGCTAAGCCAGGAAGACATTTTTATGGATGTGGGATGTATAAGGTATTAATCTTTTGTATATATTCCATTCAAAGTTCATGTTATGTGATATGAAAATCATTGAACTTCTTCTTGTCTTGTATTTTTTTTAGATTCAGGGACACAAAATGTGCAACCATTTTGTTTGGTATGACATCGAGAGCAAAAGAACTTATTATTTCATTGCAATCGAGATTAAGTATAGATAAGAATAAGGTGAATGAAGACAAGCTTAAAGAGGATGAATTGAAGATGAAGATTAAGTTTATGAATATGCGGTTGAAGTTTCATTAGCCATGACCTTTGGGTTGTTAATAGGACTAGTTGCAACATGTGCAATCAAGTAGAATTGTGGTGGAATTTGCGTTTAGGTTTTCTGTTTTCTGTCATGTTTAGGAAGTGTTCCAAATTCGCAACCATTTTCTAAACCAACTCGCAAGGCAATATGGCAAACATTTTGCAAGCCAGTATGCAAATATTGGATGACCAATTTGCAACCATTTTGTTTTACAAACTGTCATGGTCTGAATTGTTCCAAATTGCAATCCGATATGGCAGCATTACTAGCGAATAATTGGCAACATTGCAGGGCATTTGTCATAAACAATTTGCAGACCAATATTTGACAGCATTACAGACCAATTTGGCAACATTATAGGCCTTTTTTTTACAGCATTATAGACCAATTTTGACAGCAAAGCAGGCCAATTTTTACAGTATTTCAGGCTAATTTTTACAGCATATCGGGCCAATTTTTTTACAGCATCTCAGGCCAATTTTTACAACATATCATGCCAAAATTTTCTATAGTAACAGGCCAATTTTTGTACAGCAAATCAGGCCAAATTTTTACAGCAAAATCAGGCCAATTTTTTACAACGACAGTGCAATTTTTTCAAACCAATTTTGCAACATTACAAACTAGAGTTATATACAACAATACATTCCATTTTGTAGACAATTAACATTACATGTCATTTTGCAGACAGTCAACATTACATGGCATTTTTCATAACTATTTGCTTAAACATTAACTTGTTCTTTACATCAAGAGGAAAACATGAACTTGGCCATTAGTTTGTAATACAAAATGACAAAATCAAAATTAAACATTATATCCCATTAAGTTGTTCTTAACATCAAAAGGACAACAACTTGAAAATAACATCACAAATACAAAAAACAGGTAATCAACATCATAATAGAAACTAGTCTTGAGATGGTTGGGTGCTTGTGATGAGCTACCAACTTATTTTGCACATGTCATTGTAGTCTTCTTCTTCTTCTTTCCTATTTTTGCTTTCTTGTTATTTCCACCTTTTGGGATGGCCCTGTCAACAACCCGATTTCCCTTACAACTTCTTTTATCGTGTCTCATTGCTTCACACTTATGGTAAGTAATTGTTGGCAACTTTCTTAGAAGGACATATGGATTTCTAGGCTTATCATTAACTTTGTTTAGTATCTTTTTATAATGACCAATTTCCCTTCTCATAACTAGTGGGTTGACAGTAACTTGGTCATCAAGAGGCCACAATTGTGGCCCATCGGTAGGGTATATGATGTGTGAGTATGTGTTCCTAAAAGTAGTCTTCCCGCATAGTGAAATAATTCATATGTTATGTAAACAATAAAAGTTTTAGACACAAATGATGTAGATGGAATAGTGATGACACATACGAGTAATATCAGATATATATTCTTCTGGTTGTTTCTTGTTTTGCCATATGCAAGTCATGACATGACAACACAAGATTACAGTTAAATCTTATTTCATATATGCACATGTCTCATGTTTTAGATTGACAATATATGTTTCATTGTCATTGGTCACACCATATATGGCCAAATCATTGTCACCATGCCATGTGGGCGTCTAATTTTCTGCAAGCTTCTTCTTCTTTTCAAGAACCAATTGTATTATAGGGAAAATATCACCAATATACTTACTCAATGCATCCCTCTAATTAGCAATCCTCTTAGTCAAGTAATGTTTAATCTCTTCTAACATAGTGATGATTGGTTTATCTCTATACTCTAGAATTTCCATATTAAAAGTCTCACATATTTTATTTACGTGTAGGTCACATTTATAATAAGTTTTAAAGTGTGACATACTACAATATTGTGTAGGGATATCTATCATTTCCTTCTAAGCAGCTTCATTCAAGCTTTTCATCCTTACCATTACCTTCTCCCATGCTAGAATTTTTGTAGCTCTTTCTACACTCCATATAATCTCTTTTAATTCCAACCCATGATATTTTTGCTTCAAATTCCCATAAATATGCTTCACACAAAGGTGTTGCTCTATATGAGCACTCACACTCTGAACTGCCGGTACTAAGCCCTGACATCAATAACAATACGATATTACTATTATGTATAACTTATAAATTGATAGCAAAATATTATAGGTTAAACCCTAAAAGGTTACCTTTTGTTTGTTTGAAATGAAAGCATAAGCCACAAGGTTTTATATTTTCTAGTTCTTCTAGTAGAAGGTTGATGAACCATTCTCAATAGTATTTTGTCTCAGCCTCCACAACAACATAAGAAATATGATATATCTTATTATTTCCATCTCTCCCTGTAGATTCCATCAATTGCCCATCAAAGACTCCTTTAAAAAAAAGCATCCAAACCTATAAGTGTGCTACAATATTTTGCAAAACCAAACTTGCAGGCCTCTAAACACATATAAATCCTCTCAAACAATGACCTCCATTAGAGTCAGCACATTGTACCACAACATTTATATTAGGATTTGATTTGTGTAACGCTTGTACATAACTCCTTAAATGGGTGAATTGGTCCATACCAACACCTTGAATTAAATCCATTGCCCTTCTTTTGGCTCCATATGCCTGGTCATGAGACAACTTCACTCCCTATCTATCAACAAATTCAACAATCAATCCCATTGGTTTCATGTCAGTGTTATGTCTTAGAATATGAGCAAATTTCTTAGAAAGTCATTATGTATTTGCCTGCTTATTATGTGTAGTTCTATGGAAAATGTGTTCACCAATTAGACTTGCAACTTGCCAAAATTGGTTCCCTACCCTTTTGCTAATTCTCATGTAAAACTTGTAACCATCCATGCATTTTAATACCATCATCTTTCCGTCATTTTTCTTGAGGTCAACATTTTTCTTCATCTCCATTTCATAGTCCTTAATAGCATCCCTAACCATCACTTTGTTGTTAAAAACCATGCTTAGTTGAAACTTGAATACCTCACCACTTTTATAAGATGAAAACTTCTCATGTTCCTCATCATTGATAAATAGTATTTATACCACTTATTGTGTGTCTTTAGCAGTGTTTATTGTGATTTCTTTCCTTGTTTTATTCCACTTTTAAGTGCTTTGCTGTGATTTCTCTATTTTCAGGTGATAGGGGAGTGTCATACCAAGCGGAAGCGAAAAAGATCAAGAAATGCACAAAAAGGAAGTGCTCCCATGCAAAAGAAAAATTGTGTTCCATGACACAGGTCATGTTATTCCCATATTTCTCCCTATATTTTTTGAGAACAACATGGGCAGTCGGTGTTTCCTGACACTGCCCGTGTTCAGCCCAACAACAATTATGAATTCTTGGAGTTTTGGATGTTTTGTGACAATTGGTTCCTCTAAGTTGTTCCAATTCAAGTACTTAAGGACCATTAGTATCATTTACACAAATTTAGGGCCTTGAATGTGGTTAGTGGCTATAACAAGCCTTGAATCATTGTTAATCATGATCAAGCTTTACTATTTCACTCTAAGTTTAGTTTTCAACATCAAGTTCTTGTTCTAAGTTTCTTTGTGTTACTTTGCTGTAAATTCTACTTTATTGCAAGAGCCATCGAGTGTTAGTGGAGCTTTTTCTTATTATAGTTCAAAGCAATGTCATTATTCAGGTTTAATCTTCCATTACTATTGCTTTGATTTTATATGCATGATATGTCTCTACTTTGCTTGATTCCAGTCAATCTCACCATGAGTGAGTAGTCTTTTACGGACAAGGGGTCGTGAGACCTATCTCATGACAAACCCCAATTGAATAATCCATATATGAATAACGAGAAAACATGAGAAACACGTTATTTTAGAATTTGAGTACTTGAATAGATTTATGTCAGTTGTGAAAGTAAAGGAAACTCAGTTATCGATCATGTATTGAAAGGTAATGGTTCGATCTCCGAGAGAGGATTCCTAAGAAACTTCATGTTTCTTAGAAGTGCATTCAGAGTCCACAGGAGATTTTGAAAGAGTTTCTTTTCTGAATCTTTAACTCTTGCTTTTTAGAGCAGAGTTCTCAAGATCTCAGCTATTTATTCTAGCTTTCAGACTAGAGTTTTCTTCCAGAAGTTTACTATGATCTTCAGAGATGACTACTTGAATCTGATTCAGATTCTTGCATTTTGGCTGAAGCTTCCGACTCTTTTCAAAAATCTCATCTAAACAAAGATTTAATTCAGAAAGAGTGAGATTAGAAAATACCTCACCATAGTAGGAATATGATTCAAAATCTAATCCTGGTCTTTTGTAGGTGTTGACCTTAAGAGCCATGAAAGAATTTTCTTATTTGGAGGCACCTTTATATTCAGAGTCTCTCTTCTTATCTATAAGAGTTCTGATCATTGAAGCCACATACATGTCTTTCTTTGGAGCCTCATCCTTTTCTTTTATGATAACTTCATTCTCCTGGATTAAAACCAAAGCCTTATATTTCTCCATTTGCGTATTCACTTCATTAGTCCTTTTTAAAGAATCAAATATAGACTTAGCAGAGTCTTGATTTGAAATTTTTGCATACTCTGAATAAGAAATGACATGAAGAAAAAAGATTATGGATTCATGATGATTTTTGAGATCCTTTCTTTGTTGCTCATTCATCTGACTTCTTTTAAGCCTTATGCCATCAGTATCCAAATGATGTGTGTAGCCATTTAAAACCATATCCCATAAATATGTATCATGACCAGGAAAGAAACTTTATATCCTGTCTTTCCAGTACTCAAATTTGTCACTAGGAAAACTTGGAGGATTGGCAGAATGATAATTTTTATCATTGTTTATATGAGCCATTTTGTGTTTCAAGAAAATGGATTTTTCTAACATAGTTAAGTGTTTGCACAATGAGTCAATACCAAACTCTGATACCAATTCAAGGTGCAAGAAACACAAGAAATAGGGGGGGTTGAATTGGGTTTTTGGATTTAAATTTTTTGCAGCCCAATATATCAAACAACAAAGATAATGAAAAGGATATGAACACAAGTATTTTTATCCTGGTTTATAGTTAACAAAACTACATCCAGTCCACCCACCTGAGTGATTTCTCCTTCAAAAAGGAGTTAATCCAATAATGAAACTGATTATACATCTCAAATACCAAATTGTCACAACGCGAAAAAATACCCTTATGCTCGGGTATTTTTCGCGTGGCGATAGCTGACGACTCTGCTGGGGAAGAAATGATCATACTCCGCTGCTTTTGGCTGACAGTGGACTCCCCTAGGGATTGAGATGTTCAAGTATTCCTGTTGCTCGAATTTAACACAAAGAGATCTCCACCTTTTTATAAATATGATTACTCAAATCTAACACAAAGATATCTTTGTACTGTTGGGAAATGGATGTCGGACCTAACATAAAGAGATCATAACAACCTTCTTGAAATATTAAAGCTCTGATCTAACAGGCAGAGATCTTCACATTGTTGAAAATGATGCTAAGATCTAACACAAAACAACCTTCTTAATCAACAGATGACCGAATCAATATCATCAAGACCGGATAAAATGGTAGAACTCCTGACTTTTCATCTAAACCCAGATGAATGATTTTAATTGGTGAAATACATGACAAAATGGATCAATTATGATGTGCTAATGCGAGTGAAAAAACTCAGGATAAAATTTTGGGTATAACACAACTGTCTAAGACTTCTTGAGAAATTTTGACTATACCTTAGTCTCTCAAGGAAAGCAACTCAAAGACTAACTATCAATGACTTTTTGAGAATTCAGACTAAATTTAGTCTCTCAAGGATATTAACAACTATGAATAAAATTGATTGTGTTTATAAGAGTGCTTCTCAACAAGCAGATTACACAAATTGAAATTCAATTTATACACTTGAGAATATTTGAAAATAAAACTCAGTATTTCTTCAATCTTTTCTTTCTTGGTGATGTTTTTCTTTAATGGATCTTCTTCATTATGAAGTTTCAGCTCATGAGCCTTTTTCTTTATTTATCATCCACCATCATCGTTGTTTCACATAAATCATTTGACCTTTATATAGGAAAAATTAGATCCGTTGGAGGATAGGGCTGAAGCTTTCTTTAAGGTACACCTTTGTTGTAGAATAGGTAGGTACAATTGTGAATTTTAGGTAGAAGAAAGAAAATCTTTTATAGTTGTTTGAAGTAGTACTATTGATTTGATGCTGGACTAGCACAATACATAATAACTATTCACCCGTTAAAATACTCTAGAACAATGTCTTGGTATACGAGTTAAAAATTAAATGTTCAGAGTTTAAAACCTATCAGAATCTAATGACTAGATAAGGTTAGGATGAGACAAAGGGTATCAGAGGTGCCTTCTTTAGAAGTTTTTATTGGTGAGAACCAAAGTTGACATTATCTTTAGAACTTATACAAGGATATCATTGATTTAGATTCAGATGAAGTACATAGTTCAGAGTCTCTTTTATTAAAGTCTAGAGTATTTATATCCATAGTCCCTCCAAGACTAGAGTTCAAAGTCTGATTTGATCAACATTGTTCAACATCTTGGTTTGTTCAGAGTCATCTTCACTTAGCTTCTTACTTGATCAAATTTAGATTTACTTCACTTAAAGCTTGCTTAGAGTCTGCAAACTTCAACAAACTATTAGGAAAAAAAATCGTTCTTTTATACTTTGTTATCATCAATACTCAAGGATAGTTGTAGAACCATACATGTTCCAACAAAGTTTTTGGATCATTATCCTATTCTAATTTCAACAGGAAATAATCAGAGGCATAAGACTCTAAGACAATTCAAATTTGAAAGCCCTTAGCTTCTAGAAGAATCTTATCAAAACATGTTTAAAGAAACTTTGAGAGAAGATATTAGATTGGAGGATAACATGAAAAAAGTGACATATGCGGTTAAGGATTGGAAATGTAAAACGATAAACCATGTCATAGGTAAGAAAAAGGAAATTTTAGCTACGCTTAAGGGGATACAAAGTAGCCTACAAAGAGTTATGCATCATGTAGGTCTTTCATTGCTGGAACGAAAATTATAGAAGAATTTAAGTGATATTCTTTAAGAGGAGAAGCTTATGTGGTACTAAAGATCCAGAGCAAAATGGCTAATGGATGAGGACCGTAACACTAAATACTACCACATGAAGGTTGTCAATAAAAGGAGACAAAATAAAATTGTGATTTTGAAGGATGATCAAGGTGGTTGGATAGAAGAGGAAAATGACCTTAAAGCAATGGTTGTTGGTTCTAAGTGTTGGCAGCAATTTTGGTAAAACAAAGAGTGTTCACAAGATGTTTCATGTGATGTCTTAACTTAAGATATCTATGTACCTGCTGGAGCTTAAAAACATAATTATGCAGGATTGTTTCAGGATGTCATACACAATGTCATGACATCTGATATTATGTACCTGCTGGAAATTATAAATGGAATTATGCAGGATTGTTCCAGGATGTCAGACCCAATTTCATGACATCCTGTACACAAAACATTCAGGGAGAATGTTATGTGGTTTGTGATTGCGCATTTAATGGCAATCTATGTATGATTGAAGATTTGATTTGCAGGCACATTCAATCATTAATTACAACCTGATTTAATTATTTTCCAAGGAGATCTAACCAGCTGTCATGAGAAGATTTAATTGGAAAATAGTTTTAGGGTTTTCAAGATGTCCAAGCCCAACTGAATGCTTCTATAAATAGGACATGGAAAACCTGATTTGTTACGCAACCAATACTGAGCGAAATATTAAGAGAATATAAGGGTTTCTGTCTTGTTTAGTCGTAAGACTTGTAAGCCATTCAATTCATCCATAGATGATTGAATTGGTCTGATTTGTGAGTTGTAATTTGTCACTCTAAGATTTTAAGCATGAGTGTGTGTCTACTTGATTGAAGTTGTTAAGCAAGATCAAGTGTGTGTCTACTTGGTTGAAGATCAAGTGTGTGTCTAATTGGTTGAAGATCAAGTGTGTGTCAACTTGATTGAAGATCAAGTGTGTGTAATTGAAAAGTGTCTTCTTTTCAGAGTAATTGTTGTTTAAAATCATAGGTGTGATTGAGGGGGAGTGAGTGGGTTCTCATATCTAAGAGTGCTTAGGTAGAAGTCGCACGGGTAGAGATTAGGTGAGAAAGACTGTAACTTGTTGAAGTGTACAGAGAGTCTTTGAACTGATTCTATTTAGTGGATTTCCTTCCTGGATTGGTAGCCCCCAGATGTAGGTGAGTTGGACCGAACTGGGTTAACAATTGCTTGTGTCTCTTGTATTAGTATTCTTTATCTTTATCCTGTTTGTATTACTCAGATATTAGTGTCGTGACATTACCTTCGACATCTCATATCTGATACCAGAATTTCAATTGGTATCAGAGTAAGCATCCTTCTCTGGTTCTGGGTGAGATCTAGGGACAATACTTTCTGGTACTATGGAAAGATATGGAGGATCTGTTCACAGGCCACCAATTTTGGATGGATCTAACTATGACTATTGGAAACCTCGAATGGTAGCTTTCCTAAAATCTCTTGATAATAAGGCTTGGAAGGCTGTGTTAACAGGCTGGGAACATCCAGTAGTTACTAAGGAAGGAGAAGCCACTACTGATAAGAAGCTGGAAGAACAATGGTCCAAGGAGGAGGATGACCTAGCCCTTGGAAATTCTAAAGCATTGAATGCCATCTTCAATTGAGTCGACAAGAACATCTTCAGATTGGCAAACGACTGTGAAGTGGCTAAAGATGCTTGGGACATTCTCAAAACCACTCATGAAGGCACCTCTAGAGTGAAAATGTCTAGACTACAGTTGCTCACCACCAAGTTTGAAAACTTAAGGATGAAAGAAGATGAAAATATTCATGAATTTCACATGAGTATCCTTGAAATTTCCAATGCCCCTGGAGCTATAGGAGAGTGTAAGACCCCAATTTTGTCCCTAAGATCCCTCATGGTATCATAACATTGCATTTGCATTGCCTCAAGGATCATAAGCATCTTGGTTCCCTTTACCTTTGGGTGGGACTCCTTGTGAGTGGTTTGAGATCACCAAACATGCTTGAATTGTATATCATTGCTTTTCTCATTTTTTGTTTACTAACCAAAAACACAAAAATATGTCACTAACATCTTTTATTTGTAGCTTGAGCAATCACAAAGTCCAAAGCTTCTAGGAGATCATTGGTACAAGGATATGGTCAAGAAGAGATGAAAGCAAGCATTGTAATATGCCTCCCTAGCATATCAATTCATCATTTTGATCAAAACAAGTCAAAGGGTTTGAGGTCTTGTTCTTCAGAGAAACCCTAATTCATCTGTGTACCACAATGCCTTGCTCATGAAGCAACCTCAGCCCATGGTCAAATCCAATCAAGGTAAGTTCTTTAATTCATCATTTCATGCATATTTGAACTTATTTGAGTGTCCTCAATCATCAATTCATCAAGATATGAGTTGTGGACTTGAAAAGTTGATCAGTCAAATCATCTAACTATTTTGAAATACACTGAGACCTAACTTTTTATGTGTTGGTCAAATGGAGATGGTTCCAAAAGAAAAAATGTTCTTAAGGACAATATGAACAACTTTCATGTTCATCAAAATTTGATTTGAAGCTTGCAAAACCATATGCCATTCCAATACATTATAGGTCATTTTGACTGAAACCCTAATTTTGGGTCAACTTCCCAAGGGCATAACTCATTCATTTTTTATTATTTTGAGGTGGGATCAAATGAATTTGAAAGATTAAGATGTCTACTTAAAATGTTATGTTGAACAAAATTTCAAAATTCAAAGGAAATACATGTGATAATGCAAGACATTATAGGTCCTTTTGTGTCAAAGGCATTAAAAGTCAAAAAAGTCCAACTTCAAGTGCCCATAACTTCTTCATCAAAAATCCAAATGATGAAACATTTAAGTCCATTTTGAGTGTCTTGAAAAGATCTACCACTGTGATGTTGGAGGTTTTTCCATTTAAAGCTTGCATCATCAAAACAGAAGGGCTTGAAAGTTGGCCAATTTTAGAAACCTTGCCTTGACATGTTTTGCACATCACACTTTAAACTCAAATTTCATAAATTTCCACATTCCAAATGGACTTTTGACCAACATAACATTTGTTCCTCATACAAATACCTTTCCAACCATTACCCATATGCCTATGCTTGGATTTTCTAAATGGTATTTTCGAAGAGGTGAAGGATTAGGTTCAATTGTGGAATTCATGTTGAAATCTTGTTGCACAAGCCAATTCAGAGCAAATTACACGTCCAAACCCTTGGCATTTGAACTCAGCTTGCATTTGGCATTGCTTTTGGGCCTTGTGCATGATCATGCAAGCCCATGCAAGTGGTATCCAAATTCATGCACACAGATCCTCTCACACTTTCCTTGCCAATTCCTCTATAAATAGAGACTTCATTCCCTCCATTTTAGACACCCAATTCAACCTGAAATGCTGCAGAATTCATTCCCCAACCATCACAAAAGAAGCAATTGCATTTTTCTCAAAAAATTTCAGATCTCGAATTCAGCTTCATCTGGTTGTATTCATAGATCTAATGCTTCTAGACCTTCATTACACACTTCATTGAACTTCTGTTTTGATAAAGCAAGCAAGGTTTCAAGCTCAAATCACCAGAACTCAAACTTGAACTCCAACTGGTATTTTCTTCGATTCTCCTAATCCTTTGACCTATTGGTTGTGGTTTTGTGTTGGCGGAAGTCCTCTCAATAGAGGCATCGTGTTTATGCTTTTAATTTTTGAAATTCATTGAGTTCATGATGAACACCAGATTTTTTCAACTTCTGATTTCTCAAATCATAAAGATCTAGAATGAAAATGGATGGTATAGAGATGATGTACATCATCTTAGCTTTCTATTGATGTATAGATCGCGCGTTTTGGTTGCCTTTTGAAGTTCTGCATTTTGGCCGGAATCTGGAAGCTCACCGGAGAAGACGGTGGCTCCGGTGGCTTCATCATGTCCAGTTTAAATCTGGACCGTTTGATCTTGTTTCCAGATTGAATCGTGTCCTTTGGATCTTATGACTTTCAATAATGTTGGATGCTTCGTTGTTGACTCATGCCTTTCATGCGCGCGCATCTCACATCCGTCTAATCACCCACGTCAATTAATGAGGCTTGACCAGACGCTTGTGGTTTTTTTCCATTTTCTGAATTTCTGATTTAATTTCTTTAATTCCACTAATTTTTAAAAATCAATATCTCTTTCATTTTTTATCCAAAAAATATGGGACCAATTGCATTATTTCCCAAATAAATTCTAGTTTCTATTTCTGATTTTTATTTTTTTTTATTTTATCATTTGATATTTTTTGTGAATTTTCTATTTTCTAGTTATTTTTAATTCATTTTAAATAGTTTTTTATATTCAAAAAATACAAAAATATTTTTCTAACCTATTTGAATGATGATGGATCTATGAAAAATATTCTCATCAATTTTTGAATTGATTTGAGATTTATTTGAGATTTTAGTTCAATTAGGTTATTTTTATTCATTTTTAATTGATTAAAAATAGTTTCTGACTTTTAAAAATGCTGAATTTTTTTGTCAAACCTTGTTTGACCTTGTTGAACTTAGGATAAATCACTTGGACCTTTCAAGGTTGATTTGTAATGGTTTTGAAGTTTGACCTTTCCATTTATTTTAATTCAAGTTTATTTTTAATATTAAAAAATGCCAAAAATAGTTTAGTCATTTCTTGACTTCCAATCTTCATCTCACTTCTGTTTTTGATTGTTTGACCTTGACTTTCAATGTCATTGGTCAACATATGAGGATTGGTACATGAGGTTTCATTTAATGCACTTTAATTTTGCCATTTCCTTTTCTCTTATCCATCTCCTTCTTCTTCTTCTTTTTTTCTTTCTTTTTGATCAATGAGTTGAAGGTTGATAAGTTAGCATTGATTAGAGGGATTTAACCTTCCTTGATTCAAATCTAATTCATCTTGATCAATTGATCAAGTGAATGGCTTTGCATTAAGGATAGGTTGTCTTTTAAATTATGCAAAAGGCTTAAACCAATACAAGATCAATTCTCTTCTCCTTTTTGGCATGGCAAGTTGTTGGGACTTGGTTCACTAATCAAGACTCCTAACTTGTGTTTGTTGCCCACATTATTATTGACCGGCCTCAGATAGTTGTGACTTCTACATAAGTCCAATTACGATTGCTTAACATAGCGCTAAATTTGCCTTATGGCACCCTAACTACTAACACTAACTATTGACAATTAACAATTAACATTTACTTCATGCAATTTACTTCATGAAATTTACTTTAATGCAATTTACTATTCTTGCACATATTATTCATTTGCTTTTCTCTTTGCTCACTTGAGCACATGTTTATGTTAATGTCATTTGCCTTTTGCTCACTTGAGCACATAATTGTGTCTATATATTATTGTGCTTGTGTTTTTGTTTTGATTGTTGTGGACCAAATGCAAAGAAATGGACTTAGTTTCTAGGACCTTCCCAATGCAAAAAATGGAGAATTGGACTTAGTTTCTAGGACCTTCCTTATGCAAAATTGGAGTAAGAGGATCTTAATGGTGAAGATGGATTAGAAGAACCAAATCTCTAAACTCACTCTTGTCCATTCTTGTTTTACTTTATGGAACTTTTGATGTGTGTGCTTTTGTGCTAGGAGTTCCCATTTGAGCTTAATTGGAGGACCATTGTCATGTTCATCTAAGTGGAAGATACAAGACACATTGAGGATCTCTTGTGAGACTTGTTTGATTGCATATACTTTGTGGTTACTTTATTCCAAAGGATGGGAGCTACTTGAATCATCAATATGATCTCAAGAGAGGAACTCCTAGTGTGGTTTTGATTTCTTATCCCTCACCTTTTATTTTCCTTAGGACTTAGCCCTTCTTCTTCATCTCTCCACTCTAACCCAAGCCAAAACTTTTGTGCAAACATTTAACTATTGTTTTCCAACATTAGAAACCTAAGCCTTATGCTTTTGATTTTCAAACTTTCTTTTCATAATACTTATTTTGAATTGAACCTTTAAGTCAACTTTGATCATTTTTGTATATACTTCTAATTGGTAAATATAACCCATTCAAATTCTTTTTGTGGTTCTAATGGCCACCTTCTTAATCAAATTTTCCATAACCTTTAGCTATTAGGTTTGAGTTATCCTTGTGGTAGATGTAATACTCACCTATGTCCTTAGTGATGGACAATGAGTCTTCCATGCTTATTATAGGGTTAACCCCTCACTAGCATGTTGAAGCTATCCTCACATGGTGGATTTGTGGTTTGGTTGAGTTTTCTCCCTTTGATAACAAAAGACCTTAAGGCTTTTTGACCAATCAATTGACCAACTCATTTTTGAAATTTTTACCCCGAACTACGAGGTTTTGATCCTAATCTTTTTTCAAGATGGTACGTAGGCAATGGGTTTATCCATCCAAACACAAAATGTAAATAACTTGTACATTCTCTTCTCATCTCTTCAATCATGTTTGCAAAAATAAATTTTCACAAAAATAACAACCTTACCAAGTATGAAAAGGGCTCCCTAGGAGTACCTAGGATGTTTTGGGTGCCTAACACCTTCCCATTGCATAACCAACCCCCTTACCCAGATCTCTGTTTCTTTTACTAGTTTTTGTTAAAACTATTAGGTTTTTGTTCACTTTCTAACCATTCCTTTGGATAAATAGAAGTGCGGTGGCGACTCGACTTGTATGATTTACCTTGGATTTAGTCAATATCTCTAATGGTAACGAATACCCCGCTACAGAGAGAAGATGTCAGATGAAAAGTTAGTAAGGAAAATACTCAGGTCACTCCCTAAGAGATTTGCTATGAAAGTGACAGCCATAGAAGAATCTCAAGACATCTCAAATATGAGAGTTGATAAGCTAATTGGATCCCTCCAAACATTTGAGATGGGAATATGTGATGGATCTGAAAAGAAAGCCAAGAGCATAGCCTTCATGTCAAACACTGAAAGGGAAGATGAGGAAGGTGGTCAAGATATTGATGAAGATCTGGCAAATAAGGTAGCAATGCTGGGAAGACAGTTCAACAGACTCATGAAAAAGATAGATGTAAGATCTAAGGCCAATGTCAAGAACATCGCATCTGACATCAGTAAATCCAACCGTTTTGGAAGAAGAACAAGGTCTGAAGAAAAGCCCAAAGAAGGAAAAGAAGTTCAGTGTTATGAATGTGATGGGTATGTGTCGCATCACGCGAAAAACCGGCGGGAAAAGAAGAAACAACAGAGTCGCCACCGTGCGTTATTTATCCCAAAGAGGGAAAGGAAACGCTCAGAGTAAACCTGGAAAAAGCATGTGGTCTCGCGACCAAAGAGAATGGGATCGGGAGTCGGTTATGCGAAGGGAAGGTATTAGCACCCCTACGCATCCGTCGTACTCGACGGGATCCACGCACAATAGAAAGGAAAATGGTTGCTAAAACACTGCTCAAACACACACAAACATCGGCTGAAAGAGACACAAGAAACAAACAAGACTGAAACTGACTCGGCAGGATATCGCATCCTGGGCCTACTTAGTCTATCAGGCATAGACATCAGAGTCGAAGTAGTTCGGACTGGGGAAACGACACATGCTCGCTAGGATATCGCATCCTATGCATACGTATCTTCTCGGACGAGAGAAGAATCAGAGCATTCGTAGCTCGGCTGACACGCACACAAACAAACACAGGCAAACGTGGAGCCTGACTGCCGATCACTGGACTTACATCAGCATCCGAACCAAAACACACACAAAGAGGCAAACGTGGAGCCTGAATGCCAATCACTGGACTTACATCAGCATCCGAACCAACAAACCCACACTGGAACCCAAATGCCACTCGATGGACTTACATCAGCTTCCAAGCACACAACAGACAAAACAAGTTAATAGGGAGTCGGGGACTCGAGCCTATAACTGTCAAGCACACACTCACAAAAAGAAAAAGGCGCCCGGAGAGATCAGCTCATCTCCTGCCTACGTACCTCATCTGGTATGAGGATCAGGGCGACGTAGTTCCCCTACAGAGGGATACAGGACTAGCCTAACCAGATAACAGAGGGAGACACAACACTAGGGAGACTACGACTCGAGCCTAGATGTTATCATGCAAATCATCCCTAAGTTAAGGTTTCTAGCTAACTGGCACAGGGAGCCAGCCTATCCTAGTTATGACTTGCACCGGAAGCAAGCCACACACACATTTAACTTGCACAGGGAGCAAGCCAAGCAAAACCTAACTTGCACAGGAAGCAAGTCTAAACTAAACCTAACTTGCACAGGAAGCAAGTCAAACAAACATACAAGCACAGGTAGCACACACTATATACAAACAAGGGCTCACACAAGGGTTAGGTTTTAGTCGAGGGGTCATATCAACCTCAACAAACAAACCTCTGGAACTGGGTAGATGTTGCTCTTAACCTTGACATTGAGAGCCAAGGTGAAGCAGATGAAGGGTGAGTGAAGATGAGACTTCACAGCTCTTATCCCTGGCATGGGAGAGCTTAAGACAAGAATGTGTGGGTTCAGAAAGTGGGAACCCTTCTACACATTTGATACTGACTCAACTGTACAATTGTACAAGATCTTGGGTTTGTATCTGCAATGCATCAACACAGTGGTGTGAGCAAAGCAGATGACACACAGAATAGCAGGGGATAGGTTGCTTATCCCTTGGGTTCTGCCAATTGCCTCTTCACTTAGGAGGACTTTGGATATGTACAGGGACAAGATTTAAACATACACAAACATTGCCTCTTAAGGAGGACTTCAGACAGTTGCCTGGCCAAGTAACAGGCCAGGTCTTCCAGACTACATGAAGATTAGAAATATACCTCAATGCAAATTGCTTATATAAGCAAAGCAAAGCAAAAGTTCACGAGGAACTGAGCAACTAAAAGCACCTGAAATAGTCAAGCAGACATTAGTATACAACTTCAAACAAAGCAAAAAGAAACAGACATCAACAGTTAATTAGAGGCAAATGGATGTGCAAGGCACAAGGCTTAAGGCATGTGAGCCAAGCCACCTACAAAACAAACAAGTTAAACAATGATATTCAAGCAAGTTCAATCAAAAATAATTGGTCTCATTGGTCATTTGTTGGTCAACCTGAAAACATGAGCTCAAATGTAAGTAACAGGACCACTAGGGCAAGCCTAGGGTCAAAAGAGAATGAAAAAGTCAAAACAGCAAAGGGCAAGCATTCCAAATCATGTTTAATCAATCAAGAAACAATCCCAATTGGGTTCATGTTCATATCATGCATCATCATCATTTCATAAGCAAAAGAAGTCAAAGCATGGCAAATGAGAGCTCATAGGAGTCAACAGAAAGACTTGCATCAAAAGTCAACTCAAACATTTCCAAAAATCACCAAATAAATCATGATCAATCCTAACACATATCATGGTAAGCATGTCAAATTTCATCTCATTTGGACAAGTGGAAGGCAGTCAATGAAAATCAGAAAGTCAAAGCAATTTTGAACATACTCAAAGAAGTCAACCAAACATGCATCAACTTAGAAAAATCATAAATCAGAGATGGTGTATGATAAATGAATGGAACTAAAACCATGGCAAAGATGAGGATGTCTAGTTATCTCATGTAAAATTTCATGTCCATCTAATAAAGTATGAGAATTTCACAAATGAAATGGCAACATGCATCACATGAGGTCAACATTTTGGTCAAACAGGGGAGAAAATCTCAAACAATTAGGAAATGCCTCAAATAATTCCACAAAAAATCACATGCCAACTAGACATATAAGAGCTCAATCATGCAAAAAATCAATTCATTTGGAGGTCAAGAAGCATGGATACAAAAATCATGAAGTTAGACATCATTGGTGTGACACAAATTGTCACACCCTACTTCAAAAATTCACAACCCTCAAACCACATAAGATAAATTCATGATCTTTACATCAAAATAAACATGAGTGAGTCTGGTTTGAGCACAAAAAATTTCAAGTCCAAAAGATAAATCATGACCATTTCACAAAGGTTTTGGTAGAATGTACAAAATATGCATACATGTCACTAATCCTAATGCCAAACAAAAACCAATGATCACAAAATTCTGGAAAAATTATGATAAAAAAGTGGAAATCATGATGAACACAATGCAAAAATTCCCATGAGATTGGAATTAAAATGGATGAGATATGATTTTTACAAGTTGGAGATCAAAAATGAAATAAAAAACAAAAAAACAACATTATTCAATGAGACAAGGGCACGCTGGATGGCAGTTTTTGTAATTTTCTGGAACTTAAATGGAACGCAGCGTTCCGGATGGCCTGCGTGTCACACGCTGATTCGTTACATGGCCAAAAAACAACAGAAAACATGCAAGGCACGGCTTCATGGATCAAACACGATGCAATTAGGGTTCTAACACATTCAACATCAAAAATTTCCAGATTTTCAGCAAGAAAAAGTTGTAACCAAAATCAACAATCCACATACCACTGCGTTCATCTCTTAATGCTCGTCAATAATCCAAGATCGATTTACCCTAATACGAACTAACAAGGATGAACCAAGCCAAAACAAATTCACACATCAAACTTCAATCCAACATAACTTTCAAAATAACCAACCATTTTCAATCATTCAAAGCTCAGTGTGATCAGGGCAAGGAGATCTATAAAGTGTATAGCATGGATTAGAGAAAAAAGAGAATCGAATTTTTACTTGATTCTGAAGAAATGAATGCAGCAGTGGTTGTTTTGTGATGCCTTGCTAAAACAGATGTCCTATGACCCTCCAGATGATGAATGATGAAGATGGTTTAGCTCAAAGATGCTTGTTTTCGCTCGACACCAACTCTGCCATGGAAGGGTGGCTGTTAATGCAGCTGTGGTTCCTTGGCCTACAGTCAAGAATGATGCTCCAAAACTGCTTCCTGAATGATGATATATGATGATGCAAGGACCAGGGCTCGAATGCTTTTGGATTTTTTTGGAGAAAAGCTCAACAGTTCAGAAATGAGGTTTTTGGGAGAGAGGATTTTTCTGTCTTCAAATGGTGGCTGCTAGGGTTTCATTTAGCAGAAAAATGATGTTTAAATACTCTGTTTAAGGGTACAAATCACAGTCCATGAAAAGGTGGGATGAAGTTGGTGAAAAATGTACTTTTGGCCAATTTTCAAGCAAGTTAGGAATGGCTGTGTGTAATGCACGAAAATGACTTTGTAACATGACCAAAATATGATTTCTGAACATATTTGAATGGCCAAAGTGATTACAAATGGTTATTTTAAAAGGTCAAAATCTCACTTCACTTGAAATTAATTCAAGTAAGTCAAAAAATGCCATTTTGATCCATGATGTTTTGGTGAGTGATGGTTACATTTTTGGAAAGAGGAGGTCAAATGTGACTTGTTGGAAAAAAACCCCACCAAATTTGGCCAAATGGTTTGAGAGATATGGCCTTTTGAAGTTCAAAAATTTCTGAAAATGATTTGATCATAACTTGCCAACCATACATGGGAATTAAGTGTTCTTGGACTTTTTGGAAATGGGAGAACAAGATCTTCAACTTTCATGTTGGGCAAAAATTCATTTGAAGCTTGTGTCATGATGTAAGTTTGAGGATCAAGACTTTCCATTTTTGGCAGGTTTCAATTACAGGTCCAGTTTCTATTTTTGGAAATTTCTGATCTGGCTTCAAATTCTTCCATGATGGTGTTTGACATGATATATGAGGCCCATTTGGACATGAATAAGCTCTCTCAAACCAAATCCCATCATCAAAACCATAAAATCAATCACAGTTGACCAAGTTTGACTTTTTAGGGTTTCTGGCAAACTGTGCATTGACTGATGACTTCTGAACATCCAATCCTTGAGAAAAACACTTCAAATGGATCCCCAAGTTATGTGAACATGTTGGACCAACCCTAAGGCCTTGGCTCCTTGAGAAATGCACTTGCTTGCTTGACTGACTGATCTCCTGACCAGTTTGACCTAAATCTCTTGATTGGCTTGCACTTGAGGCAAATAGGACAATGCAATGCTATGCAGTGGACCATGTTATGTTATGACCTAATATGAGAATGTATGTACAATGATAGGTGCAAATTTGAGGTGCTACAGCTGCCCCTATTCAATCAGCTGGGAACCCGAATGGATGAGAGCAACGGCTGTCAGACTTTCAGGGTAAACAGGGATTGAATACCAAGAACCGTAGAAATTTGCACTCTGCCGAATATGATACAAGAAGAACCACGTCATTTACTGATGACGCCTGCAATGGACAACTTCAGAAAAGCGAAACCATTTACCGATGGCTGCTGGGAAACAACCTCTGAAGTAAAAGGAAGCAAGACCATTTACCGATGGCGGCTTCAAAGAAAACTTGACATTTACCGATATCAACTTCAACTCGATCATTTACCGATGGCTACTGCAACTAGGGATCCGATATTTACCGATATCGAAGAAAACGGGGCCATTTACCGATGGCGGATAAAATTGGGCATTCAAGATTTACCGATATCGAAGCATACAGGGCCATTTACCGATGGCGTCTCCACTTGGGGGGAACAAAATCTTTGTGGCGTAATCAGACAAGACGTTTACCGACGACTTCTGGGGATCTTGATTTTATCAACAAGGAAACAAAGCATGACCAGACATTTACCGATGACTCGGATGAGACTCGACGTTTACCGACATCGAAAGATGATGTTTACCGACATCAAAACAAATGACCAGACATTTACCGATGACCGGGGAACACTTCACTAAGGAAAAAACGAATATTTGCAACTAGAAACCAGTTAGGACGTTTACCGATGACTCTACTGGGGATTTCTAGCTGGGGGTTATCAGACATTTACCGATGACTGCAGAAAAGACTCGATGTTTACCGACATCGAAAGATGATGTTTACCGACATCAAAAAAATGACCAGACATTTACCGATGACTGGGGAGAATACCCGATGTTTACAGACACCGAAACAATGGTGTTTACCGACACCAAAAAATGATGACCAGACATTTACTGATGACTGGGGGAATATCCGATGTTTACAGACACCGAAACAATGGTGTTTACCGACACCAAACAAAGAAACACACGCGGGTGCTGGCATGACACTTACCGGTATCACAAGAACGACTTTTTAGATATGTCAAGGCAAGGTTGACCACTTGCTGGGGGTCTCACTGGGGAGAAACAAACTTTCTGTCACCAATGGGTGAGGTAATAAACCTTTGTGGGGATATCAAACCTGAATGCTGTCAAGAGCACCTGTAGCAGACTTGCTGTGCTAATGTTGAATGAAATGATCCGCCTCTGCCGAGGATACGGTCTGGTGAGGTTAACACATGAATGCATATGTTTGAATTTTTCTATGGCGTAATGCTCCATATTGAATGGGAATGCTACGCAGTTTGAGGATGCAATGATCACTACATGCAAGATGCAAAAATGATGGAAAACTCCGGCTGGGGAGCCAAAACTGATTGGGTACTCCAACTCTGCGGGGAGACTCTGCAGGGAGAGCAACGACTTCTCACTCATGTTGGAGAATAGCACTGCTGCTGGGGGGAAGGTAAACTCCGCTGGGGATATCCTTCAGTCCACAGATAGGATAAATGTTGGAGATAAATTTCAATGAGCTTGCCTCGCTCGGGAGGAAATCGGCAAATACAGAAGTGTTGGGGATAGGCAATCCTTAGATCTGTTGGGGAATAGAAGGCACTATCCACAGACGTCTCCGCAGGGGAACATAGCTCTGAAAGCTTCCAAACTTGCTTGGGGAAAATATCTGTTGAGGAAACGTCCTCACAGATGCCAACCTGAAAAACAGCACAACAAAATGCCCCCAGGGGATACATGGACAAGATACGCTCAAGTGTCCTCAACATTCAAAATGATTTTCAAATGTTTCATCATCCTGCAAGCCATTGTTTAGCCTTCATGTTCTTATATGCAATGCTTATCAAAAATTCGGACATTTTTGCAAACAAAACAGTAAAAATAAAAACCAAAGAGCTATTTATCTGAATAACGACTTTTATTGATTGAAAATGTGCTTGAAAAGGCAAATACATTGGGAAGCAATTCCTAGAAAGAGGTAATTGCGCATAAAAGGAAAAATCTATCCTAATGGCAATGTGAACACGGCATCCACTATTTCCCAATTCTGTTATAACTCACAGATCATCAGTTTTCCTCCCAACTCCTTGCTTTCTGAGAAGAATGACTGGACGGATCACATCTTTCGAGATGGCAGACGACAAAGCTCGATGAAGTACAGACAACTCAGACTGTAGTCTTCGCTTTAATCCCTCTTTTGGCTGGATCGCCCTTTCGGGTTTTCAATCCACCGGGATACCCATTTTTGCCTAAGCCGCCCTTGCGGGTTTTCGACTTACCGGGTGTACAAATTCTTTTCATTTTATCCCTAATTTTTGCCCGAACCTTTTCTTTCTGTTTTTTGGTTCGCCGGGATGCCCTTTTTTTGCCTGGACTCTTTTTTCTTTTTGTCCAGCGGGTCAATTTATGCGAAGTATTTTTTGACTACATCTGAGTTAACAGGAGACGGAAAATCTTCACCATCCATAGTTGTAAGCATCAAGGCTCCGCCGGAGAATACCTTTTTCACAACATATGGACCTTCATAATTAGGAGTCCACTTGCCCCTGTTATCTGCACCGGGAGGGAGGATCCTCTTCAAAACTAGATCACCGATCTGATAGCTTCGAGGACGCACTTTCTGATCAAAGGCTCGCTTCATCCTTCGCTGATACAACTGTCCATGGCATACAGCTGCTAGCCGTCTCTCTTCGATAAGGCTCAACTCGTTAAACCTTGTTTGAATCCACTCGGCTTCGTCCAGCTTGACATCCAATAAAACTCTCAGAGAAGGAATCTCCACTTCAACAGGTAGGACAGCTTCCATACCATACACAAGGGAGTAAGGGGTTGCCCCGGTCGACGTACGTACTGAGGTACGGTACCCATGCAAAGCGAAAGGCAGCATCTCATGCCAATCCTTGTACGTAACGACCATCTTCTGCACAATCTTCTTGATATTCTTGTTCGCCGCTTCTACAGCACCATTCATCTTCGGTCTGTAAGGAGAAGAATTGTGATGTTCAATCTTGAAATCTTTACAAAGCTCTTTCATCATCTTGTTATTGAGATTCGAACCATTGTCAGTGATGATTCTCTCCGGAACTCCATAACGACAGATGATTTCCTTCTTGATGAACCGGGTAACCACTTGTTTGGTAACGTTAGCATAGGAAGCTGCTTCCACCCATTTGGTGAAATAGTCAATCGCAACCAAGATGAAGCGATGTCCATTCGAAGCAGTAGGCTCAATCTTTCCAATCATATCAATGCCCCACATGGCAAACGGCCAAGGCGAATTCATGACATTCAGAGGGCTTGGTGGTACATGCACCTTATCAGCATAAATTTGACACTTATGGCACTTCCGAGCATACTTGAAACAATCGGATTCCATAGTCATCCAGTAATAACCCGCTCTCAACAATTTCTTAGCCATTGCATGTCCGCCGGCATGAGTACCGAAGGAACCTTCATGAACTTCCTGCATTAACATGTCCGCCTCGGGTCTGTCCACGCATCTGAGCAAGACCATGTCAAAGTTTCTCTTATACAACACATCATCCTGATTCAAATAGAAGCTTCCAGCTAGCCTTCTCAGGGTTTTCTTGTCATTCTTCGACGCACCTTCAGGATACTCCTGAGTCTTGAGGAAGTTCTTGATGTCATAATACCACGGCTTCTCATCAATCACAACAGACTCGGCTGCAAACACATACGCAGGCCTCTCGAGTCGATTCACCGCAACATGTGGCACATGATTCCACCAATGAACTTTGATCATAGACGACAAAGTTGCCAAAGCATCAGCCATCTGATTCTCATCCCGGGGGACATGATACAACTTCACCTTCTTGAAGAACGTCAGTATTCTTCTGGTGTAATCTCTATACGGAATCAAATGCGGCTGGTTCGTATTCCAATCTCCGTTGACTTGATTGATCACTAGAGCGGAATCTCCATAAATGTCAAGCGTTTTGATCCTTAGATCAATGGCTTCTTCTATCCCCATGATACAAGCCTCATACTCAGCTTCATTGTTGGTGACGTCAAAAGTTAATCTGGCAGAAAAAGATATATGAGCACCTTTAGGATTGATCAATACCGCCCCAACACCGTTACCGTTCATATTCACAGCCCCATCAAACATCAGTGTCCATTTGTCATCCGGATCCGGTCCTTTCTCGACAAGAGGCTCTTCACAATCTTTCATTTTAAGATACATGATGTCTTCATCAGGGAATTCAAACATCATAGGCTGATAATCTTCAATCGGTTGCTCGGCGAGGTAGTCTGACAGAATACTACCTTTGATGGCCTTTTGTGACGTGTACTGAATATCATATTCTGTTAGAATCATCTGCCAACGAGCAACGCGCCCGGTGAGAGCCGGTTTCTCAAAGATGTACTTCACTGGATCCATCTTAGAAATCAATAAGGTAGTATGGTTCAACATATACTGCCTCAGTCGGCGAGCAGCCCAGGCCAAAGCACAGCAAGTTTTCTCGAGCAGTGAATATCTTGTTTCACAGTCGGTAAACTTTTTGCTAAGGTAGTATATGGCATGCTCTTTTCGACCAGACTCGTCATGCTGTCCCAATACACACCCCATCGAGTTCTCAGTCACTGACAGGTACATTATCAGAGGTCTCCCTGGAACTGGAGGTATAAGGATTGGAGGTTTCTGTAAATACTCCTTTATCTTGTCAAAAGCCTTCTGACAATCATCATTCCACTTGATCGCTTGATTCTTTCTGAGCAGTTTGAAAATTGGTTCACATGTGGCAGTTAGGTGAGATATGAACCTTGCAATGTAGTTCAACCTCCCTAAAAACCCACGGACTTGCTTCTCCGTTTTTGGTTCAGGCATCTCTTGAATAGCTTTGACTTTCGCTGGATCAACCTCAATCCCTTTCTCACTGACAATGAAGCCTAAAAGCTTCCCTGATCTCACCCCAAACGTACACTTGTTCGGATTCAACCTCAGCTTGAACTTTCTCAACCGGTCAAACAGCTTCTGCAAATTAACCAGGTGCTCCTCTTCTGTCTGCGACTTCGCAATCATATCATCTACGTACACTTCAATTTCTTTGTGCATCATGTCATGAAAAAGAGTCGTCATTGCCCTCTGATAGGTAGCACCAGCATTCTTTAGCCCAAATGGCATCACCTTATAGCAGAACGTGCCCCAAGGTGTAATGAATGTCGTCTTTTCCATGTCCTCTGGCGCCATCTTGATCTGATTATATCCGGAGAAACCATCCATGAAAGAGAATACCGAGGATTGAGCCGTATTATCAACCAATACATCAATGTGAGGTAATGGGAAATCATCTTTCGGACTCGCTCTATTCAAATCCCGGTAATCGACACACATTCTGACTTTACCATCCTTCTTCGGCACAGGAACGATGTTGGCCACCCATGGGGGATAACTCGTAACAGCCAAAAAACCTGCATCCCACTGCTTCTGAACCTCTTCCTTGATCTTAGTTGCCATATCAGGACTCGTTCTACGAAGCTTCTGCTTGACCGAAGGACATCCTTCTCTAAGAGGTAATCGATGCACCACAATGTCTGTATCCAACCCAGGCATATCTTGATATGACCAGGCGAATATCTCCACATATTCTCTCAGCATCTCAATCAGCCTCCTCTTGACAGAGTCCTCTAAAGCAGCCCCAATCTTGATTTCTCTTTTGGCGTCCTCAGTACCCAAATTAACAACCTCCAACTCCTCCTGATGAGGTTGGATGACCCTTTCCTCCTGCTTCAGCAATCTGACCAATTCTGCAGGGAGTTCACAGTCTTCCTCACTCTCCTCTTCAGCTTGGTAGATGGGATTGTCGAAATCATACTGAGCCATAACAGAACTGTTCATAGTGAATGCCATAAGATCGCTTCTGCATGTTTAATGCTTTGTTTTAGAAAAAGAGTTCAATAAAGTCACAAAAAACAAAAACATTGCCATTTTTATTGTTTTTGAAAAAGGATGAAAACAAAAAATAGAAAGACAGGGATCACAAAGTTTGATTTCAAAAAATGTCCTTCATTAATGATAATCATTAAAACATGATGAGGCCCTACAATGAATCACTACGCCTTGGGCAGATCGTAGGATTTTCATGCAAAATGAAAAAACAACAGAAAATTACTCTGTCAGAAGAGTAACTTGAACCACTTCTTCAGCCGTCCAGTTGTTGATAGACCCCCCTGGTGCACACGGGCGAACCCAGTTGTCCAAATCACAATCACTGTCACAGTCTTCACTACCGGTTGCAGAGACGTCGCCATGATTCATCAGCCCAGCGCTGGTAAAAGTACTCGGACCCGCTTGACCATTCTGCTCTGCTTGGAGAGGCTCATAACCAACGCCAAATTTGTCTTCTTTAACAGGCAAGTCCACCATCTTGCCCCAGCCTTCAGCTTTGCCAGAATCAACAACCTCCTTAGCCTGCTTGTAAGAAGTAATTGAAGCACCTGGCTTCCTCTGCTCAGCGTACGCCACTTTCTCAAGAGCCACAGTCTCAAACGCCTGACATAAGGTTTCGTGGATCTCGCCATCCACCTCAACATATTTGAACGAGGATAGATGACTCACCAGAATCTCTTCTTCACCGCACACGGTCACAATCTGACCGTTCCAGACATACTTGAGCTTTTGATGGAGAGTCGACGAGACTGCCCCTGCTGCATGAATCCATGGACGCCCCAATAAACAACTATAGGCGGGCTGGATGTCCATAACATAGAAGATGATATCGAATACCTCAGGACCTATCTTCACAGGCAAGGTAACTTCCCCACACACAGAACGTTTGGAGCCGTCGAAAGCACGAACGATCAGGTCACTGGGAGTAAGCACAAACCCTTCCACATCAATCTTCTTCAGAATCTGCTTAGGCAACACATTCAGCGACGACCCGGTGTCTACCAATACGTGAGACAACACTGCCCCCTTGCACTCCATGGTGATGTGCAAGGCTTTGTTATGGTTCCGCCCTTCAGGCGGTAAGTCCAGGTTGGTGAATCCTACACCATGCCTGGTGCTCACATTGGCCATCACACCCTCCAGTTGATTGACAGAAATCTCCTGAGGCACGTAAGCCAGATTCAACATCTTCAGCAAGCATTACGGTGTGCCTCAGAGCACAACAACAGTGAAAGTATAGAAATCTTGGACGGAGTTTGATTCAACTGATCTACAATCTTGTAGTCACTCTTCTTGATTATCTTCATAAACTCCTCCACGTCCTTCTCAAATGACCCCTCGGGCGCTTCCTTCTGGACAGGCTCTTCCTCAACCACAGCTTGCTTACCCTTTGCTTTGGCGAGAGCCTCAGCATTATTGTCCCTCAAAGGCTGCGGTGCGAACAGACGACCGCTTCTGGTAAAACCTCCTGGACCCCCTACATTATCCACAGCCGGACCAACAGTTGCAGGAACTCTATTCGGTAAACCAATTGTCACTGGAGTTTGATTCACTGGTCTCGTCTGACTTTCAGCCCTTCTGTAACTGCGGTGAGCATTATCATACTTCCACGGCACGGCTCTACTATTCTCAACAGCCCTTCTTCCAGACGCGGCGATAGTAGTTGGAGCACTGATGGTTACAGGCACGGAAATGGTAACTGGGGTACCATTTGTTGCAGGTGCACTAACGACCCTTTGTCCACGTCCTTCAGACGGTTTAAAGTAAATGGTGATAGTTGACACTGTTCCACGATCTTTTACAGCCCTACTGAATTGCAAACAACCCTCATCCATCATACCCTGGATACCGGCCCTTAACTGGTCGCAACCATTCTCAGATTCTGCACAGCCCACACAATCCTCATCACAGCCCGAGTAGACACCCCCATTCAGCAGACGGCCCTTCACAACTAGCAGAGAAGTCTGAACATCATCAACATTAACAACCAGATCTTCAGCTTCTTTCCCCTCAATATTGTTCACTCTATGCCCACCATGCTGAGGCATAGGGTTGTTTACGACGTTAGGCACTGGAGCGAAGTTGATCGCCTTGGCATCGATCAAATCTTGGACCTTGTGCTGGAGAGCCCGACACTTCTCAGTATGATGCCCTGGTGCCCCAGAGTGAAAGTCACAACGGACGTTGGCGTCGTACCCAGGAGGCAATACTGTAGGCGGAGCCATTGTACGCAACTCAACCATCCCCAACCTGAGTAGTTCGGGCAGCAGTTCGGCGTACGACATGGGTAGCGAATCAAAACGTCGATCAGGCATCCTTTGTCTGGGCTGATACGGACGTTGCTGTTGTTGTTGTTGCGGTTGTTGAACTCTTTGTTGTTGTTGTTGACGAGGTTGAGGTGCCGGAATGGTCACTGCAGCAGCTTGACGGTATTCAATTCTGTTCTGATCTCTGCGGTGTTGAACAACATTAGTTTCACCCTCTCTTCGACGAGGTGCCCCAGCAAACGGCTTCTTAGAAGAAGAGGAACCAGCATCTTGGATCTTCCCAGTTTTAATCAAGCTCTCAGTCCTCTCTCCACAAATGACAACATCAGAAAAACTACCGAATGGGCAGCTCCCCATCCGGTCCATAAACACACCCTGAAGAGTACCGATAAACATATCTGTCAACTCCCTCTCCAGCATAGGGGGTTGAACTCTAGCAGCCAGTTCACGCCACCTCTGGGCGTACTCCTTGAAGCTCTCTCCGGATTTCTGACATAGACTCTGCAGCTGAGTCCGGCTAGGCGCCATGTCCATGTTATGTTTATATTGCCTCAAGAAGGCCTCACCCAGATCCCTCCAGCATCGGATCGAATCTCTCTTTAATTCCATGTACCAGTCCAAAGAAGCCCCAGATAGACTATCTTGGAAAAAATACATCCACATCTTTTCATCATCGGTATACGCAGAGATTTTTCGATAATAAGCCTGCACATGGGTGCGAGGGCAAGAAGTACCGTTGTATTTATCGAAGGACGGTGCTTTGAACTTGTAAGGGATTCTCAAACCTTCCACCAACCCCATATTGGTAACATCAAAACCGAGAGAATTCTGACATTCCATAGCTCTAATTTTCTCAGCAAGGGCATCAACTTTACGATCCCTCTCATCAACCCTTCCCAGAACGTCTTCGTCTTCACTGAGCAGAGTGAACATATCCTCTTGTCTGTCAACAATCGGAGCAGGATTACGGGCCGGGGCACGGACTACTCTGGCATTAGCGGCATCTGGAGCAATAGGTTGACCGTTGATTCGAATACCCCCCAACTCATCACCTACAGCATAGTTGTTGATGGGTACAGCAGCAGCAACATTATTATCATTGACCGGGCCTCCCTCTGGCGGAGCATGGTTGACCGGTGGAATTGCAGCCTCTTGTCTCTGAACCATGGCTCGAAGTTCTTCTTGACCTTGTGCAACCCTTTGCATCATATTCATAAACTGGGCCATGTTAGCCTTCATCTCAGCCAACTCAGCTTGAACTTGATCCATACCTCTCTGTTGATTCAGTCTTGTTGAGTAGCGGTGCGGACGTTGATCAGCTATCCTGCCTGAACAGGAACCAAGAGTGAGAAGTCACGACCAAGAACACCTGTTATGCAAAATGATATGAGTATGGTGCTAATGATGCGTATGATGCACATGATATGTTCATTCCTCAGGCATTCAAAGAGCCTGAGTCATCCTCAAAAGATGGCAACCTGCAGCAAGAACAACATAGAAGCACAGAAACAACATACACAAGAGTGATGAGTACAAGGTGAAACCAACAACCTCATCTATATGAGTAACAGGATCATACAACAAAGTCGACAAAGAAAATCCAAACAATCGGAGTACAACAATGAATCCCATCCAACAAGCCTGGAGGTGATTCTCAACATACATATCAAAGATACAAGCTAAGACAAACGGCCTCCCGGAATGAGAGTCTTCAAGTACTGACACTGGTCTATCAACAGGTCACATTCTGAACATTCTGGCAAAAGAGTGATCTTCTCCTTCAGTTGTCGTCTAAGCTCTACCACTTCTCCTCCAAGGTGGTTCTCTGATGCCTGTCTCAAGTCTACTTCCTTCTTCAACTGGATGTCTTTATCTCTGAGTTGCTTCTCCAAGTCTCTGATCTTCTTCTGATAGCTGGCCTCAACCCTCTGCAACCTCAAGCACTCCCGGTGTTCTGCATCTAACATGCTCTCCACCTCCTCGTAGGATCTCTTCTTGCTTCTCAGTCTGCTAGCATCCTCTTCTCGCACTCCTCTGAGTTGATGAGCCAAATTCAACCTATCAGCTTTGGCTTTGTACAGCTCCATCTGGGTATCTTGCTCCTTCTCTCTCAAACGGCGATTCTCCATCAAGGCTTGCTTGTAGTGCTCCGCAGGCACACTCTCAGCAAGGATCAAAGGTGGTTGCTCCTGCAACGGCTCCATCCTATCGTAGGGTAACAACAAAGTTTCTACTCTCTCCTTGACCCAATCAGTGTAATCAGGCATAGCAACGGCAAACTTCTTCCCTAAGACAGATCCATCCTTCACACCAATAGACTTCCAAGCTCTCCCTATCTGCTCCAATCTGGCCGGGTCACTCTGCTTCTCAAAATACACACTTTCAGCTACCTTAGCCTCAAGTGGTCTTCCCTTCATCACAAACCCCAACTGGCGAAGAGAAAGAACCGGGTTGTAATTGATGCAACCCCTAGTCCCTACGAGTGGCACATTACAAAATCCTCCACAGCTCATAATGACGTTACGCACATCCATCCGGTAAGATTGCCACCTGATATCATAGGAGGTAAGAGACATAACCCTCTGAGTCCACTTATGCGTGCTCTGAGCATCCACAAAAGGTCCACTGACTGGCAGAAGAGACAAGAACCATCTGAGCAAAAGCGGGAGACAACACCTGATAGCCCCACCCTTGCCATGCCTACTGTGAATAGCATAGTAAGTGTCAGCCAACAGAGTAGGAACTGGATTTCCTCCAATGAAAATACTGACTGCAGCATAGTCAACAAAATTGGGCATACTCGGAAACAGGACGATCCCATAGATCATGACGGCCAACTGAGCATGAAAGGCTTCCCAACTTCCCTTCTCTGCTTCTTCTCTAGCTACCCTCAACAGAAACTTCAAAGGCAATCCTACAACATCCCCACTGGACTTCCAACTATCACTGACTTCCTTGATACCCAAATGGAGAGCTCTGGCAACAACTCTGAAATCAACCTCCTTGGGCACATCCAAGAAAGGAACCTGATACCGGACCGGGACACTCAGCAGAATGGAGTATTCCTCAAGAGTAGGCGCCAACTGATAATCTTGAAAGGTGAAACAATGAAGCTCTGGGTCGTAGAACTGTAGAAGAGTCTGCAACGGCACCGGATCGACTACCATCTTCAACAGTGTCAGAATATCTCCATACTGGTCAACAAACCCCTTCTGGTTACCACTGGTCATAAGGTTGCTCAACTCAATCAGAGACGTCAAAGGTTCACGGTGAAAGCTGTAGGAACAAGTCTTCTGCTTCAACTCTGGGACTGTTGCCATCTCTATCAGTGAACAAGCTCTGGAATGTACCTGAGAAATGATATGCATGCAGGGATTAGTTTTTTTTTTGTTTTTTCTCTTTTTTTTTTCTCTTTTTTTTTGCGTATTTTTTGAAAATAAACATGCTATGATGCAAATGATGCAGACACGACTGGTTGGCTGTGTCTCTCAGAACACAGGATCAAAGCTTCGGCTTGAACTCGGAACCACGAATTCGTCTGAAACCCAAAGTCATCTGAGACCCCAAACTTCTGAACCAATAGTCACCAACAGGATCACAAGTCACCAACAAGTCACCAACAAGTCACCAACTGTACCTGTACCTGTAATAATGATCATCCCCTCCCCACTCACGGGTGTCGTCTAGGCCAGGGTAAGGTCGAGAGAAACGCAGCATAAATAACCTTTCGCAGAACATCATCATATACACACCCGAAGTATGCAACGATAATGTCCCACCAGGGTCTGAACTGCTCGTGATATCAATGTTCCGCTAAGTGGCGCAATACCACCCGCTTCCCATGAATCACTCTATTCCTAAGTATCCTAGATTTCACTCATAGCCTGGGTATTGGGCCTTTTACCTCATGTAACTCCCACCCCAACAGAGAGAAACAGACAACCAGCCAGCCAGGTGAACAGATGAATATGAATGCAAACATTAATGCAAACAATAAATGCAAACAGTAAATGCAAATATATACAAATGAACGCAATAAATACAACAGCAAACAGCAACCAAAACCCTAACCTAGAGAGCGCTAGGAGAGACTCGCTTAGGAAAGATGGACCAGCACAGGTCAACTTCTCTATAATCCCCAGCAGAGTCGCCAGCTGTCGCATCACCCGAAAAACCGGCGGGAAAAGAAGAAACAACAGAGCCGCCACCGTGCGTTATTTATCCCAAAGAGGGAAAGGAAACGCTCAGAGTAAACCTGGAAAAAGCATGTGGTCTCGCGACCAAAGAGAATGGGATCGGGAGTCGGTTATGCGAAGGGAAGGTATTAGCACCCCTACGCATCCGTCGTACTCGACGGGATCCACGCACAATAGAAAGGAAAATGGTTGCTAAAACACTGCTCAAACACACACAAACATCGGCTGAAAGAGACACAAGAAACAAACAAGACTGAAACTGACTCGGCAGGATATCGCATCCTGGGCCTACTTAGTCTATCAGGCATAGACATCAGAGTCGAAGTAGTTCGGACTGGGGAAACGACACATGCTCGCTAGGATATCGCATCCTATGCATACGTATCTTCTCGGACGAGAGAAGAATCAGAGCATTCGTAGCTCGGCTGACACGCACACAAACAAACACAGGCAAACGTGGAGCCTGACTGCCGATCACTGGACTTACATCAGCATCCGAACCAAAACACACACAAAGAGGCAAACGTGGAGCCTGAATGCCAATCACTGGACTTACATCAGCATCCGAACCAACAAACCCACACTGGAACCCAAATGCCACTCGATGGACTTACATCAGCTTCCAAGCACACAACAGACAAAACAAGTTAATAGGGAGTCGGGGACTCGAGCCTATAACTGTCAAGCACACACTCACAAAAAGAAAAAGGCGCCCGGAGAGATCAGCTCATCTCCTGCCTACGTACCTCATCTGGTATGAGGATCAGGGCGACGTAGTTCCCCTACAGAGGGATACAGGACTAGCCTAACCAGATAACAGAGGGAGACACAACACTAGGGAGACTACGACTCGAGCCTAGATGTTATCATGCAAATCATCCCTAAGTTAAGGTTTCTAGCTAACTGGCACAGGGAGCCAGCCTATCCTAGTTATGACTTGCACCGGAAGCAAGCCACACACACATTTAACTTGCACAGGGAGCAAGCCAAGCAAAACCTAACTTGCACAGGAAGCAAGTCTAAACTAAACCTAACTTGCACAGGAAGCAAGTCAAACAAACATACAAGCACAGGTAGCACACACTATATACAAACAAGGGCTCACACAAGGGTTAGGTTTTAGTCGAGGGGTCATATCAACCTCAACAAACAAACCTCTGGAACTGGGTAGATGTTGCTCTTAACCTTGACATTGAGAGCCAAGGTGAAGCAGATGAAGGGTGAGTGAAGATGAGACTTCACAGCTCTTATCCCTGGCATGGGAGAGCTTAAGACAAGAATGTGTGGGTTCAGAAAGTGGGAACCCTTCTACACATTTGATACTGACTCAACTGTACAATTGTACAAGATCTTGGGTTTGTATCTGCAATGCATCAACACAGTGGTGTGAGCAAAGCAGATGACACACAGAATAGCAGGGGATAGGTTGCTTATCCCTTGGGTTCTGCCAATTGCCTCTTCACTTAGGAGGACTTTGGATATGTACAGGGACAAGATTTAAACATACACAAACATTGCCTCTTAAGGAGGACTTCAGACAGTTGCCTGGCCAAGTAACAGGCCAGGTCTTCCAGACTACATGAAGATTAGAAATATACCTCAATGCAAATTGCTTATATAAGCAAAGCAAAGCAAAAGTTCACGAGGAACTGAGCAACTAAAAGCACCTGAAATAGTCAAGCAGACATTAGTATACAACTTCAAACAAAGCAAAAAGAAACAGACATCAACAGTTAATTAGAGGCAAATGGATGTGCAAGGCACAAGGCTTAAGGCATGTGAGCCAAGCCACCTACAAAACAAACAAGTTAAACAATGATATTCAAGCAAGTTCAATCAAAAAGAATTGGTCTCATTGGTCATTTGTTGGTCAACCTGAAAACATGAGCTCAAATGTAAGTAACAGGACCACTAGGGCAAGCCTAGGGTCAAAAGAGAATGAAAAAGTCAAAACAGCAAAGGGCAAGCATTCCAAATCATGTTTAATCAATCAAGAAACAATCCCAATTGGGTTCATGTTCATATCATGCATCATCATCATTTCATAAGCAAAAGAAGTCAAAGCATGGCAAATGAGAGCTCATAGGAGTAAACAGAAAGACTTGCATCAAAAGTCAACTCAAACATTTCCAAAAATCACCAAATAAATCATGATCAATCCTAACACATATCATGGTAAGCATGTCAAATTTCATCTCATTTGGACAAGTGGAAGGCAGTCAATGAAAATCAGAAAGTCAAAGCAATTTTGAACATACTCAAAGAAGTCAACCAAACATGCATCAACTTAGAAAAATCATAAATCAGAGATGGTGTATGATAAATGAATGGGACTAAAACCATGGCAAAGATGAGGATGTCTAGTTATCTCATGTAAAATTTCATGTCCATATAATAAAGTATGAGAATTTCACAATTGAAATGGCAACATGCATCACATGAGGTCAACATTTTGGTCAAACAGGGGAGAAAATCTCAAACAATTAGGAAATGCCTCAAATAATTCCACAAAAAATCACATGCCAACTAGACATATAAGAGCTCAATCATGCAAAAAATCAATTCATTTGGAGGTCAAGAAGCATGGATACAAAAATCATGAAGTTAGACATCATTGGTGTGACACAAATTGTCACACCCTACTTCAAAAATTCACAACCCTCAAACCACATAAGATAAATTCATGATCTTTACATCAAAATAAACATGAGTGAGTCTGGTTTGAGCACAAAAAATTTCAAGTCCAAAAGATAAATCATGACCATTTCACAAAGGTTTTGGTAGAATGTACAAAATATGCATACATGTCACTAATCCTAATGCCAAACAAAAACCAATGATCACAAAATTCTGGAAAAATTATGATAAAAAAGTGGAAATCATGATGAACACAATGCAAAAATTCCCATGAGATTTGGAATTAAAATGGATGAGATATGATTTTTACAAGTTGGAGATCAAAAATGAAATAAAAAACAAAAAAACAACATTATTCAATGAGACAAGGGCACGCTGGATGGCAGTTTTTGTAATTTTCTGGAACTTAAATGGAACGCAGCGTTCCGGATGGCCTGCGTGTCACACGCTGATTCGTTACATGGCCAAAAAACAACAGAAAACATGCAAGGCACGGCTTCATGGATCAAACACGATGCAATTAGGGTTCTAACACATTCAACATCAAAAATTTCCAGATTTTCAACAAGAAAAAGTTGTAACCAAAATCAACAATCCACATACCACTGTGTTCATCTCTTAATGCTCGTCAATAATCCAAGATCGATTTACCCTAATACGAACTAACAAGGATGAACCAAGCCAAAACAAATTCACACATCAAACTTCAATCCAACATAACTTTCAAAATAACCAACCATTTTCAATCATTCAAAGCTCAGTGTGATCAGGGCAAGGAGATCTATAAAGTGTATAGCATGGATTAGAGAAAAAAGAGAATCGAATTTTTACTTGATTCTGAAGAAATGAATGCAGCAGTGGTTATTTTGTGATGCCTTGCTAAAACAGATGTCCTATGACCCTCCAGATGATGAATGATGAAGATGGTTTAGCTCAAAGATGCTTGTTTTCGCTCGACACCAACTCTGCCATGGAAGGGTGGCTGTTAATGCAACTGTGGTTCCTTGGCCTACAGTCAAGAATGATGCTCCAAAACTGCTTCCTGAATGATGATATATGATGATGCAAGGACCAGGGCTCGAATGCTTTTGGATTTTTTTGGAGAAAAGCTCAACAGTTCAGAAATGAGGTTTTTGGGAGAGAGGATTTTTCTGTCTTCAAATGGTGGCTGCTAGGGTTTCATTTAGCAGAAAAATGATGTTTAAATACTCTGTTTAAGGGTACAAATCACAGTCCATGAAAAGGTGGGATGGAGTTGGTGAAAAATGTACTTTTGGCCAATTTTCAAGCAAGTTAGGAATGGCTGTGTGTACTGCACGAAAATGACTTTGTAACATGACCAAAATATGATTTCTGAACATATTTGAATGGCCAAAGTGATTACAAATGGTTATTTTAAAAGGTCAAAATCTCACTTCACTTGAAATTAATTCAAGTAAGTCAAAAAATGCCATTTTGATCCATGATGTTTTGGTGAGTGATGGTTACATTTTTGGAAAGAGGAGGTCAAATGTGACTTGTTGGAAAAAAACCCCACCAAATTTGGCCAAATGGTTTGAGAGATATGGCCTTTTGAAGTTCAAAAATTTCTGAAAATGATTTGATCATAACTTGCCAACCATACATGGGAATTAAGTGTTCTTGGACTTTTTGGAAATGGGAGAACAAGATCTTCAACTTTCATGTTGGGCAAAAATTCATTTGAAGCTTGTGTCATGATGTAAGTTTGAGGATCAAGACTTTCCATTTTTGGCAGGTTTCAATTACAGGTCCAGTTTCTATTTTTGGAAATTTCTGATCTGGCTTCAAATTCTTCCATGATGGTGTTTGACATGATATATGAGGCCCATTTGGACATGAATAAGCTCTCTCAAACCAAATCCCATCATCAAAACCATAAAATCAATCACAGTTGACCAAGTTTGACTTTTTAGGGTTTCTGGCAAACTGTGCATTGACTGATGACTTCTGAACATCCAATCCTTGAGAAAAACACTTCAAATGGATCCCCAAGTTATGTGAACATGTTGGACCAACCCTAAGGCCTTGGCTCCTTGAGAAATGCACTTGCTTGCTTGACTGACTGATCTCCTGACCAGTTTGACCTAAATCTCTTGATTGGCTTGCACTTGAGGCAAATAGGACAATGCAATGCTATGCAGTGGACCATGTTATGTTATGACCTAATATGAGAATGTATGTACAATGATAGGTGCAAATTTGAGGTGCTACAGTATGGTCATATTAAAACTGAATGTGGGACCTACCTCAAGAAACAAAAGAGGAGTCTTGCTGCCTCTTGGTCTGATGGATGTGAAACAGAAGAAGTTGCAAATCATGTGGATGCATTGACAAGAAGATGGGGTTCTGATGAAGAGTCAAGTGATGATGAAGTAACCTTTGAAGAGCTGGCCACTACCTACAAAGAGTTGTGTCACAAAAGTGCAGAAGTGTGCAGACAAGTTGAAAACCAGAAGAAAGTGATAGCTCAGCTGGAAAATGAAAAGGGAGAATATGTGGAAACCATCTCCAAGTTGAAGACTGAAGTTGTACTCTTGAATTCCAAACTAGATGAGATGACCAAGTATGTAAGAATGCTTAACAATGGATCTGACATCTTAGACAAGATTCTCCAGACTGGTCAAATAACAGGAGACAAATCTGGAATTGGATTCAATGAATCTAAGGTTGAGTGCAGTTACACTGGTTGCAAACCAAAATCCAAACCTAAGTGCATCCATATTAAGAGCAAACCTGAGATGTCATATCTTATGTCACAACATCAGAGGGGAAGACAGCAGAAAGGGAAACATCAAAGGTGGAGATGTCATTACTGTGGAAAATTTGGCCACCTGAAGCCCTTCTGCTATAAGCTATATGGTTATCCTAACCCTGTTCATCATCAGACCCAATATCAACCAAGACCCAAACATCATAGGCATGTCAACAAGAAGCAATGGGTTCCTAAGACAAATGTTACAAGTCTAATAGCTCACACTTCCTTCAGAGTTTCAGCCAAAGAAGATTGGTATTTTGACAGTGGTTGTTCCAGACACATGACTGGAAACAAAAACCTGCTAACTGACCTTCATCCTCATGCCACAAGTTATGTTACCTATGGTGATGGAGAAAAGGGTGAAATCAAGGGAATTGGTAAGTTGGATTGCCCTGGAGTTCCTAACCTTGACAATGTCCTACTTGTTAAGGGATTAACTGCTAATCTAATAAGCATCAGTCAACTATGTGATCAAGGTATGAATGTAAACTTCACTAGAACTGAATGTCTGATTACTAACAAGGAAAATGAAGTGATCATGAAAGGAGTTAGGTCTAAAGACAACTGCTACATGTGGAGTTCTCAAGAAACCGATTACTCTTCAATGTGTACCTTGGCCAAAGAGGAAGAAGTGAAGATATGGCATCAAAGATTGGGCCATCTGCATCTTAAAGGTATGAAGATGATCATATCTGTTGAAGCTGTTAGAGGAATTCCCAACTTGAAGATTGATGAAGGAAAAATCTGTGGAGAATATCAGATTGGGAAACAGACAAGGATGTCACACCAGAAGCTCAGACATGACACCACTACCAAAGTCTTGGAACTCCTCCATATGGATTTGATGGGACCCATGCAAGTAGAAAGTCTTGGTGGGAAGAAGTATGCATATATGGTGGTGGATGACTTCTCCAGATACACCTGGATCAATTTTATAAGAGAAAAATCTGATGTTTTTGAAGTCTTCAAGGAGCTTTGTCTAAAACTTCAAAGAGAAAAGGAAAGTCCTATTATCAAAATTAGAAGTGATCATGGGAAGGAATTTGAGAATAGTAAATTTGCTGAATTTTGTGCTTCAGAAGGAATTCATCATGAGTTCTCATCTCCCATTACTCCCCAGCAAAATGGTGTGGTGGAAAGAAAAAATAGAACTCTTCAAGAATCAGCCAGAGCTATGATTCATGCTAAGAAATTGTCCTACCATTTTTGGGATGAAGCCATGAACACAGCCTGCTATGTTCACAACAGAGTGACATTGAAGAAAGGGACTCCTACAACCCTATATGAAGTCTGGAAAGGAAGAAGACCTACAATCAAATACTTCCATGTATTTGGTAGTAAATGCTATATCTTGGTTGATCGTAAACAAAGAAGGAAGATGGATCCCAAAAGTGATGAGGGAATATTTATGGGCTATTCAACAAACAGCAGAGCTTACGAAGTCTTTAATTCCAGAACTAATGTATTGATGGAATCTATTAATGTTGTGGTTGATGACCAACAGACTGATGTCACAGACGATGTCGAGACATCTCTGAATGATTCCCCAGCTGACTTCTCATACAAAAAATAAGGAAAGTGAATCTCCCCAAGCTGAACCTGAAGATGACAAAATCAACAAGGGACCCTCTATTAGAATTCAGAAGGATCATCCCAAAGATCTCATTATAGGAGATCCAAATAAAAGGGTCACTACTAGAGCAAAGGAAGTGATCTCACATGGCTGTTTTGTGTCAAAGATTGAACCTAGGAATGTCAAGGAAGCCTTGACTGATGAGTTCTGGATTAATGTCATGCAGGAGGAGTTAGGGCAATTCAAGAGGAATGAAGTATGGGAACTGGTCCCTAGACCTGAAGGAGTAAATGTCATAGGTACAAAGTGGGTATATAAGAATAAATTTGATGAACAAGGGGTTGTTACTAAAAACAAAGCAAGATTAGTAGCACAAGGATATACTCAAGTTGAAGGAGTGGACTTTGATGAAACATTTTCTCCTGTAGCTCGCCTTGAGTCCATTAGATTATTGCTTGGAGTGGCATGTATTCTGAAATTCAAACTGTTCCAAATGGATGTAAAAAGTGCCTTCTTGAATGGCTACTTAAATGAGGAAGTATATGTTGAACAGCCTAAAGGATTCACAGATCCAAATCTTCCACAACATGTATACAGATTGAAGAAAGCCCTCTATGGGTTGAAGCAAGCTCCCAGGGCTTGGTATGAGAGACTCACAGTGTTCCTCACAAACAATGGATACAGGAAAGAAGGTATTGACAAAACTCTATTTGTGAAGAATGAAGGAGGGAAGCTCATGGTGGCACAAATATATGTAGATGAGATTGTGTTTGGTGGGATGGCGGATCAGATGGTTGAACATTTTGTTAGACAAATGCAGTCTGAGTTTGAGATGAGCCTTGTTGGAGAACTGACCTACTTTCTTGGGCTACAAGTCAAGCAGATGGAAGACTCTATCTTTCTATCTCAAAGCAAGTATGCCAAGAACATTGTTAAGAAGTTTGGCATGGAGACTGCAAGCCATAAAAGGACACCTGCTCCTACACATGTGAAAATCTCCAAAGATGAAAATGGTGTTAGTGTAGATCAAAGTCTATACAGAAGCATGATAGGTAGTCTGCTATATCTCACAGCAAGCAGACCTGACATTGCATTTGTTGTTGGTGTTTGTGCTAGATATCAAGCTGAACCAAAAGTCAGTCACATAAACCAAGTGAAGAGAATACTGAAGTATGTCAATGGCACCAGTGACTATGGGATGTTATATACTCATGGATCTAGATCTATGCTGACTGGTTACTGTGATGTTGACTGGGCTGGAAGTGCTGATGATAGGAAGAGCACATCAGGAGGATGTTTCTTCTTAGGGAACAATCTGATATCATGGTTTAGCAAGAAACAGAACTGTGTATCTCTATCCACTGCTGAAGCTGAATACACAGCAGCTGGGAGTAGTTGTTCTCAACTGGTCTGGATGAAACAAATGTTGTCTGAATACAATGTCACACAAGAAGTCATGACATTATACTGTGACAACCTGAGTGCTATAAATATTTCCAAAAATCCTATTCGGCACAGCAGGACAAAGCACATTGATATTCGTCATCACTTTATTAGAGAACTTGTGGAAGAGAAGATCATAACACTGGAGCATGTTTCTACTGAAGAGAAATTAGCTGACATATTCACAAAAGCTTTGGATGCAAATCAATTTGAATGCTTAAGAGGAAAATTGGGGATTTGTATTCATGAGAATCTATAGCAATCAAAGGAGTTTGTGGTTAATATCCCAGAGGATATTTCTAACGAAAATAGCAAGGATTTTAGCAAGGTGTTTAGAAGAAGAAGTTACTTCCTCAGACTGAGGTGTGAAGGTTCCCCTGGTATGAAGATTGTGTGCTGTGAGGAAGATTGGGTTGGTTTAGCTGTTATGTGTGCTGTTATAAAGACTGGTCCCCCTGCTGTTTTGACTACTTTGGATGCTGAAGAATTTGTTTTTTTTTAAAAGTGTGTAATTTGTGGCAGTCCTTACTGATGCCTTTTTGTAATATTTGGGCTCTTAATGAGTTCCATGAATTTTTAACTATCTCAACTATTACAGCTGTGTATAATTATGGTTTGTATCTCCTAACATTTATGTTTTAACATTTTATATGTTATAACATCTGTTGTGACATTCTCTGCTAGGCTAATTGACATTTATTTTGTCTAATTGGTCACCTTTGGTCAATTTTGACTAAAAAGGGGGAGAATTGTTTATATGGAGCAGTTAAATATATGGAGCTGTGTGGAGATGTATGTGCTGGTGTAGCTGAACAGATGAACATCTACTGTTGAAGGAGATGTGTAAAACAAAATGTTGTTCAGTTCTGTGATGTTGGGGGAGATGTCTCATGTTCTGTGCAGCTGATGTTGTGGTGCACAGGTGATGTTGAAGCAGATGTCAGAGGGTGATTCTGACTGTTACAGGTGTTGTGGTTACAGGTGTTGTTATTATTAAAGGAGTTATTTGTGTTGCACAAATTTAGGGGGAGAAGAGTACCCTTGTGCATTTGTGTGTTTTACTAGTTGCTTCTATAACTAGTAATTATGTTTGTGCATTTGTGTGTTTTACTAGTTGCTTCTATAACTAGTAATTCTGTTTGCTTCTGCTGCTGATTAAACTGTTGTTTAACTGCTGATAGTTTTTCTTGTGAACAAAAAGGACAGATATATGTTTTAGCCAAAATTTGCCAAAGGGGGAGTTTGTTGGTTCTAAGTGTTGGCAACAATTTTTTTTTGGTAAAACAAAGAGTGTTCACAAGATGTTTCATGTGATGTCTTAACTTAAGATATCTATGTACCTGCTGGAGCTTAAAAACATAATTATGCAGGATTGTTTCAGGATGTCATACACAATGTCATGGCATATGATATTATGTACTTGCTGGAAATTATAAATAGAATTATGCAGGATTGTTCCAGGATGTCAGACCCGATGTCATGACATCCTGTACACAAAACATTCAGGGAGAATGTTATGTGGTTTGTGATTGCGCATTTAATGGCAATCTATGTATGATTGAAGATCTGATTTGCATGCGCATTCAATCATTAATTACAACCTGATTTAATTATTTTCCAAGGAGATCTAACCAACTGTCATGAGAAGATTTAATTGAAAAATAGTTTTAGGGTTTTCAAGATGTCCAAGCCCAGCTGAATGCTTCTATAAATAGGACATGGAAAACCTGATTTGTTACACAACCAATACTGGGCGAAATATTGAGAGAATATAAGGGTTTGTGTCTTGTTTAGTTGTGAGACTTGTAAGCCATTCAATTCATCCATAGATGATTGAATTGTTCTAATTTGTGAGTTGTAATTTGTCACTCTAAGCTTTTAAGCATGAGTGTGTGTCTACTTGATTGAAGCTGTTAAGCAAGATCAAGTGTGTATCTACTTGGTTGAAGATCAAGTGTGTGTCTACTTGGTTGAAGATCAAGTGTGTGTCTACTTGATTGAAGATCAAGTGTGTGTAATTGAAAAGTGTCTTCTTTTCAGAGTAGTTGTTGTTTAAAATCACAGGTGTGATTGAGGGGGAGTGAGTGGGTTCTCATATCTAAGAGTGCTTAGGTAGAAGTCGCACGAGTAGAGATTAGGTGAGAAAGACTGTAACTTGTTGAAGTGTACGGAGAGTCTTTGAACTGATTCTATTTAGTGGATTTCCTTCCTGGCTTGGTAGCCCCCAGATGTAGGTGAGTTGGACCGAACTGGGTTAACAATTGCTTGTGTCTCTTGCATTACTATTCTTTATCTTTATCCTGTTTGCATTACTCAGATATTAGTGTCGTGACATTACCTTCGACATCTCATATCTGATACCAGAATTTCAATGGTAAACGGCTATTATCAAAAGCTTTTCAAAATTAGTGACAAATGGTGTATGTGGAGCCAGACTAACAACACTTACCCGGGTCTTACTATAGATGATTTGCAAAGGTTAAATGAGCTTGTAGGGGATGATGAAATTAAAAGGGCAATGTTTTCAATGTATCTTTGGAAAGCTCTAGGACCGAATGGGTTCCCTAGTCGAGTTTTATCAAAAATCATGGAGTACGGTAGGAAATACAGTTTACAAGTTCGTGAGGAGAATATGGAGAAATCCTAGTGAACTAATGAATATTAGCTAGACTGATATTTACTCGATTCCTAAAGAGGAACATCCTCAAATGGCAAATCAATTTTGCCTGATATCATTATGCAACGTTATGTATAAAGTAGTGAGTAAGGTAGTAGTGAATTGATTCAAGGAGTGCATCCGAAACTAGTTTCTCCCTATCACACAGGTTTTGTCTCCGGAAGAAGTATTCATGAGAATATTATTATTGTCATGGAAGTAATGCATAACCTGCATATAATGCGAAGTCGAAGAGGATACTTTGTTGTCAAAGTAGATCTTTCCAAATCCTACGACAAAGTCAGGTTAAGAAGATTTAATTACCAAATAGTATCATAAATGTTATTATGCATGCAGTGACAGGTGTATAGACGAATGTTAAGTGGAGCAGATCTAGAAGCAAGTTTTTTCAACCTCAATGTGGGATCCGTAAAGGAGATCCCATTTTAGCTTATATTTTCGTGTTGTGCATGGAAAAGCTTTCCCACCTCATGACGGAATCTGTCAACGAAAAAAAGGTGGAAAGCGTTTTGCATGGGGAAGGAGGGACCTTTGATCTCGCATTTGATGTTTACGGATGTTCTGTTATTGGTAAAGCTATGAAGAGCCAAATGGATTGTGTTATAGATACACTTTGTCAGTTAAGTGACATGTCAGGATATGAAGTGAATACAGAAAAGACGTGTGTAATGTTTTCTAATAATGTCCATCGTATTACGAAGGCAAAGATCATGCAAATATCTGAATTCTGTGAGACGACGAACATGGGAAAATACCTTGGAGTTTCGTTAAGAGGAAAAAGCCTTAAGAGAAGAGACTACCAATACCTAACGGAACAACTAAAATCGAAATTGGCTACCTCGAAAACTAACCAACTTTCTTTTGCATGTAGAGTTACTTTGGCGAAGAGCATTTTGGTGACTCTCTCAATCTACCCTATGATGACTAATATCCTACCTAAAGCATGCATTGATGAAATTCACATAATCTAGAAAATATTTATTTGGTGAGATACTAATAAGAAGAGGAAGCACCATGCGATCAATTGGGATATGGTCACCAAGCACAAAGACGCATGAGGTCTAGGCTTTCGTAAACTTGATCGAATGAATAAAGCATACTTCATGAAACTAGTTTGGAAATTACATAATGAGGAATACAAGCTTTGGTGTAATGTTTTGAAGAGAAAATATCACACGACTAATATGAATGAGTATGAGTGCAAAAGCAAAAATTCAAAGTTATGAAAGGATATTATTAGACTAAGAGATAAAGTTAAAAAGCATGGTAGTTGGAGCATTGGGGATATAGATACTATTGACGCGTGGGAAGAGTGTTGGGTCGAACCAGAGGTCGTTATCAACAATTTAGTTCCTGTGATACCTATCGAGTTAGAGAATGTTAAGGTGATGAACCTCGTGAATAAAGATAGAGAATGAAACTGGAGAAAATTACAAGCTTGGATTCCGGAGATAATCTTGTAGAAAATCAAAGCGATTATGCCTCAAAGAATTTAGTATGGGAAAGAATAATTTATATGGGCAGGAGCTGAAAAAGGTTCTTACCCAGTGAAATGCATGTATGTCAGTTTGGTTAGAAACAAGGAATTTAACACGGAAGGGATGTGGAGTAAAATATGGCGGTTGGAAGTGCATGATAAATTGAGGTGTTTCATGTGGCTTCTTGGTCATGATAGGTTACTCACCAATTTCGATAAGAGCTTGAAAAGTTTGGGTGGGGCGGAATGTAGGCTTTGTGGAAGTTTGAAGGAAGATACCATGCATGTTTTTAGGGATTATCCTAAAGCTTTACAACTTTGGAGGAATAAGATTCTGGAAAGTATTAAGAGCGGCTTTTTCTATATGGAGATTCATGATTAGATTAGGCTAAACCTAAAGAAAAGTAGTAACCAGAGCAATTTTTGGCCAATAGGATGTCATATTCTTTGGTTTTGGCGTAATAAGGAGGATCATGATACGCAATTCCATAGACCACAAAAACTAGGATTGTATGTGAAAAAGAGAGTTAATGGGTATGAGGAGGTGATGGAAAATAACGATGTGGTTAAGGGTGGCGAGAAGACTGTTATTTGGGTGGGCGGGTGGGGGGAGCCCCTAGAAGAGAGTTGGGTAAAACTTAATACTAATGGAGCGCCTGATGTTAGCAAGGACTCGGGGTGTGGTGGTATCATTCAAAACATGTATGGTGAGTACAAAGGTGGCTTCTGAAAGAATATTGAGAAGTGAAGTCTGTTTGGAGTGAAACTTTGAGGCGTTTTTAAGGCCTAACTTTGACCAAGAAATTAGGTATGACTAATGTAGAATTGAATGTGGATTCTTTGGATATTGTCAAAATGTTAGAGTCTGGAGGCCTCTCGACTACATGTGGATACACTTTGATCAAACAAACTTATCAGCCAATAGAAATGCATGAGGAAGTAAGAGTGATGCATTCGTATATGGAAGCGAATTTATGTGCAAATGCGCTAGCAAAGGCGAATGTTGAGAATATAGAGGAATTTATATTTTCTAGAGGAGATCTTGAGCTTTATTAAGCATATGTTAGATTTCGATAGTAAGGGAACTTGTTTCCCGTAAACTACCAGGTTCGTAGTTTACCTCTGGAGTATTGCGAATTCGGATCCGATTTCGATAAATGCAAATCCTGGTTGATTCAAAACATACCCGATTTATACCATGGTCTTCTTAACGATACCAATTTCTCTCATAATCAACCAATTCATTATTCCTAATTTATCCATTTTGAATTTTCTATATTTTATGTGATTTATTTATTCTATTTTATTACTATCATCATAACCTCATGAATAAAGCTAGAGATGGGATGAGAGAGAATTACAAGCTTTGATTTTAGAGATAATCCTGCAGAAAATCAAAGCGATTCTGCCTCCAAGAATTTAGCATGGGAAAAACGAATTTATGTAGGCAGGAGCTGGAAAAGGTTTTTACTCAGTGAAATACATGTTTGGTAGTTTGGTTAGAAATGAGGAATAACACTGAAGGGTTGTGGAGAAAAATACGGCGACTGAAAGTGCAGGATAAATTGAGGTGTTTCATGTGGCTTCTTAGTCATGATATGTTGCTCACCAATTTCCATAAGAGCTTGAAATGTTTGAGTGGGGTGGAATGTAGGCTTTGTGGAAGTGTGAAAGAAGATACCATGCATGTTTTTAGGGATTTTCCTAAAGCTTTATAGCTTTGAAGGAATGAGATTCTGGAAAGTATTAGGAACGAGTTTTTCTCCATGGAGCTTCATGATTGGATTGAGGTAAACCTAAAGGAAACTAGTAACTGGAGTAATTTTTAGACAGTAGGATGTCACAGTCTTTGGTTTTAACATAATAAGAAGGAACATGATGTGCAATTTCATAGATCGCCAGAACTAGGACTGTATGTGAAAAGAGAGTTTATGAGTATGTGGAGGAGATGGAAAGTAACGATGTGGTTAAGGGTGGCGAGAAGACCGTTATTTGGGTGGACGGGGAGCCCTTAGAAGAGTGATAAGTAAAACTTAATATTGATGGAACGACTAATGCTAACAAAGACTCGGGGTGTGGTGGTATCATTCGAAACATGTATGGTGAGTGCAAAGGTGGTTTCTGATATAATATTGAGAAGTGGAGTTCGTTTTGAGTGAAACTTTGAGGCGTTTTAAGGCATAACTATGACCAAGAGATTAGGTATGACTAACATAGAATTGAATGTGGATTCTTTGGTCATTGTCAAAGTGTTAGAGTCTGGAGGCCCCTCGACTACATGTGGATACACTTTGATCAAACAAATTTATCAGCCAATGGAAATGCACGAGGAAGTCAGAGTGGGGCATTCGTATAGGGAAGCAAATTTATGTACAGATGTGCTGGCAAAGCCAGATGTTGAGAGTAGAGAGGACTTGTCTTTTTTAGAGGAGATCCCGAGTTTTATTAAGCATATGTTAGATTTTGATAGTAAGAGAACTTCTTTTCTAAAATTGACGTTGATGTAGTTTTTTTTGTTTTGTTTGGGCCTTAGCCCTTAATCGTCTTTCATTAAAAAAAAATTAATTAGAAATTGATAAATTGACGATAGTTATAAAGTAGGTGATGAGAGTTATTAATGTTGTTCAATTCAAAAATAAAAGAGAGAAGTTGATGGAAAATAAATCTATTGTGAGGAGAATTGATTTCAAGAAAGCTAGAAATTGCAACTTCATCAAAAATCAATTACAAACAAGAAAATATACGATGACATTAAGTTATTTCAAAATATTAAAATTGATTTTGAGAGACCATAATTGATTTTAAAGCTTTCTCCGGACTTGGATAACCTTTTTGACCATACTAATTTTACTTAATTTTATTTTATTTTAATGAATTATTAAAAAAAAAAATTATGGCAATAAACTAATTTGGAGAAAGTGGTCAAGCTAAAACGACGCCGTACGGACATGATTAACAAATTTCTCAAAATCTACCATCTTCTAAATACACCGTCTCTTTTCTAAACCTGCGTTTCGAAAAAGAATCGTTTTTATTCTTCGTTAAAAAAAACCTACACAAGTGAAGAATCCGCGAGAGAAAAACTGAAGTTAGCATTACTGCACAACAATGGCAGAAAAACCCCAACCGGTTCGGGTATTATACTGCCAGGTTTGCAGTTTACCCCCTGAGTATTGCGAATTCGGATCCGATTTCAATAAATGCAAACCCTGGTTGATCCAAAACGTACCCGATTTATACCCTAATCTTCTTAACGGTATCTATTTCTCTCATAATCAAACCAACTCATCATTCCCAATTTAATTTCGATTTTTTTCAATATTTTAATGTCATTTATTTATTCTATTTTATTATCTTCATCATAATTGTTATTGTTGCTATTGTTGTTGTTTTTGTGCAGAGGCAAATGAGAAGGAAGCTGATAAAGTTGCTGATAAGCTACAAGCTACTGGTATATCTTCTGCTTCTAGTGCTGGTGCTGCTTCTTCAGGTTTGTTTTTATTTATTTATTTTATAATTTTTCTGTATTTTTTTTCAATAAAAAATGTTATTGAACATCAATTTGAGACAACGGAAAATAACTAGATAGCTTTTAAAATAATCAATTTCAATCACTTGGTTAATTAAGTGTTTGATTTAGTTGATAAATATATCAGGTTTTGTGTTGCAGCTTATTAGCTATGTACTGGACTTTATTAACCACAAATTTAAATGTGATTAACCTTGATTTTCCAAGTTTTCAGATCTACTAGTAGTCATTCAGAGTAGTCATTCAGAGTAGTCATTCCGAGATAGTGGCGTGGAGCGGCCGGCCAAAAAGTGGGATAGCGTAGAGCGGAATGACCGCTTTATTTGATCATTTTTTTGGACAAATTACATACAATAATTAAAAACATTTATTTAATGAAAAATTAAACAAATAACTCAACTCATAAAATATTCATAGATCAAAGCACACATAACTCTTAAAGTGCATAAACAACTCTGAAGGAAGGAAGGAAGGAAGGTTAAGTTTGAGTCTCAACTCAAATTTGATTGAAAAACTCAAAATACCCTTAAAACATTGTAAATTTAAGGGGTAATTTTAATTTCGGTGTTTTAGAGGGGAAAAGGATAGCAGGCCAAAAACCGCTCCGGGCCAGGAACCGCTCTGCTATCCCGGTCTATAGGGCCGCTATGGTTTTCTGCACTGCTGAGGCTCTTCCCATAATGGTCGGCCTCCGCTTTGCTATAGTGGGATAGTGCCGCTATTGGCTACTCTGCAAGTAATTGGAATACCTGGAGTTATGGTAATAGTGTTCAACTTTGATGGTTCATGAAGTATTCAATCTTGATATACCCATTAGCCACTTATTGAACTGTGTTGCCATTTGAGAAATTGTCAGATTTTGCTGTCCCAAATTGATTTTCCAATGAAATTTCTGAATATTTTTTGTGGTTGTGAGCTGAATGTTGTTTCTCTTTTTTATTTTATTTTTAATAACCTATTGCTTGGCAATTGGTGATTATTATTTGATTCCCTATGTTGTTATTTTAGCAGGGAAGCCAGAAGAGGTTAAACGCCTTCCAGGTGGGAAGATAAAGAAGAAGGCATGTTTTGGAATTCTTAAATGCAATTTTCATTTGATGTTATATGTTCATGATGACAATTACAATCATTTGATTGATACTATCAGATGTGGTTTTTTCTTTTCAGGACAAGCAAGAGGTTATAATTGAGAAGGTCGTACGTAACAAACGAAAATCTATCACCACTGTTAAGGGCTTGGAACTTTTTGGTAAGTTGTATTTTTCCTTCTGTTTTGTTTGGATATCTAGCGATGATATGTAGAATGGATTGAAACTGAAGACGATTTAAAGAAATAATGTTTCTTTTTTTCAGTTTTGAAAAGAAATGGAATGGTACGAGATTATTAGCAAAAAGTATCTCAGCCCATACTTACAAATTGTTTTTTTTTTGGGAGGAGAGATGATCTAGGTATTATATGGAATGGAGTGAAATAGATTCTATGAAGTTCTACCCCAAATCGGCAACTAATCTCATTCCATTTCTATTTATTCCATATCTTTTTATCTATGTTGCCAAGGTCTAGTATGGTGGAGTACATGGTTTTCAAAAAATCTAGGGAACTTTAAGGTAACATGAAACTATATATGTATACCTCAGAAGACCTAGATTTTAGAGGATAAAGAACTTGAATTACCGAAATAAAAAACTAGAATCAGTACTGAATTGCTACTCTGTCACTTGAATCTGAAGTTTGGGGAGGGGATACATACAAAGCAAAAAATAGGGTAATTTGACATAAGGAATGGGGAAAACAATTTTTCATATTTTTTACCAAACATTCTTAGAATCTATTCGGCTGCAGGTACAGGTTTGCAACTTTGTACATATATCCAAATAAAACCCATGCCCAGATGCTACCCTCATTTTCCCAAATTTGATACTCAGTTATTTCTTTCTAGTTGATTTTTTTTTTTTGGAATGTACGAGATATGTATCCATGAGTACCCAATGGGTACCGGGTGGCTTTAATTTTGGAGTACCTTTGTTCATAGATTTTAATTAATTCAAACAAGGCCTTGACTTATCATTACACATCTGCTGTTGGTATTTAGCTCAAACACTTATTTCATTTCAGGTGTCAAGCTCAGTGATGCTTCAAAGAAACTCGGGAAAAAGTTTGCTACAGGAGCTTCTGTTGTCAAGGTTTATTGGCTTATCCATAATGGACCTGTATAGTTGCTTAGTAGTTGGATATAATGTTTTATACTATTTTTTGATTGGTGTCAGGGCCCAACTGAGAAAGAACAAATTGATGTTCAAGGGGATATATCTTATGACATTGTGGAGTTCATTACAGATACATGGCCTGATGTGAGTGGTTTTTATTGTCTATTGTCCGACATTATAATTTAACTTAATATGTATCCATGGTAGTGGTAAACGTTGAACAATGATATATAAAAAATGAAGCTTTATCATTTTTAGTAGTATAATTTCTGTTCTAATTTGCTTGTTCATATGTGGAAGAGATACTGGTGGCTGTTTTATTTAGGTTAATATCAGCTTAGGAAAATGTGTTGTTTAAAATAGCAATCTGTCTTTGACACCAGCCTATGTGATTTATTGAACATTTCATCAACCTAGGATATAATTTCTGAAAGGATCCAATTGGTAAATTTTATTATGCTGGATTTGTTTTTATGGTTATGAAACCCAGTGGAAACACATCCTTTGCTCATGCATAAACAAGTTAGTATAATCCATACTAGTGAGCCTAGGAAAATATGGATCTATGACCGAAAGAGTTGGTGGTGAGCATGTTTTACAAAATCTTCCATGGTTTAATCTGTTTCGTAATCTGATAGGATACTAGATTTGGGCCTTAGCCCAATAGAGAGGCTGAATAGGGAAATAGGAGAACGTGGCAATATTCTGTTAGCAAAGGAGTTTCTGTAGTAAGAGAGAGGGAGGGGAAGTTGAGAGGTATTCAGAAAAGTGGTTTGTGTGTAGGAGAGACTTCTATCTGGGTTAGGAGATTTCTATCTGGATTAGAAGTTCATTAAACTCTGGTTTTCTTTTCCTGTCTCTGTTTTCACCATTGTAAGAGCTTTCAGCCCAGCATTTTCCAATTCAATAGCAAACAGTTACTTACCTAAATTTCTAGTTTCTATCATAATCTCCCTGCTTTATTTATACCATGCATATCATGTCAATAGTTCTTTTCTTTATACACCAAAGGGTTAAATATGTCTTTTGCTCTTACGATGTTGGGGCCTAAGTTTAGTTCTTAATTATTGTTGTTTTTTAGTCTCTACAATATTTTCTTCATAGTTTTAGTCCATGCTATGATGTCAACATGTATTATTTAACTATTTTTTGAGGGCATGTTTGGAACATTATAAATAGTTCCTCTGCAAGAAATTAGTTCAAAATTTGGTTTCTATTGTCTAGATTGTTGTTACCTTAATATCTTGAATTTTTTATGTTAAAAAATTCAAGTTTTAATAATGTTCGAAACATATGTGATAAATCATTAAAAATGTAAGAGTTTAAGGATAATTATGCAAAACTATTTTTAGCATGAACTAAAACTATGCCCAAAAAAAAATTTGAAGACAAAAAAACATTGAAAAGGGCTAAACTTGGAAGTCCTTATTTTTTAGGAACGAAAATCATATTTAACCCTAAATACAAATAGTTCTCTTTATCCCTAACCTAGCTAATTCTTATATGATTTTAAAATCTATCTTGTTTCTGCAGGTTCCGGAAAGAGCAATTTTCTTTATAGAAGATGGGAAGAAGGTTCCAGCTGCTTGATTTTGAGTATTTATTAAAAGACTCTGAACTGGTGGTTAGAATCAGCTATAATTCTGTATTTTGAAGGGAATGGCTGATAGATTTGGTATTTAATGTTTAAAAACTACTTTAGCCATTGAAGCCCTCCTTTTCTCTCTCCCTATAACAAGTATCAGGGCATAATACAACGTATATTTTCATTTACACTGTTCAATCAATTGTGTGCGAATAGATACAATAGGATGAAAAAGGTTTATTTACTTCAATTCTGCTTGCAAATTGCCAACTTTAACCTACACTTTTTTAACAACCTTGTCTAATATTAATCTGTATGTTTAGAATAACATGGTATTTACCAGAATTATTAAGCTCTTTCACTTATAAAGATATTAGAAGAAACTAGAGTGAGGGTATCCCATGAGAAATCGATTAGCAGGCTGATGAGAATAAGAATAATTTGTTTTAAACATTGGACCCATCAACATCTTTTAGAATTGTTTGCTCCATTTAAATGGCTGACTCTAACGTCCCATGTTACTTTCAGCATTACCGATACTCCGGACAAAACTAATAATTATTTTCAGTATGTTTTGTCCACAATTTTATAAAACTTTCGATAAGATCATCATCTCAAAATTACTCCTGGTCTTGATGCTTCGACTTGTAAGCCATTAGTTCCGTTAATTTATCTTTTCTGGTGAACTCATCAATTCACCTGTATATTTACAATTTTTTGGTATTGACTATAACATAAAGCAACTAAAATTATTTTTCACTAATCCAAAGCAATTAATCATATAGTATATATGAATGATTATCATTTCCAATTAAAACTAATCAACATCTAAAAAAAACCTAGCACATAAGCTTTATCAACCTGCATAACAAAACGCCATATACCACCATTTTTATAAACAACAAACTAGGCCAACTAATTTCTTAATTATGTTATATAATTCTCATGATCGTCTATGAAGTATATCCCTGTAACGTAAAATGGAATCAAGCCTTTCCATCCTAAGTTGCTGCTTAAACCTTTTGATAAAATCATCAGCCTTTGCATCCACTTCCTCCTCTTCCATTTCTGATCCAACTTTCTTCTCCTCCTCCACCTTTACAGACTTCAACCGGCCAAAATTCCCCGACATAAGCCGTTCCAAGAGCGACGGAGCTCTTGGTAGCGGATTCCCAATCAAGTTATCCCTACCTTCATTCATTTCTGTTTCACAAACATCCGTGTCAATCGATTTGGTCTGGTCCAATACAGTCTGGTCGAGTTGGTTCATGTCTTGATTTTGAACAACCTCGATCTGACTTTCCACCAATGTTGCTGGTGGTTTGAATTTACAGCAACCTAGTCCAAACGACGTCACTCGTTCAAAAAACGACGACGTGGGAGGGACTAGTTGTTGCGACGAGTCGGGTAGATTTTTTCTTTGAGCGGCGAAACGAGAGGTAATAGCAATGGTGCCGATGACAAGGTTTAAGAATAGGAATATGCAGGAGGGACTTATAAGCCAACTTGCAATCATATCATATGCTGAAACTGAATCTGCTTCACTCATACTGATATGAAAAGTAACTTCTTTTCTTCAAAAGCAGAATAGAAGGAAAAAAATGTTTTTCTCTGTAACTGAGAGTTGTTAGAGCATGCAAATTAATGGTGCTGCTGTTTTGGTAGCTATTGTGAAATGTGCGTCTTTATATAAAAAAGTGAACAGTTTATAATTAAAATGAAGTTGACGTTTACTTCTTTTATTACCAGTTGTTTCTTTTTTAATCTAAATATTAAATTTCAACGTCAGGTGTTCCATGAGTGCATGTGTTTTTAATAAAAAATAATGATCTAAAGTGAAAGGAATCGGTAGTTTCATTTTTGTTGATTGATTCCAAAATATTTGTAAAAATTTAATAAGTATTGCATTTTCATTTATTCTATCTAAAGATTGCATGTAAAATAGTTTATTCCTCAAATAAATATTAAAACATCTTTGTGATTTAATATAATACAAATTCCGACCACAAGACTCAAGAGGAAAGGTTTAACCGAAAAGAGAAAGCATAAACGTATGTAAAAAAAGGCAAATTTATAATGTATTGGAGCAGGTAATTATGCATTCGAGAGTTGTGTTGACCATTTAGATCAATCTGGCAGGTGACTGTGCTCCACGTCTCACTCTATACTTTCTGTTGAGAATCATTTCCATTATTTAAGAGGAAAGACGTACTATTTCTCAGGTATTCAAATTCATTTTCACTTTCACATCACTTTGTATTTTCTTACACACTTAAGGGTTGGAGTACTAACATTGCAGGTCAACCCTTTCTCCACTGTACTGGAAACTCAAATTTATTGTATCAAGCACTATTTCATCGTTCATCGAACAATTCTGGTTTTACAGGAACCCCATCCTTACTCAATAAATCCCTCACAAGCTGAACATATTCCGATATCGACCGACCTGTTCTCAATCTTAAGGCATGCATCGCTTACTTGAAATCTATAAGTCTCAATCTATGGCAGATATTCATAATTTTTAACCGAGAAATCTAGACTACGTGACACTTTTCTTCCATTGATGAGCTTTCACAGTTTATGGAAAACAAAGTCAGATTTCCATGTATTTGCATGTTCATATCTCATCCGATCCAAAGATCTAGATTTCCTCCCTTAAAATTTTAGCTCTCTTTTTCTTGTTCTTCTTCTTTAATTCTCAACTTCCTTCCTAACAAATTCTTCTTTAGATTTATCAACCATGGTGGCATCCAAAGCCACTCACTCTGCTGTCCAACGACAAGCCGCTGCCACTGAAATATTTAAGGATCCACATCATTTTTCTTAAGCAAAAGACGACCAAGTCTTGATAGCATCTCTATCTAATCCTTTATAGCAAGATCATGTTCATATGAGAGTCGGTTAAGTAGTATTACAAGATCTCCAGTTTTTGGAATCGACACAACAATTTCATCAAGGCGAACCTTCACATAAACCTCCATCACTCCCCGTGATTCCTAGATAGGAAACTCTCCCTGGTCTTCAGATGTTACAATCTAACCTCAGGATCCAAGGAGCTACTAATGTATACAATCAAGTGTAACATCATAATTTACAATTCCTGGATGAGAGGTTGTTTATAATTGAAGATAACCCTACAACACATAAATATGAATAATAGCACTATGCGGAAGGCAACCTCCTAAAGAAATAAAATTGTCATTCCTAAGTCGGCTTCCATCAGAGTACCAACGTCGTAGGGAGAAATTCCGAGATCACTGAGTCGCCATAACCACTAAAGATACAAGACTTCTCCCCTCAATTCCAAAGGGGGGAATTGTCCACTTTACCAAATTGGCAATAGTCGTGGGAGACACATATGACAGACTGAAATGTTGGATCTTCGAGAAGGGGTTAAGGCAAGACTGCATGTTCCAAGAGAAGCTAGGACTCAAAGAGGTCTATATCTTAAAAGATTTTTTTATTAGGGTACAACCTTACATCAATTATGAAGAAAAACTCATGGTTGAAGAGCAGGAAATCCTGGACTCAATCAGGCACCTGAGAAAAATAGAGGTTTTCACAAAGAAGATGGAGAACATGACACCCAATCTAGGTTCAATGCGTACACTCCCCTGAAGACTTTGAGGGATTAAATTTGGAAGGAATGCATAAAAACCAAGTTCAAGGAGGTCAGGGTCAGGAATTTATACCTAGTCAAGGAATCTTCCTGGACAGATAAGTCCAAGTACTGTCGTTTCTATAAGAGTCATGGCCATAACATGAATGACTGCATCCAGCTGAGATATGAAATAAAAGCACTGATAAATAAAAGGCGTATGACTGAATACACCAGAGATAATAAGAGGGGTCGAGGAAGGTTCACTAAAAAAGAAGCATTCTCTCGGGAGGGAGAAATCCATCAAAGCTGCTTCCAAATCCAAAGGAAAAGATACCAACACCGATGAAGAAGAAATCCATAAAATAAAGCGCCAGTAAATTGCTTCAATCATTGGTGGTGTCCTAAGAGAAAGGAACCCCTCTAAAGGGATGATGAAGAGGAAGATCTCCGAGCTAAATACCGTTAAAAAAGGAGGGAATAACTTTAACAGGGATGTCGGGTAAGCCAATCTCCAGATTCAGTGACAGTGAGAAAGTAGGGTGGATCCTAAACAATGTTTTTCCTTTGGTGATAACAACCACGATTTATAATTTCAACGTCTCCTAGGTGCTTATTGATGAAGGGAATTCTTGTGATATCATGTACTTGAACCTTTTTGAAAATTTGTGGTTGAATAAATAAATAATGGCCTTATGATAGATCTGACCTATAAGACTTCAACAATATAGTAACTTGTCCTTGGGGGTACATTGAACTGATGGTCACCTTAGGAGAGGTACAAGATGTCAGAACGAGTGACTCTTAATTCCTGGTCATTCCCTTAAAAACGTCTACAATTTCATCCTAGAAAGACCCTTTAAGACAATATTAGACGCAGTGGCGTCCTTGATAACCCTTAAGTTGAAGTTCCCCAAATTCCATGATGAGCCGGTGATGATACGCACCAAGCAATATGGGAAAAAAGGATATACAAATCACTACGACAAGACCAAAAAGGTGAAGGAAAATCTATGAAGATTAACATATCTTCCCTAATTAGGAAGTTGAGAGACATGACTATTCATCCCCAAGTAAGTAAGGCGGATCATCCCGACCGGATATGTGCAAGTAACTAATCTAGGTGAAGTCAAAGCCAGCCATCATGTCCCCGATGGTCAGTAAGCAATCATTATTCCACTTGGTTATTTTTAATTCAGCCAATATGTAAAGTTATGATGCACTTTATGATGTACACAGTTAGCCCATCAGAAAATAAATAAAATTTCACTAAACTCTATATTTCCTTGTGATTATAAAAGGTAACGATGAGTCAGTGATGTTGTCACAAAACCTGTTGGCGTACGACCAAAGTAATCAAAGGCCCATCATAAAGGCTTAAAGGTATTGTCACAAACATCACATACGTAGGACTAAAGAAATCGAAGCCCCACAATACCAGCGCACACAAAAAGAAAGCATGCCACAAAGTAACAAGTAACGACTCACCATCTTTTGATAGCTAGCCACTATAGAGGCAACAATGAGTTCAAAATGCATCGACCTTAAACCCGATTTTAATCTAGGGGAAAGGAAGGGGTATCAACCCTTAGCTGGGCATAATCCCTAGATACGTCCAATAAAACTTCGAGCACAATCTCGGAGGGAAAGCTGTATCCCATAGAAACAAACTCGAGACCAATAACAATATCATATAAATAGGTAAAAATAATGGTAAGTAACAAAACTGAAATACACATTGCAGGACATGAATTATAAAGTTTTCTTATTCATTGAATACACAAGTGTAAGAGAAAAAAGAAGAATATATATATATATATATATATATATATATATATATATATATATATATATATATATGGTAATCCACTAAGGAAACTGTCATACGGTGAAGTGACTTTGGGTGCTTTTGCTTTGGAAAGCAAATGTCGCGGATAGCAAGAGTCGCCACCGACTTTTCTTTTATCCAATAAGGAAAGGTGGAAAAGAACAGGAAAGACCTTGATTAGATTTTTGGGTTCGGGAGGTACATTATACAAAGGGAAGGTGTTAGCACCCTTTGTATCCATGGTTATCCATGGGCTCTTAATTGCTTAATCACTTATGTTTTTCTTGTTTGAAAAAGTGTTTGAGAACTGTTTAGAAAATGTTTGAAAAGAGAGTTTAACTTTGTAATGATTCTTGTACGAATGCATACAAAGTGTTTTATCTCGTTTAATTTTGAAAGCTGTTTAGAAAAATATAACTTGGCAATGATTCTAGTGCGAATGTATACCAAGTGGTGATTTTCTAATAGATGTTTTGCAAAGTGTGAGGTGTGAAAGGTATTTTAAGTTGTGAGTAAGCATTTAAGAGTTATACCTACCCAGGGTCTTTATGGGCATTTCCTATCCTTATGAGGGTAAAACTGTCCTTACTATTGAGAAGTAAGTAGTCTTATCCTTTGGATGTAAAGGGACATCGTAGGGTCATTGATTGGTCATTGAAGGCAACATTTGTAAGGATACCTTAGCATTCGAAGGGACGATCATCATTTAACCGTAGGCTACAACGACGGGCCATCGAGGGACAAAATCATATATTCGAAGGCAACATCCGAGGGACTATGATTTATCTTATAGGGACATGATGATTTAATCGAAGGGTCTTTGCTAAGTGTATCCCCCCGTTCGCGGGACATGACCGTAACACCGTAAGGCAACAAAGAGAGGACCAAGATCACATGTACTCAAAGGCAACATTTGTAATCAGTTAGATAATTAGAATAGAACTCCACAAGGGTATCCCACAAATAAAGTGGAATACCTAGCAAGCTACCTTCTTCGGGAGTATGTGAATCCTCACAAAAAGTCAACAAACGGGTTAGAATACCAAAACGGGGGTGCAATCGAGAGTTGTACCAAATAAAAGAATCACAGTAGTAAGAATGTCAGGCCAATAATACACGGTTATAATAAAACATGTCAGATAAGCACAGAACAGAACGGCAACATCAACGTCTGTCATGTTCGCTACTGCCTCGCCTAGCGAAGGCTTAGCGAACACTCGCTACATGTTCGCTGAGCGAGGTGCTAGCGAATGGCTGCGGGTTTTGAGTTTGATAACAGTACGATTTCCGGAACTCCAAACCCTATGACATCCATTACAGAAATTACACGGTTAAACATTCAGGATATTCATGCATACTTAAATCCACATGCAAAATCTAACTACATATCCAAAATTCAATCATAATGCATCATGTATTTAGAGATTACAAATTGGAAGTATAAAACGGTAGTGATGGTGCAAACCTGTTTACGATTGAATTGCACCAGTGAATTGGCAGATCACTCTTAGGGTTTGTACCGGATCGAGTGGGCGGAGGTAACCGTTGTGCAGGTGAGTTTCCTTCAGGGTTTCCTTTAGGGTTGCTCTGAATTCTTTTGATTAGCCTCCAGGGTTTGTTCTCTGTGCGTGTTTGTGTTTCTCCTTTTCTCCTCTGTTTTTTTCGTCCTCCCCTTTTTTTCTGAATGAGGTCTTGGTATTTATAATAGTTTTTGTGACCTGATGGGCTCAGAATGAAGCCCAAAATTTATGGTATTCGCAAGCTTCACTAGGCGAGTGGTGCAGCGAAGAGTTCGCTAGGCGAAGAATTTGCTCGCCTAGCGAGCATGCCAGTTTGAGTCATTTTCTGGATTTGGCCACCTGTGAGCTGGGTCTTTGTTCCTTTAAGATCAATGTCTTGAACAATGAGTTGGAGTGCCTTGAAGAATGTCTTGAAAGATTAACGGGTAAATTTTGGGGTATGACAGCTGCCCCTGTTCAATATTCTTAGACCGAGAGAGTTAGAATGGTATGTACGCCATTCGTGATCTGGAGGTGGAAGATTATTGAACACTTAGAATGCCCGAAAATTTGCACTTGTTAATTGAGATGGTCTTGGCGGAGATGGGCTTAGGGATGCCATCCAGAAAGTTTGATGATGAGAGCTTCAGAGTGTGTCGTACATCAGACCGCATCTGAAGACATGGGTGCCACACCGGGTCGTACGCTAGACCGTATAGTGAGTCATCCATTGAGCTGTCAACTTCACTAGGGATAAAAAATCAGAATGGATCGTACGTTAGATCGTATCTGAGTTGCAGAATGAGCCGTACGTTAGGCTGTATCTGACAAAGGTAGAATCAGAATGGATCGTACGCTAGATCGTATCTGAGTTGCAGAATGAGCCGTACGTTAGGCTGTATCTGATGAATGAAGGTCAGAATGGATCGTACGCTAGATCGTATCTGAGTTGCAGAATGAGTCGTACGTTAGGCTGTATCTGAAGAAAGTAGTTGTACGCTAGACTACACCTCAGAATGTACCGTACGCTAGGTAGTATCTGAGGAATGAAGATCAGAATGGATCGTACTCCAGATCGTATCTGAGTTGCAGAATGAGCCGTACGTTAGGCTGTATCTGACGAAGGTAGAATCAGAATGGATCGTACGCTAGATCGTATCTGAGTTGCAGAATGAGCCGTACGTTAGGCTGTATCTGATGAAGGTAGAATCAGAATGGATCGTACGCTAGATCGTATCTGAGTTGCAGAATGAGCCGTACGTTAGGCTGTATCTGAAGAAAGTAGTCGTACGCTAGACTACGCCTCGGAATGTACCGTACGCTAGGTAATATCTGAGGGGATGAACATCCAAATGGGTCGTACGCCAGACCGTATTGGAATAGTTGAAGAAATCATATGTTGGGCTGAATCAGAATGAACCATACGTTAGGCTGTATCTGATAATATTTGTATACGTTGTATTTGCAATAAACGTCCGGGATGGGCTTAAGGATGCCATCATTAGGAGGATATCAGGATGCTTGTCAGAATGAATGTTCATATGGATTATATCTGAAAGACGTATCCGAACCTTGAATGTAATCAATAAGAGTACCCGTCTGAACGGATCTTTATTTTGACTGTATCAGGAGGATAATTAACCTGAAAAATAAAGTTAACTTCATGCCATGTCATGATGCATGAGATGTTTGATGCTTGCGAACATTGTATGCATGCGTATGCTGTGAAATGATGTAATGAATGAATTATGTGTCTGAGAAGTTCTGCCAGGGGAAAATAAGTCCCGAGATTCCGGTTGGAGACCTTTGTATTGATGAATCTCTCTTAGCTGGGGGTATTTGATTTCTGTCTGATGGTAGAAATATTCACCAGAAGCCTGGCTGGGGATGGAAGAGATGACCAGTCTGTCTAGTAATGCCAATTTCTTCTAGGGAATAACTGGCTTTGCTGGGGAATAGAATTAGCAACGGATTCATTGGAAAGCATGGTTAGACCTTCTCCTCGATCCTGAAGTCTTTTAGTAATCACTATTTCTATTTTATGCATGTATTTTTGGTAAACATCGATCATATTCAAATGCATATATTAATTCAAATTAAATCAATGGACGTTTACGCAAACAAAACAGAGAAAGTAAAACAAAAGTATCTTTTTGGGAACAAAATTGTATTGATTTTGAAAGAGGGCCTATAAACAGGCAATTTGAGTACAAAGAGACAGAAATCCTAGTAAGAGGAAATTGTCGAGAAAACAAAGAAAAAGCTATGAAGAAAAAGTCCTATTGATTTTAATTCTGCTACTGTCATTATGTCTTCAAGCATCTCATCTCCTACTGTCGGATAGAAGTGATTGGCTTGTTCAGTCCCTTTGGCTTGGGTGAAGTTGACTGAGAACGGGACATAGTCATACGCTTTAATCCCTAATTTTTACCTGGACCGCCTTTTCAGGTTTTCAGTCCACCAGGATACCCTTTTTTGCCCAAGCCGCCTTTTCAGGTTTTCGACTTGCCGGGTGTACATTTTTATATGTTTATCCCTAATTTTTGCCCGAACCCTTTTGGTTCGCCGGGATGCCCTTACTTTTGCCTAGATACGTTGACCTAGCGGGTCTTTTTTATGCGTAGTATTTTTTTGACTATGTCTGCGTTCACGGGATGTGGGAAGTCTTCGCCATCCATTGTAGCAAGTATCATGGCTCCACCAGAGAATACCTTCTTAACTACAAATGGTCCTTCGTATGTGGGAGTCCATTTGCCTCTGGGATCACCTTGTGGTAGAATGATACGCTTTATCACCAAGTCGCCAATTTGATACACCTGTCTCTTGACTTTTTTATTAAATGCCTGGGTCATGCGCTTCTGATATATCTGCCCATGACAAACAACCGCAAGTCTCTTTTCATCAATCAAATTTATCTGATCGAGTCGAGTCTGAATCCATTCAACTTCATCTAAGCCTGCATCTTTCATAATTCTTAGAGAAGGAATCTGAACTTCCACTGGTAAAACGGCTTCCATTCCGTAGACTAAAGAGAAAGGAGTTGCCCCTGTCGAAGTGCGTACTGAAGTGCGATAACCATGAAGAGCAAAGGGTAACATCTCATGCTAGTCTTTGTATGTTACTGTCATCTTTTGTATGATCTTCTTAATATTCTTATTGGCAGCTTCTACGGCGCCATTCATCTTTGGCCGGTACGGAGAAGAGTTATGGTGTTTTATTTTGAACTGCGTGCAGAGTTCAGTAATCATCTTGTTGTTCAAATTAGTGCCATTGTCAGTGATAACTCTTTCAGGGATGCCGTATCGATAAATGAGATTATTCTTGATGAATCGTGCCACCACATTCTTGGTGACAGAAGCAAATGAGGCTGCCTCTACCCACTTTGTAAAGTAATCAATAGCAACAAGGATGAAACGATGTCCATTAGAAGCAGTAGGTTTAATCTCTCCAATCATATCAATGCCCCACATTGCAAAGGGCCAAGGGGCTGTCAACACGTTCAATGGAGCAGGGGGTACATGTACTTTGTCCGCATAGATCTGGCACTTGTGACAAGTTTTGGAGTGATGGTGGCAATCAGCTTCCATGGTAGACCAATAATACCCTGATCTCAGAATCTTCTTGGCCATCGTATGTCCACTAGAATGAGTCCCAAAAATACCGTTATGTATGTCTTCCATAATCCTTTCTGCTTCCCTTTTATTCACACAGCGAAGCAAAGTCGAATCATGATTACGTTTGTATAATACTCCATTGCTCAAAAAGAATTTAGCGGAGAACTTTCTCAGAAATTTTCTGTCATTGATGGATGCCCCTTCAGGGTATTCCTGAGTTTCTAAATATCTTTTTACTTCGTGGAACCAAGGTTTCTCTTCTACTTCATCAGTATTCAGTTCATAACAATATGCTGGTTCATCTAATCGTGCAATGGTGATCATGGGAGCTTCATTGTCCCATCTGACTCTGAACATAGATGACATGGTAGCTAAAGCGTCTGCCAACTGATTCTCTTCTCGTGGAATATGTTCGAATGTAATCTCCTCAAAGTATGGGATTAATGTCAACACCCTCTCTCGATAAGGGATGAGATTCGGATGTTTAGTGTCCCATTCTCCTTTGATCTGACTGATTACTAAGGATGAGTCTCCGTACAGACTCAAAAACTTGATTTTCAGGTCTATAGCAGCCTTGAGTCCCAAAATACATGCTTCATATTCAGCCATATTGTTGGTACAGTCAAAACATAGTCTAGCAGTGAAAGGCGTGTGGCAACCCCTGGGAGAAATAATTACAACACCAACACCATTGCCCAACGCATTAGAAGATCCGTCAAAAACCATAGTCCATCGGGATCCCAGTTCGGGTCCTTCATCTGGCCCAGGTTCTTCATAATCAGTAACAAGCATGCCATCCTCATCTGGGAACTCAAAATTCATAGATTGGTAATCATCAACTGCTTGATGAGCCAAATGATCAGCTAACACGCTTCCTTTGATGGCTTTCTGAGTAGTATATTGGATATCATACTCTATTAAAATCATCTGCCATCTTGCTATTCTTCCGGAGAGGGCAGTTTTCTCAAATATATATTTGATAGGATCCATCTTAGAAATCAATAAAGTGGTATGATTAAACATATACTGTCTTAGTCGGCGAGCAACCCAAGCCAAAGCACAACAAGTTTTCTCGAGCAATGAGTATCTTGTTTCACAGTCGGTAAACTTTTTGCTAAGGTAGTATATGGCATGCTCTTTTCGACCAGACTCGTCATGCTGCCCCAACACACACCCCATTGAATTTTCTAACACGGTCAAATACATGATTAGAGGTCTTCCTTCAACTGGTGGCATCAGAATTGAAGGTTCTTGGAGATACTTCTTGATTTTGTCAAAAGCTTCTTGACATTCATCATTCCATATCATCTCTTGATTTTTCCTCAGTAATTTGAAGATGGGTTTGCAGGTAGCAGTTAAATGGGAGATAAATCGGGCAATGTAATTCAAGCGTCCCAAGAAACCTCTGACTTCTTTATCTGTACGGGGAACTGGCATTTCTTGAATAGCTCTCACCTTAGCCGGATCAACCTCAATTCCTTTACCACTGACAATAAAGCCCAAGAGTTTACCGGATCTTACTCCAAAGGTGCATTTGTTCGGGTTCAATCTCAACTTGTACCTCCTCAACCTCTCAAACAGTTTGTATAAATGATCGAGATGTTCTTCTTCAGTATGAGATCTGGCTATCATGTCATCCACATATACCTCTATTTCATGATGGATCATATCATGGAACAAAACCACCATAGCACGCTGGTATGTTGCCCCTGCATTCTTTAAACCGAATGGCATTACTTTGTAACAGAAAGTGCCCCATTGCGTCACAAACGTAGTTTTCTCCATGTCTTCGGGTGCCATCTTAATCTGGTTATAACCCGAGAATCCATCCATGAATGAGAATACCTTGTGTTGAGCGGTGTTATCTACCAGAACATCAATGTGCGGAAGTGGAAAGTCATCTTTGGGAGTTGCTTTATTCAAATCTCTGTAATCTACACACATTCGCACCTTACCATCTTTCTTCGGCACCGGTACCACATTAGCAACCCATTGAGGATAAGAAGTAACAGCTAGAAAACCGGCATTGAATTGTTTCATAACTTCGGCTTTGATTTTCTCGGACATTTCAGGGCGCATGCGACGAACCTTTTGCTTAACAGGACGACAATCTTCCTTCATTGGCAAACGATGCACTACTATATCAGTATCCAATCCTGGCATGTCTTCATAAGACCAAGCAAAAATCTCTATATAGTCATGTAACATCTGAATCAATCTTTCTTTGACACTGTTTTCCAAGTCTGCTCCTATTCTGACTTCTTTCTTGTCTACTTCAGTACCCAGATTTACAATTTCAATTGATTCCTCATGCGGCTGTATAGTCTTTTCTTCTTGCAGTAATAGTCTGGCAAGCTCTCCAGGTACTTCACAATCTTCCTCGCTTCCATCCTCGGCTTGGTAGATCGGATTTTCAAAGTCATAATGAACAGTAGCAGAATTATTATCAACAGGATCCAGAGTGGATATGGATCTGCAATTTGTTACGTGAGTGTGTGTAAGAAAGCATAGCTTGTTTAAAATATGACAGGAAAGATAAAGAGCACAATATTTGAATGCAAAAAGTCCATTGATTTATTGAATGTGGATATGCTTATGAAAATGACAAAACCCTTAACAAATTAGCTATTTGTGCCCCGGGCATAGACACAATGCTTTAAGAAGTTCAATTGTAAAATATTAAAATTTGCAACCCTAAAATAGGCAATAACAATTACTCCTGACTAAAGGAAATCGAGATAGTGTCTTCAGCCTTCCAATTATTGAGTCCGTCACCGATTGTTGGGAAAATCCAGCTATCCAAGTCACAATCGCTATCAGCATCTTCTACAACATTAATCTGATCTTTGACTATCTTTTCAGAGTTAAACCCCAGACCAGACTTATCAGACTTGTACGGTACATCGATCAGTTGACCCCAGCCAGTATGACCACCCTCTTCAATCATGGCTTGAGCATCTTTCAGAGAAATCATAGCAGGAGGAGCACGAATAACCTTGGGCACAATGAGAGTTGGCTTAAGGACAGTCCTGGGCGGAGGAACCACTTCAAATGACTGAGAAGGAGTCTCAAAGAATTCACCATCCATCTCGACGTATCTGAAGGTATGCACACTACTGACAATATACTCTTCTTCTCCACACACAGTGACAATCTTACCCTCTATTGGATACCTCAGCTTTTGATGGAGAGACGAAGCTACAGCACTTGCCCCATGAATCCAAGGGCGTCCCAACAAGCAGGAATAGGCAGGGCGAATGTTCATTACGTGAAAGGTAGTGTTGAAGACTTGAGGTCCTATCTTGATAGGGAGAACCACTTCACCATGGACAACACTCTTCGCACCATCGTAAGCACGCACCACAACGTCACTAGGTTTCAGTTCAATGCTTTTACAGTCCAGTTTATCGAGCACAGCTTTCGGTAGCACATTCAGAGAAGAGCCATTATCGATCAACACATGAGATAAGGTGATCCCCTTACACTCAATGGAGATATACAGAGCTTTATTGTGATTCTTTCCTGCTGGTGTCAGGTCAGCATCGGAAAAGCCTAGGCCATTGTCAACAGCCAAGTTAGCAACATAATTTTCGAACTGATCGACAGATGTCTCCTGAGGTACATGAGCGGTCTTCAAGAATTTTATCAATGCATTGGCATGAGACTCAGAAGATAACAACAAGGATAACATCGAAATTTTAGATGGAGTATGCCCCAACTGTTCTACCACATCAAAATCATTCTTGCAGATGATTTTCAGCATTTCTTCCATTTCCTGTTTGGCAACATCTTCGGTAGTAACTTCGACTGGTGTCCTTGACTGAGAAGGATTGATTACTGGTTCTTTTCCTTGAGTTTCAGGGGCGGGAGGTGAGATCTCTGGAGAGAAGATCCTTCCACTTCGAGTAATTCTACTGGTCCCAACAATGTCATTAGGATTAGCAGAATTATCAACTTGCTTTATGCCATGGATGTAAACATTCCCTCCATAATTCCACGGAATGGCTTTGCTTGAGGAATACGGTACTGGGCCAGGTGCAGTAATAATTAAGGGAGCTACCTTGGGCTCAGCAGTAATCTTCACAGGCACTCTAGTAGCGGTAATCTTCACTGGAACTTCGGATCTGGCAATCACAGATATTTCTTCAATAGGGTTTTCCACCTTAGGAATCTTTTCAAAGAGAATTGTATGATCGTCCATCAGCCGTTGAATACCGTTCCTCAATTTCAGGCAATCATTGGGTCGGAGTATACAGAGATCGTAATTTTCAGCACAACCTGGAAATAAACCAGCTTGCAATAAATTCCTCTTGATGATCAGGAGGGGAGATGCTAAGTCGGCCACATTAGTAATGTGGGAATTATCATCCACAACATTAACAGTCTTGTCATGATTAGGCATAGGTGCAGTGATGACATTGGGAGTCTCCGGAGGATCAAATTCAACTTCTCTAGCGTCGATCATATCCTGAATCTTATTCTTCAACAACCAGCAATCGTTTGTATCATGCCCGGGGCAATCGGAGTGATATGCACACCTGGCATTGGGATTATAACGAGGAGAAGTAGTGTTGAGATTTGCAGGAGGGCCTCTGAGGGTAATTAAATTTGCCTTTAGCATACCCTGTAGTGCTTGTGCTAAAGTCATATTGATCTTGGTAAACTGCCTTCTTGGCCTGTCTTGTCTGTGCTGGAGGTTTTGAGATGGCGGTGCTGCAATCGTAACTACTCTAATGGTATGGTCACGGTTTTTCTTGTTATGGCCCCTTTCACCGTACACAGCATTTGATTCGCTCCTCCCCTGATAGGGCTTTTTGGTGCTTGCAGAGGTAGCCGCCTGTATCTTTCCACTTCGAATGCCGCTTTCAACGCGTTCACCTGTCAATATAAGTTCAGTGAAACCCGATGAAGAACTTCCCAGTAGATGGCTGTAGAATGGGCCAGTCAGTGTACCCATGAACATGTCCACTAATTCTCGATCAGTCATAGGGGGTTTGACTCTGCCAGCCAAATCTCTCCATTTTTGAGCATATTCTTTGAAGCTTTCTTTAGAGCCCATAGTCATATTCTGCAACTGTAGCCGAGTAGGCGCTAATTCAGAATTATACTGGTAATGCTTGTAGAAAGCTGTCGCTAAATCAGTCCAGGTGTGGATGTTAGAGCTCTCGAGCTGATAATACCACTCCAACTGTGTGCCAGACAGACTCTCTTGGAAGAAATGGATCCATAGCTTCCTATCAGTGGTATACGACTGAATCTTTCTCACATAAGCTCTCAGATGCATCTGAGGACAAGACGCACCATCATACTTAGTGAAAGTGGGGACCTTGAATTTGCGGGGAATGACCACATCAGAGACCAGACCTAAGCTTTCGAAATCCAGACCGGGCGCCTTTTGACCCTCCATAGCTAGCATACGTTCTTCCAGCAACTTATACTTATCATCTTTTGGAGAGTACTGTTCATTTTCATAGTCTTCATTGTCGTCCTCAGGGTTGAAGGGATCAACATTTTCCTCTTCCGAATCATTTTCCGTCTCCTCTTCGTGATCCTTCGGAATTCTAATCTTGACTCCTGCGGCCTGTCCTTTAAGCCTTCTTCCCGGGTTAATGTAACTCACAGCTTTCTTGTCTTTCTTCTTCTTGAGCAAGAGAGCCTTCAGCTCCTTCTTCCCCTTGGATAAGTTCAGGATCATCTCCTGGAATTGAGCATTATGAGCCTGGAGATCTTTGACAGTTTGTTCGAGAGCCATCTGTTTGTTTAGAGGGAAGACCGTGAGAACATTGATCTTTTAGAATACCTGTTATGCAATGTTATGCTATGCTATGCAATGTATGAAATGTTTTCAAGGACTTTTGGAATTAACTTTGCGTAAACCACCAAGAAAAGAACTTTTATTAATCAACGTTTATTACAACAAAATAATAAAATACAATGAAAGCTCAAGTCTCCCAGGGACGACTTCTTTTTGGGCGAAGATATGCATTGAGTCTTCGTTCCTCATTAAGCTGGCTGGTAAGTTCTAACACTTTCTTCCTTTCAGCACAGAACTGGGTTTCAAAAGTATCCCTTTCCTCTCTCAACTGGATCCAGGATCTCTTCAATTCTTCAACATTGGTAGGCATATCTGGATAAGGAATGATCTGAGGAGTACCTCCTTCAACTCCTGGTTCAACAATCAGCGGTCCGACTGCAAGATATGGCATGGTAAGCTCACGAGCTCTGGCGCGTACCCATCTGAGATAAGGTTCCATAGGAATAGAGTTTTTCTGTCCTACGGTACTTCTTTTCACCATGCCCCAAGCTCGTACAAATCTTTGACGGAGACCTTAGGGATCGTTGTCATAGTCAAACACAGTGCCTTGGATAATTATTTCATGTGGACCATCTCTTCGAGCACGACCGAACTGACGTAGGGCTAAAGCAGGATTATAAGTAATACCTCCCCTCATCCCCAGGAGTGGTACGTTAGAGAATTCTCCACAACGGTCAATGATGATAACGTTTTCTTTGAGATGAGGACACCAACGGATGTCTGAATGGGAAAGCGACATTATCCTTTGAGACCATTTCAAATTTTGCTCATTCTTCAAGACTGATTGAGGAAGGTGCGAAATAAACCACCTAGATAATAAAGGTACGCAGCACATGAGAGTCCCTTGCCTTTTCACAGTACGGGCGTGAAGGGAATGCAAAATGTCTCCAAGCAAGGTAGGCACAGGGTTATGAGTGAGAAATATCTTAATAGCATTCATATCTATGAATTGGTCTGGATTAGGAAATAACACCAAACCATAGATTAGTAATGCTAGAACATCTTCGAAAGCATGTGTAACACCCTAAAATTTGCCCTCCTCATTTATGCATTCACTTTTCAGGTCATTTAGCATTTCATACCACATTGCATCATGTCAATCGGAACTAGCTCCAAGAAGCTCGGACATCATCCAGGACACTTTGTGGGTTCTACTTAGACGATCAGTCAACACAAGGAAAAAACTTGAGGTACTACCAACAGGGCCAGATGGGGCCTATTCACCGTGTAAATCGCCAGGCTGGAAGAAGCAAGAATCTGCTGCCGAGCTGTCATGCTCGCTAGGCGAGCAGATGCTTCGCCTAGCGAAAAGTACTGTCATGCTCGCTAGGCGAGCAGGTCCTTCGCTAGGCGAAGGGCGCGCACTTCAGAAAATATCAGAAAGATTTTGGGCTTGAGTTGCCCTCATTTGAGCCCACTACCCACGAAATCAGTCTATAAATATAAGAGTTGCAGTAGAGGATAAAACACTTGGAGTTTCACCGAAGAAAGGCCTTGAGAGAAGGAGACCTAGGAACTACTCTGCAGCGATCCTCAGGCAGCTCTGAGAAGTTCACTCCGATTCACACACTCTTTTGCCTCCGCCTCACGCAAACCCTAACAGAGCTTTGCAAATCCAGCCGTGCCATTCGATCGGCCTCTCTCATCAGGTATGCCTTTGTTCCTATTACTATATGCGTTGAATTTGAATACTATGAATGCATGAAGTAACACCAGGTTTTGCACACGGGTTTATGCTTGCGTATGAATATGTGAATAGTGTCTTGAATGTTTAATAATTTCGTTTCCGAAAGGAATGCCATAGGGTTTGGACTCCTTAAAATCATACTGTTATCGATGGGAAATTCAAAACCCGCAGGCGCTCGCTAGCCGCTTCGCTAGGCGAGCACGCAGCGAAGCTTCGCTAAGCTTTCGCTAGGCGATGCAGTAGCGAATGCGACAGTTTTCGTTGTTTCTTTGTTCTGTTTGTTCTAACTTGTCTTGTGTTGCCATGGCATTGTTTTCCCTGGATTTCATCTTGTTTGTCTAACCTTTTTGTCGAGTTTTTTGTGAGAACTCACATACTCTTGCAGGGATACCATGCGGAGGTTTATTCTGATTACTACTCGTATTGACTGATTTTCTTTGATGGTCTAGTTGGAGAGATCTCAGGGTTGCTAATCCTTTAATTGCTGTAACTTCGGATCTTTGTCCGTGTGGTAATTTTTTCCCTTTCTCGTACTGTATCGCTTTCTTAGCTGGAAGACCTCGTTAGGAGGCAATGTTTGAGCCCCTTGGTGGCATTTTACTTTAAGATACATGTTTTGTGTGGTGTGATCGCTTCCCCATGGAACACGAGGCTTCAGATAATCTCCCGTTTGCATGCCAATTAAGGTAGCACTGTTCCTTCTCCTAGGACTTCCTTTTTGCATGCGCGTTCCTACAACGCGAGCAAACCCTAAAACCCAAAGCAACATGTTATCTCCTTCTACTACAGGCGAGTAAGTCTCCAAAGGTCGAGCATCCGGTAGATTGCGTAGTAACATTGTTCGTCCAAAACCCACTCCATAACCCCGTAGTTAGCCGAACTACGGCTTGCTCTGATTCTCATTCCAGATGAGATACGTAGGCATAAGACGCGATGTCTTAGCGAGCACACATCCCCCCAACCTATAGGTCAGCCGAGCTACGAAGACTCTGATTCTCATATTCAGATGAGATACGTATGCAGTGGATGCGACATCCGCGCGAGTCATTTTCATTTAACCCTTTTTTTTAGTAAATAAACACATTAGGTAAACCCACACCCTTTAGACAAGAACCACAAAAGTGGATCCCGTAGAGTACTACGGATGCGTAAGGGTGCTAATACCTTCCCTTCGCATGACCGACTCCCGAACCCAAGATTTGGTTGCGAGGCCCCGTCTTGTCCTTTTCTTTTTTAGGTTTACTTCGAGCGTTTCCTTTCCCTCCTTTGGGATGAATAACGCACGGTGGCGACTCTTCTGTCTTTTTCTTTCGCCGGTTGTTTTTTCGCACACTGTATTTTTCAGGTTGCGACAGCTGGCGACTCCACTGGGGAACTAAGAAGTTGACCTCTTGCTGGTCCATCTTCCCTAAGCGAGTCCCTCCTAGCTTTTGTGATTTCTTGTTCATTGGGTGTTCATGCTTTTGTACATTTATTTACTTACTTGCTTACATTCATCTGCTGTATCTGTTGGAGCTGTTGTTTGTTTGTTGGGATGGGATGTTCTACGAGAGATAAGCCCATTACCCAGGCTTGAGTGTACACACAGGTTTTAGAGTGGATAATCATGAGGCTTGCGTGGCATGTTGCTATGTTAAGTCGTTCGTGAAGAACCACACCCAGACGAGGTTTCTTTTGGATATATTATGTCCTACGGATGTTCCGTAACGATATGATGTTCCTTTAGAAATCGTCGACTCTGGTGACCATTTCCCGAGAACTCAGTCGAGGCCTTTCCTCCGAGACGTGATTATGTTAGCTCTGGTGGGCGCATTCTCGCTGATCAATCTGAGGACCCCGAGACTGGGAACTTGCTTTAGGATGTTCTGTTGAGGGGAGTCAGTGGAGGTCTTTTATCCCGTAATAATGCCAAACCTTCAGTGGTAAACGTATTATTCGCGACTGAAGGGCTGAAGTTGACGAACTTCTGTTCTTAGAACCTACCAGTGAGGGGCGGGCTAAATTCAGGAAACCTTAACCTCCAACCAACCCGGTTTTCTGGAGCAGAGCTTTGATCTTGTATTATATTCCTCAGTGGTTTTCTCTTCAGACAGTGTAATCCGACAGATGTTCAAGCAGATACAGCAATCCTGATTGACATGCCACTGCATTGCATTCACATCATCACATCATTTGCATTCATGTTTATCCATTTCAAGGGGGTTACATCTTCTTCTTGATTCCAGTCAGAGTTTTTTTGGTTCTCTTAAGATGGATATTGGCAGAAAGAGGCTTGTCGCCCACAAGTTTCCGTTGGTCTGTCTGGAGCCCATTCAACAGTTGATGAAGTTAATGGATCCTGGTTCTCTAGAAGGATTCCGAGAGGATTACGGTCTGATTCTAAGTTTCGTCACGGTTCTTTCCAAAGATCAACATGACGCCCTATTCACACTGCTACAGTTCTATGACCCTCCACTGAGATGTTTCACTTTCCCGGATTATATTTTGGTCCCTACTCTAGAGGAGATTGCCAGTTTTCTCAGAGTTCCTATCAGGTCACAGTTACTGTTCTACAGTTCTGAGTTGCTGCCCGATCTCAGCATGGTTGCTTCAACCACATATTTGGAGGAATCAGTCTGGAAGGCTAATATGTGTCAGAAGGGAGAAGTTAGTGGTTTTCATCTGAGTTTCCTACTGGGAGAAGCAAAGAAGAAGCTGGAAGACGGTAACCAGAGGGGTTTCAATGCTGTGTTGGCTCTTTGTGTGTATGGGATTGTTTTGTTCCCTAATGTTGCCAAATTTGTGGACATGGATGCAATACGCCTCTTCGTGTTGAGAAATCCAGTACCGACCTTGGCAGGAGCAATGGGATGCATTTTCAACTTCTCGGAAGGCAAAGGAGGAGGAGACAGTAGCCGAACTGACTGGTCAGATAGAGAAATTGACGACTTTGCTGAAGGGGAAGAACAATGAGCTTCTGTGCGCCCGTTCTACTAATGGCTACATCACAGATCAACTCAATGAGGCTCGAGGACAGATTGAAGAACTCAAGGTTGTGGCAGGTTTGAAGAAATCCAGACTTGAAGAGGTATTCGGAGAAGATGATGGGAATTACTACAGAGAGCACATCAACGAATTGGATGGGATCATTCACAAGAGGAATCTGCTTATCCGGCATTTGACAGAATCTCCAGATCATCCCGATACGGTGGCATTACTGGATGAAGTGAGGAGCAGTCCTTATGGGTTGTATACAGGAGGCTGATTCCTGGTTTATGTTCCTCCCTTTACTTTTTGTTTTGTTGCTGTGTAGTGATAATCCACAGGCTTGTTGTGGGGATCCTCTTTTGATGCACTTTCGGCTAAGGCCCCTTTCCTGGAACTCATTTGTATGTTGGTTTCCCTTTGTTGCATCTTGATCTCAGAAGTTTATCCATGACTCAGTCTTCTTGCACTATTCTCCTGATGTGATACTGGAATCAAGGGGGTAGAATACCTTTTGGATTTGATAAACATGTCATTGCATTTACATATTCATTGTCATATCTTGCATAACAGGTACCGCTGCAGTGTTCTCATATTGTTTGGTGTCCCACTAGCAGGATAGCTAACTCAGGCATTCACCGATACGGTACCCGAAGGAATCAACAGAGAGCGATGGAGAGCCTACAAGCAGAGCTCGCCGAGATGAAGATTTGCATGAATCAATTCATGGATTTGGTTCAAGGGGTGGCTCAAGGACAGCAGGAGCTTAGATTGTTGGTGCAGAGGGATCCCCCTATTACTCAACCGGAGACGTTGGCTGATCCTCCTGCTGGAGAGGCTAATGGTCCCAATGGACCGGGGCCCATCCCGATCCCGCATGTCAACCTAGATCAACAACCCATTCAGGATGGTCAGGATGATCAGTTCCCCTTACTTCAGGAAGACTTTGGCATGGGCCATGGCATGGACCCCATGTTTAGAAGATTAGAGGAGAGGCTGAAAGCTGTGGAAGGACAGAATCCTCTGGGAGTAGATGTTGCTGACTTGGGGCTGGTCCTAGGTGTGAGAGTGCCACCAAAATTCAAAGTCCCAGTCTTTGACAAATACAATGGTAGCTCTTGCCCCAAAACTCACGTGCAAGCCTATTTCCGTAAAATGGTTGCATACTCTGATGACGAGAAGCTACTTATGTACTTCTTCCAGGATAGCCTAGCTGGGGCATCCTTGGAATGGTATATGAGGCTGGACAGAGCCCATATCCGCTGCTGGAGGGATTTGGCGGAGGCTTTCGTAAAGCAGTATCAGTATAATGCAGACATGGCTCCGGACAGAACTCAACTTCAGAATCTATCTCTTAAAAGCAATGAGTGCTTCAGGGAGTACGCTCAACGCTGGAGGGAGACAGCTTCCCGTGTTCAGCCTCCGATGTTGGAAAAGGAAATGGCCAACATGTTCATGAACACTCTGCCCGGACCTTACTTGGAGCGTCTGGTAGGTTGCAATACTTCCAACTTTGCTGATGTGGTCTCTACTGGAGAAAGGGTGGAGAATTACCTGAAGACCTATAAGAGCCAGAGTGGAGGTGGATCCTCATCAGGGGTGAAGAAGCCGTTCATTCAGGGACAGAAGAGGAGAGAAGGGGATGCAAATGCCATATCTTCTTATCAGAACAGGGATAACCGGAGGAATAACTTTCAGAATTATCATCAGCAACCGTATGTTGCGGCTGTGACCATTCCAGCTGCAGCACCACTACAACAACAACAACCACAACGTCAACCAGCTCAGTATCAACAGCAGCAGCAACCGGGTAACAGACCCGCTTATCAACAGAGGCAAAGGATGATGGACCGGCGTTTAGACACCCTTCCAATGTCGTACGCTCAGTTGCTTTCTAGTCTTCAACAACTACAACTTGTGCAACTGCGCACTCTGGCTCCTCCTGTTGGTAGACTTCCGGTGGGTTACAACGCCAACACTAGGTGTAGCTTCCACTCTGGGGCACCTGGCCACAATATTGAGAATTGCAAAGCTTTTAAGCACGTAGTTCAGGACCTCATAGATTCAAAGGCCATCGACCTTGCATCGGCTCCGAATGTCGTTAACAATCCCATGCCCCAACACGGTGGTGCGAACGTTAACATGATAGAGGGAAAAGCCAAGTCCATTAAGGATGTGTCGAAGTTGAAGACTCCATTGTTGGATATCAAAGGATGCTTGCTGAAGGCCGATGTTTTCCCCGGTTGTGGGAAGGGTTGTTTGGATTGTGCCACTCAGAGTGGAGGTTGTTTGAAGCTACAACAGGGTATCCAGGCCTTGCTCGACAAAGGTATCCTCCAGGTTGAAGATTTGTCTGTCCAAGAGTCTGTGGAAGGGGTTGAGGAAGAAGTGTTTGAAGATGCTACTGATGAATTCGCAGATGTTGTTCCTGTTAATTTTGTGATTCCCAGTGAGGTCTCTGCGGTCAACAATGAAGATGGGGATAGTGATTGCGACATTGACAACTGGGTGCGTCCGAGGATCCCGGGTGAAGTCATCAACAATTGGTCTTCTGAAGAGATTATCCAAGTCACTCTTCTTGAAGAGTAATTTTCTTTGTTTATTCATGCATATCCAAGTCTTACGTTCCGCCCAGGGCGTAATGACTCATTGTAGGGCTCATCTATGTGACACTTGCATTTTTATCATAAATAAAGGACGTATTTTTGCATTCAAATATTTCGTTCCCTGTCTTTCTATTTTTGCAGTTTTTCAAAATAAAAAATGGCAATGTTTTGTTTAGTTTCCACTTTTTTCTTGTTCACACTCCTAAGCACATACCATCACTCATGCAGATGCACATCACCGGATCCTATTGATAACGGTTCTGCTATGGCTCGTTTCAACTTTGAAAATCCAATCTTTCAAGCTGAAGAAGAGGGTGATGAAGACTGTGAACTCCCTGAAGAACTTACCAGGTTATTAAAACAAGAGGAAAGGGTCATTCAACCGCATCAAGAGTCTGTTGAAGTGATTAATCTCGGCACCGAGGACGCCAGGAGAGAAATCAAGATAGGGGCTGCTTTGGAAGACAATGTGAAGAAGGGGTTGATTGAATTGCTGCAAGAGTATGTTGACATTTTCGCTTGGTCTTATCAGGACATGCCCGGGCTGGACACAGACATCGTGGTACACCGCTTACCTCTCAAAGAAGGTTGTCCTCCGGTCAAGCAGAAGCTCAGAAGAACAAGACCAGAGATGGATGTCAAGATAAAGGAAGAAGTGCAAAAGCAGTTGGATGCAAGGTTTCTAGCAGTCACCAATTATCCGCCATGGGTTGCAAACATCGTCCCAGTACCTAAGAAGGATGGAAAGGTACGGATGTGTGTCGACTACCGGGATCTGAACAGAGCTAGCCCTAAAGATGATTTCCCATTACCTCACATCGATGTTTTGGTGGATAATACAGCTCAGTTCTCGGTATTCTCCTTCATGGATGGCTTTTCTGGCTATAACCAAATCAAGATGGCACCAGAGGACATGGAAAAGACAACTTTCATAACCCCATGGGGCACCTTCTGCTACAAGGTGATGCCGTTTGGTCTGAAAAATACCGGAGCAACATATCAACGAGCTATGGTGACTCTGTTCCATGATATGATTCATCATGAAATCAAGGTTTATGTGGACGATATGATTGCCAAATCTCAAACAGAAGAAGAACATTTGGTGAATCTGCAGAAATTGTTTGAACGGTTAAGGAAATTCAAACTGAGACTTAATTCGAACAAGTGCACTTTCGGGGTGAGATCGGGAAAATTGCTGGGTTTTATTGTTAGCGGAAAAGGGATTGAGGTGGATCCTGACAAAGTAAAAGCGATACAGGAAATGCCTGAGCCAAGAACAGAGAAGCAAGTCCGTAGTTTCTTAGGGAGGTTGAACTACATTGCAAGGTTCATCTCTCACCTAACAATCACGTGTGAGCCAATTTTCAAATTGTTGAGGAAAGATCAGGCTATCAGGTGGAATGAAGATTGTCAAAGGGCTTTCGAGAAGATAAAAGAGTATCTACAGAAACCTCCAATCCTTATACCTCCAGTTCCTGGGAGACCTCTGATAATGTACCTGTCAGTGACTGAGAACTCGATGGGGTGTGTATTGGGACAGCATGACGAGTCTGGTCGAAAAGAGCATGCCATATACTACCTTAGCAAAAAGTTTACCGACTGTGAAATCAAATATTCGCAGCTTGAGAAAACTTGCTGTGCTTTGGCCTGGGCTGCTCGCCGACTAAGGCAGTATATGTTGAACCATACTACCTTGTTGATTTCTAAGATGGATCCAGTGAAATACATATTCGAGAAGCCAGCTCTCACCGGAAGGGTTGCTCGTTGGCAAATGGTACTGACAGAGTACGATATCCAGTATACATCCCAGAAAGCCATCAAAGGGAGTATTCTGTCAGACTATCTTGCTCAGCAGCCGATTGATGATTATGAGCCGATAAAGTTTGATTTTCCAGATGAAGACATCATGTTCCTCAAGATGAAAGACTGTGAAGAGCCAGTTGTTGAGGAGGGACCTGATCCAAACGAAAAGTGGACTTTGTTGTTTGATGGGGCTGTCAACACCAGAGGAAGTGGAATTGGTGCTGTCATTACAACTCCGAAAGGTGCCCACATACCTTTCACCGCTCGTTTGACTTTTGTGTGCATAAATAATGAAGCTGAGTACGAGGCCTGTATTTTGGGTATTGAGCAAGCCATTGATCTGAGAATCAAGATTCTGGACATCTTCGGAGATTCAGCTCTGGTGATCAATCAAGTGAATGGTGATTGGAATACTCTCCAGCCCACTCTGGTCCCCTACAGAGACTACACGAGAAGACTGTTGACTTTCTTCACAACAGTAAAATTGTATCATATACCTCGTGATGAGAACCAGATGGCAGACACACTTGCTACTCTATCCTCCATGATCAAGGTAATTCGTTGGAACCATGCTCCCAGGATCGATGTGATGCGCCTTGACAGGGCCGCGTATGTGTTTGCTGCTGAACTGGTAGTCGACGACAAGCCTTGGTATCACGATATCAAGTGCTTTCTGAAGAATCAAGAGTACTCTGCAGAGGCATCCAACAACGACAGAAAGACTTTGAGAAGATTGGCAGGTAGCTTCTTCTTGAACAAAGACGATGTGCTGTATAAGAGGAACTTCGACATGGTTTTGCTCAGATGCGTGGACAGACACAAAGCGGACATGTTAATGCAGGAAGTTCATGAAGGTTCCTTCGGTACCCATATCGGCGGACATGCAATGGCTAAGAAATTGTTGAGAGCGGGTTATTATTGGATGACCATGGAATCAGATTGCTTCAAATATTCTCGGAAGTGTCATAAATGCCAGATTTATGCTGATAAGGTGCATGTGCCGCCAAATCCTCTGAATGTGATGACTTCGCCGTGGCCGTTTGCTATGTGGGGCATTGACATGATTGGAAAAATTGAGCCGACTGCTTCCAATGGGCATCGCTTCATCCTTGTTGCCATCGACTATTTCACCAAGTGGGTCGAAGCAGCGTCGTTCGCGAATGTCACCAGACATGTGGTTGCCCGTTTCATCAAGAAAGAAATCATTTGTCGCTATGGGATTCCCGAAAGAATAATTACTGATAATGGTTCTAGTCTCAAAAACAAAATGATGAAGGAGTTGTGTCAGAACTTCAACATTCAGCATCACAATTCTTCCCCTTACCGCCCTAAGATGAACGGCGCTGTTGAGGCGGCAAATAAGAACATAAAGAAGATTGTGCAGAAGATGGTCGTTACGTACAAAGATTGGCATGAGATGCTACCCTTCGCCTTGCATGGGTACCGTACTTCAGTACGTACGTCGATTGGGGCAACCCATTACTCCCTGGTGTATGGTATGGAAGCAATCCTACCTGTTGAAGTGGAGATTCCTTCTCTAAGAGTCCTGTTGGATGTCAAGTTAGACGAAGCCGAATGGATTCAGACAAGGTTCAATGAGTTGAGTCTTATCGAAGAGAAGCGAATGGCAGCCATTTGTCATGGGCAGTTGTATCAGAGTCGTATGAAGAGAGCCTTTGATCAGAAAGTGCGTCCTCGTTGTTTCCAAGTCGGAGATTTAGTGTTGAAAATGATCCTTCCTCCTCAGACAGATCACAGGGGCAAGTGGACTCCTAACTATGAGGGACCGTATATTGTCACCAAGGTTTTTGATGGTGGGGCCTTAATGCTTGCAACTATGGATGGTGAAAACTTCACTTCCCATGTGAACTCAGACGCAGTTAAAAAATACTTCGCATAAAATAGACCCGCTGGACAGTAAAAAGAATAGTCCAGGCAAAAATGGGCATCCCGACGAACCAAGAAAATGAAAAGGCTCGGGCAAAAATTAGGGATTTAAAAAAAATAAAAAAGATTGTACACCCGGTAAGTTGAAAACCTGAAAGGCAACTTAGGCAAAAATGGGTATCCCGGTGGATTGAAAACCGGAAAAGGGCGATCCAGGCAAAAATTAGGGGTTAAGCGAATGACTGCGTTCTGAGTTAGTTCTGAATTTCATCTCATGTCGATGACTGGAAATTTTCGAAAGGTAGGAAACAGTCCAATCACCTTTTCAGAAGGCTGATCATCTGGAGGATCTTGAAGACGGGCAAGTCATAGCAGAATTGGAATCCAATAGAAATCCATTTCACATTGCCATTAGATTAATTTCTGTTTTTATCTTTTGTGCGATTACCTCTTTCCAGGGATTGCTTCCTGATGTAAATGCCTATTTAGAGGCCAGTCAATCAATAAAATCATGTTATTCAGTATACCTCTGTTTTCACTTTCATTTTACTGTTTTGTTTGCAAAAATGGCGTCCGAATTTTTGATAAACATTGCATCATGACACATAAGGGCTTTACAGGTACATGCTTAATAAACATTTAAAATTGCTGTAAATTTTGAGTGCTTTGGATCGTCTATTTAGAACAGATACCCTCGGGGCATCTCCTTAAAATCCCCTGCAGATGATCGTGAATATCTTCCCCAGTGAAGTCGCCAACAGACGAATCAGGTATCTTATCCCTGCAGAGCTGATCAGAGTGTTGGATTCTTTAATCCCCAGCAGGTTCTCACCACTGTACTTCCCCAAGCGTTTGTTTCAGGACATACACTCCCCAATAGAGTTGACAGTGCCAGATTGTATATCCCCAACGGAGTTGACAGCGCTAGACTGTATCTTCCTAGCAGAAGTGGCTGCTCCTTAGAGTTCGAGGCTAGGTCGATAATCCCAATGCCAGACCCATGGTTTCTTTCCTTGAAGTAGAACCTTGGTACCGTATCGGTGTTTGCTTCCCATGCTGAGTCATCTCTCGTAGATTATGGTTTCCAGAACCACCATCGCTTCCCCAACAGCAGGTTGTCAGTGCCGTTCTCCCCAGTCAGAATCTCTGCATTTCATCATTGCTAGAACACCGTGGGGCGGGTCATTTCCCCACACATTTCTTTGCGCTGTGCATCTCCAGCAGCCTTGCTAGAGCCCAGAGGATGGTGATCATTTCCCCAGCAGATCCCCTTGCCTCAGCTTGGCATTCTACCCAGCATTTCGCATCCCTGCATGTAGAATCATATTGCATTGCATTCTCCCAAATCGCGTAGCATTTCCATTTTCATGGAGCGTTACGCCATTGAAAAATTCAAACATACGCATGTAAGCATAAAACATTCTCAGTATCCCAAGTGATAAGCTAGAAGTTGTTTCCAGTACTCAGACTGAAGATTGTTCATGACTCGCCTTGGTTATCCCCAGCAAGTGTCATTGGCCCATGCACCGCCTCTATTATCCTTCCCTATTTCTGCCGATGCTGACGGGCATGAAGTTTTCCGGTATCCAGACCGAAGTGGCGTTCAGGCCAGTTTTCCGGTATCCAGACCGAAGTGGCGTTCAGGCCAGTTTTCCGGTATCCAGACTGAAGTGACATTCAGACCAGTGTTCCGGTATCCAGACCGAAGTGGCGTTCAGGCCAGTTTTCCGGTATCGAGACCGAAGTGGCGTTCAGGCCAGTTTTCTGGTATCCAGACCGAAGTGGCATTCAGGCCAGTGTTCCGGTATCCAGACCGAAGTGGCATTCAGGCCAGTGTTCCGGTATCCAGACCGAAGTGGCGTTCAGGCCAGTTTTCCGATGTTCAGATCGAAGTCCTTTCCAGTATTCAGACTGATGAGTGGCATTCAGGCCATGGTTATTTCTGTGTTACCATTTATTTTGGTATCCAGTTTAACATTCCTTGTCGGTATTCAGACGGACTTTCACCGTACCAGACGGATTCTTCTTTCAAGACCACCTCTTTGCCGATTCTAACAGGCATTGTTACTTCGCTTCACTTCAGTGCAAATTTTTGGGCTTTTATTATATTCAATCCCTTGATACCTCGAAAATACGAAAGCCGCTGCCATCTTCTTTCCGGGTCTCCAGTTGATTGAATAGGGTCAGCTGTAACACCCCAAAATTTGCCCTCCTCATTTATGCATTCACTTTTCAGGTCATTTAGCATTTCATACCACATTGCATCATGTCAATCGGAACTAGCTCCAAGAAGCTCGGACATCATCCAGGACACTTTGTGGGTTCTACTTAGACGATCAATCAACACAAGGAAAAGACTTGAGGTACTACCAACAGGGCCAGATGGGGCCTATTCACCGTGCAAATCGCCAGGCTGGAAGAAGCAAGAATCTGCTGCCGAGCTGTTATGCTCGCTAGGCAAGCAGATGCTTCGCCTAGCGAAAAGTACTGTCATGCTCGCTAGGCGAGCAGGTCCTTCGCTAGGCGAAGGGCGCGCACTTCAGAAAATATCAGAAAGATTTTGGGCTTGAGTTGCCCTCATTTGAGCCCACTACCCACGAAATCAGTCTATAAATATAAGAGTTGCAGTAGAGGACAAAACACTTGGAGTTTCACCGAAGAAAGGCCTTGAGAGAAGGAGACCTAGGAACTACTCTGCAGCAATCTTCAGGCAGCTCTGAGAAGTTCACTCCGATTCACACACTCTTTTGCCTCCGCCTCACGCAAACCCTAACAGAGCTTTGCAAATCCAGCCGCGCCGTTCGATCGGCCTCTCTCATCAGGTATGCCTTTGTTCCTATTACTCTATGCGTTGAATTTGAATACTATGAATGCATGAAGTAACACCAGGTTTTGCACACGGGTTTATGCTTGCGTATGAATATGTGAATAGTGTCTTGAATGTTTAATAATTTCGTTTCCGAAAGGAATGCCATAGGGTTTGGACTCCTTAAAATCGTATTGTTATCGATGGGAAATTCAAAACCCGCAGGCGCTCGCTAGCCGCTTCGCTAGGCGAGCACGCAGCGAAGCTTCGCTAAGCTTTCGCTAGGCGATGCAGTAGCGAATGCGACAGTTTTCGTTGTTTCTTTGTTCTGTTTGTTCTAACCTGTCTTGTGTTGCCATGGCATTGTTTTCCCTGGATTTCATCTTGTTTGTCTAACCTTTTTGTCGAGTTTTTTGTGAGGACTCACATACTCTTGCAGGGATACCATGCGGAGGTTTATTCTGATTACTACTCGTATTGACTGATTTTCTTTGATGGTCTAGTTGGAGAGATCTCAGGGTTGCTAATCCTTTAATTGCTGTAACTTCGGATCTTTATCCGTGTGGTAATTTTTTCCCTTTCTCGTACTGTATCGCTTTCTTAGCTGGAAGACCTCGTTAGGAGGCAATGTTTGAGCCCCTTGGTGGCATTTTACTTTAAGATACATGTTTTGTGTGGTGTGATCGCTTCCCCATGGGACATGAGGCTTCAGATAATCTCCCGTTTGCATGCCAATTAAGGTAGCACTGTTCCTTCGCCTAGGACTTCCTTTTTGCATGCGCGTTCCTACAACGCGAACAAACCCTAAAACCCAAAGCAACATGTTATCTCCTTCTACTACAGGCGAGTAAGTCTCCAAAGGTCGAGCATCCGGTAGATTGCGTAGTAACATTGTTCGTCCAAAACCCACTCCATAACCCCGTAGTTAGCCGAACTACGGCTTGCTCTGATTCTCATTCCAGATGAGATACGTAGGCATAAGACGCGATGTCTTAGCGAGCACACATCCCCCCAACCTATAGGTCAGCCGAGCTACGAAGACTCTGATTCTCATATTCAGATGACATACGTATGCAGTGGATGCGACATCCGTGCGAGTCATTTTCATTTAACCCTTTTTTTTTAGTAAATAAACACATTAGGTAAACCCACACCCTTTAGACAAGAACCACAAAAGTGGATCCCGTAGAGTACTACGGATGCGTAGGGGTGCTAATACCTTCCCTTCGCATGACCGACTCCCGAACCCAAGATTTGGTTGCGAGGCCCCGTCTTGTCCTTTCCTTTTTCAGGTTTACTTCGAGCGTTTCCTTTCCCTCCTTTGGGATGAATAACGCACGGTGGCGACTCTTCTGTCTTTTTCTTTCGCCGGTTGTTTTTTCGCACACTGTATTTTTCAGGTTGCGACAGCATGGACATTCATAATTTTTAAGAACTCTCGGGCCTTATTTATCAGAAATTTGGCAAGTAGACCCTTAATTCCACTTCTTGTTACCCAATTGGTTTCAATGTCGGACTTTGTCATGTGTAAAGCCGCGGCAACTTCTTCAGACTTCGGAATCTTTTCTAAACCACTGAAAGGTGTTTGATCAAGGAAAGGTATCCCAAGCAGCCTGGAGAATTCTTCTAATGTGGGTACCAACTGATAATCTGGGAAGGTGAAGCAATGATGTTTAGGATCGAAGAACTGGAATAGAACTCTCATCATATCTTCTTTGAAACCGGTAGTAACTAAATTGAGGAGAGAACCATATTTCTTGATGAACTGAGCATGATCGGGCAGTTCTGACACTAAATTCTTGAGTTGAGGAGAGATTGCTACAAAATTGATCTGGATGGTCTTCCTGGGAGCCATAGCCTTACAAAACAGAGCAAAGTTAAATCCCTAAGTCCTTGAAATGGTTAGTATAATGCCATGATGTTATGATGTTATGATGTTATGATGTTAAACAAGTAACAAGCACAAACAAGTCGCACAACAATTATTCCTAGGTTTTAAGGCTTGCATGAGTTCCATAGGTAAGTACCCTCCCCACTGAAGTTTGGTTGGTTCCACCTGTCCTAGAATAGTAACCGGGTTCTAGAAGGATCTCAAATCATTGACCTTTCCTTAAGTCCACTTCAGTGCAACACCAAGTGGTTGACCAAAGCTTCCCTAAAGTCCAATCTCAAAGAGTGTAGTATCGAGTCTCAACCAACCCCAGTCGGAACCGAAGTCAGTTATCTCACTACTTTCTAATGGCTAGGATGAGTCAATTAGGGTTCTAAAGGTCTGGTTAACGCTTTGATGACACCATGCGGACGCCAAATTTTTCCTCAAGTAAACATGAGGAACATCAGGACATCCAAAGTGTCACATTAACCGTAGCCATCATTTTAACCATTCCAGTATACGCCGGATAGTCGCGATGATCTCTTGCTACTTACCTAAGGTACACTAGATTCGGGTGTAGGATCTTTCACTCAAGCATAAAATACCCAAGCAATCCCTTAAAAGTAAATCAGACAATTCAAATAAGTGATCTTGTTTTTTAAGGTAACCTCTCTTTTTAAGGGTCCCCAGCAGAGTCGCCAGTTCTGTCATACGGTGAACTGACTTTGGGTGCTTTTGCTTTGGAAAGCAAATGTCGCGGATAGCAAGAGTCGCCACCGACTTTTCTTTTATCCAATAAGGAAAGGTGGAAAAGAACAGGAAAGACCTTGATTAGATTTTTGGGTTCGGGAGGTACATTATACAAAGGGAAGGTGTTAGCACCCTTTGTATCCATGGTTATCCATGGGCTCTTAATTGCTTAATCACTTATGTTTTTCTTGTTTGATAAAGTGTTTGAGAACTGTTTAGAAAATGTTTGAAAAGAGAGTTTAACTTTGTAATGATTCTTGTACGAATGCATACAAAGTGTTTTATCTCGTTTAATGTTGAAAGCTGTTTAGAAAAATATAACTTGGCAATGATTCTAGTGCAAATGTATACCAAGTGGTGATTTTCTAATAGATGTTTTGCAAAGTGTAAGGTGTGAAAGGTATTTTAAGTTGTGAGTAAGCATTTAAGAGTTATACCTACCCAGGGTCTTTATGGGCATTTCCTATCCTTATGAGGGTAAAACTGTCCTTACTATTGAGAAGTAAGTAGTCTTATCCTTTGGATGTAAAGGGACATCGTAGGGTCATCGATTGGTCATTGAAGGCAACATTTGTAAGGATACCTTAGCATTCGAAGGGACGATCATCATTTAACCGTAGGCTACAACGACGGGCCATCGAGGGACAAAATCATATATTCGAAGGCAACATCCGAGGGACTATGATTTATCTTATAGGGACGTGATGATTTAATCGAAGGGTCTTTGCTAAGTGTATCCCCCCGTTCGTGGGACATGACCGTAACACCGTAAGGCAACAAAGAGAGGACCAAGATCACATGTACTCAAAGGCAACATTTGTAATCAGTTAGATAATTAGAATAGAACTCCACAAGGGTATCCCACAAATAAAGTGGAATACCTAGCAAGCTACCTTCTTCGGGAGTATGTGAACCCTCACAAAAAGTCAACAAACGGGTTAGAATACCAAAACAGGGGTGCAATCGAGAGTTGTACGAAATAAAAGAATCACAGTAGTAAGAATGTCAGGACAATAATACACGGTTATAATAAAACATGTCAGATAAGCACAGAACAGAACGGAAACATCAGCGACTGTCATGTTCTCTACTGCCTCGCCTAGCGAAGGCTTAGCGAACACTCGCTACATGTTCGCTGAGCGAGGTGCTAGCGAATGGCTGCGGGTTTTGAGTTTGATAACAGTATGATTTCCGGAACTCCGAACCCTATGGCATCCATTACAGAAATTACACGGTTAAACATTCAGGATATTCATGCATACTTAAATCCACATGCAAAATCTAACTACATATCCAAAATTCAATCATAATGCATCATGTATTTAGAGATTACAAATTGGAAGTATAAAACGGTAGTGATGGTGCAAACCTGTTTGCGATTGAATTGCACCAGTGAATTGGCAGATCACTCTTAGGGTTTGTACCGGATCGAGTGGGCGGAGGTAACCGTTGTGCAGGTGAGTTTCCTTCAGGGTTTCCTTTAGGGTTGCTCTGAATTCTTTTGATTAGCCTCCAGGGTTTGTTCTCTATGCGTGTTTGTGTTTCTCCTTTTCTCCTCTGTTTTTTTCGTCCTCCCCTTTTTTTCTGAATGAGGTCTTGGTATTTATAATAGTTTTTGTGACCTGATGGGCTCAGAATGAAGCCCAAAATTTCTGGTATTCGCAAGCTTCGCTAGGCGAGTGGTGCAGCGAAGAGTTCGCTAGGCGAAGAATTTGCTCGCCTAGCGAGCATGCCAGTTTGAGTCATTTTCTGGATTTGGCCACCTGTGAGCTGGGTCTTTGTTCCTTTAAGATCAATGTCTTGAACAATGAGTTGGAGTGCCTTGAAGAATGTCTTGAAAGATTAACGGGCAAATTTTGGGGTATGACAGAAACAAAGATCCGTCACAAAGGCTAAGGGGTTTTGTCACAAATGTCGCACATATACAACTAAAGATATCAAAGTCCCATAATATCAACACACACATAAAGAAAGTAGGCCACTGTTATCCATAAAATTCTAATATATAAATTCGAAAAAGGAATTAGCTAAGACTTTCTGCACAAACACAAGGCAAGGTAACATGCCTTTCGACTAGATACCTTTTGAGCAAAACTTCAACATTCGACATCGAAAGATGGGGTCTGATGCTTAGCAAAATTTTCAAAGATTTGTTTATTCCTCAATTTGACATGTCAAAGGAGGTTCGAATAAAGCACATTCAAAATTCAAACCAAATAACTGTCTTTTGGTCTTATCCAAAACAACAAAGACACATGAGATCAATCAAAGGCTGGCAGAGCACGCAGAGGTGAGGTGTCGGACGGAAGGCAGTTAAACGTTTGAAGACAGCTAGTTTCATAGTGTTATAAATAGGGATTCTAGTCTTAGGATTCAAGGGTGGAAAAAATAATTGTAAACTTCAATGTACATTTAAAGTACCCATACACAAGCGAGGAACGAGTCTCTGAAGAAAATACAATTGCCTACCAATTTCTTATTTATGCAAATAAAGTTCTTTTTCATTTAATCCATGCTTACTTATTTTCATTTTCTATTTAAGTCACTGATTTCGACTTAGTCAAAATAATTGAAGCATTTACTTTCAAACTTAACCATTTTTTCTAAAGTAGTCAACATTCAACGCAAGTATTCCGACAATATTAATGTGTAACACCTCAAAATTTGCCCTCCTCTCTTGGGACTAGCTTAGCATATTGCATTTCATTGTTTAGGACATTAGGCATTTGCATGTTGCATATCATGAGAAAATAGGCAAGTCATCCTCCTAGGTCTTTCTCAGAAGATGGAGAGGTTAAGAGATGCAAGCTTGAGGGCCTCATGAATTGATCACTAATCATCTGAGGTTTGTGCTTCAATTAGGGTTTCTTGGTTCCTCAAGGAGGTTGAGTATTATCTTGGTTGAAATGGTACATCATCATCATCATGGTTCATTATTCCTGATCAGATTCCTTGGGATTAGGGTTTTGACCTCTGGTCAACCCTAATCAGTTGCATTCTACCAGTCAGGGTTTTTCAAGGAGATGAGGTCTTTAATGAGATGGAGATCATCATATGATTTTATTGAGCTTGTATAAGCTAGGGTTTCATTTGGTGCCATTTCATCAAGTGGTTGAGGCTCAGAATCATCAGTGTATGTTCAAGTCATCTGTCAACCATAAAAGTCAACTGCAAAGTCAATTGTGGATTTGGAGGTGGGAAGTGGTTAGAGATGCTCCATTCATGTTCAAACAAGTCTCATATGACATTTCAAACATCAACATTGAAGAATTTGAAGTCAGGTCAAGACTTTCCAAAAATAGAAAGTGACTTGTAATTTGAACTTTCCAAAAATGGAAAGGTTTTGGACCAACTTCTATTCAAGATTACATCACCAGGAAAGCTTCAAATGAAATTTTGTCCAACATGAAAGTTGAAGATCTTTCTCTCCCATTTCGAAAAAGTCAAAGATCATGGATTTCTCATGTGTGGTTGAGGAGATATGGTTCAATCATGGTAAAGTGTGTTCAAAAGTTCAAATGAGCATAACTTTCAAACCAAAGCTCCAAAATGAGTGGTTCTTTTTGAATTTTGATCCTCATAACATGTACTTTCCAAGAATATCATTACATGGCATGAAATCTCATTGCATGATCATTGGTTCACTCATGAAGATTTGTGAAGAAAGATTGCTAAAACCATTTTGGATGATTGCATGCATACAAAACCTATCCTAAAGTGTGCATGGACTCATTTTAAGGGATTTTGGGCCTTGGAAGAGTACTGTTCACGTGGCATGGGGTGCATGAAGTGGAAATATCATTTTTGCATAAACACCTTCCAACTTACTAATCACATTTGCATTAGGCTTAAGTTGGTTTTAAACATGATTAGTAGGAAGTATATATACTTAATCATAACTGTTTTTCATCAGAAGCTACAATTTCAGATCTAGATCCAAGAATCCCAAAAAATTTTCTCTCAAAATTTTCTGCAAATTCTTCACACAAAAGCATGTTCTATTGTTAGATTCATGATCATGAGGTATTGTTGAGCAAGTTTGGACGTGAATTCGAAGTAATTGGTGCCATATTGAACTGTACGCAGAGCTTGAAGCATCCATGGAGTTTGGAAATTGAACTGAGTTCGTGCATGCTGGAGCTTCTAATTCCTCATCAAATTCATCATCAAGCATTGTAGAAGAGAATTGAAGCATTGCTAAGCATTGTAGAGCACGATTCCACTGGCTGTTCATCAAGAAGGTCAAAATTTGACCTCTTTAATTCTCATTTTCTTTGTGATATTTGTGTAGAGCTTTTAGTGGTGATGATGCTGATGTAAAATTCGAGTGAATTGGTGAACTATACGCGAAGTTATGCATGTTTAAAGTTTTGATGTCAAAATTTAATTCCTTCGATCTGGACTTGTTATGAAGTTTTTGCATGAAATGTTGTTGGATCTTGAATGTATGTGTGATGAGGAATCGTTTGGTGTTGGTCTTGTTAATTTCTGGACATGTTGTGAAAATCTGGAAAAGCCAGATGAAGATCTTCTTGATCTTCATCTTCAACCTTGCTGTTCCCAGTTTTGCTACGAATTGGCTAGGTTTTAGCTACGAAATTAGAATTAGCTACGAAATTCAAAGAGCGCGCCAGGCTTAGGGTTTTGTATTGAAACACTGTCGTTTTGAATGTGGCGCGCTGGGTAATTCAAAAACGCGCATGGTTTGAATCCGGTTGAGTGTGTTTTTTCAAATTGCAATGCTATTATTTCTTTTCCCTCCCATTTTCCATGCTTGGCTCATTTTTGATTTCAAATTTTTCTATCAACTTCAAAAAATCATTCAAAATTGAAAAATGCGCTAAATGAACTCCAATTTTTTGCATCATGATCCTCATTCTGTCTACTTATTTATGATCATTAAAATGCAAATTGTGCTTGGCTGGAAAATATTTTGTCCTAGGGTGATTGCGCATGTATGTATGTTTGACCTTGCCTTATTCCATTCATCATAAAATGCTCAAAAATGATCCAATGCTTTTGAAGTTTTGTGTGTGATTTCTAGACATGTTGAGTGATGTTTTGGCTTTGGTTTGAGATTTTTACCATGATTCATCTCTGTTTTATGCTTATGCTAACTTGGTGTGACAATTTGTGTCACACATGTGCTTGTCTTGATTGATCAAAGTGATTGCCATGCCTAATGATGTCCAATGCCTCTGATTTTTTGTATGATGACCATGTTATATGTATTGTGTACTCATGATTTTTTCCAAGATTATTTGAGTCATTTTTGATTTGATGTGCATTTGTTTCTTCTGATGTCTCAATGTGGTCACCATTTGCATACCTTGCCATGTTTTGTTCATGAAATGAATATGATTAATGATTTTGATGTGGGACTTTTTGAGATGTGTTCCTGATTGAATGAAGATGATTCATGTTAAATTTCATGTTCTGTTTTGAATGTTTGACCCTTTTTGACCCTAGGCTTTGACCTAGTGGTTTGGACTCACTGTTTGGATTGTGGATTTCAGGTTCAAAGGCACATTGCCATGATTGGAGTGGCTCATTCATTTGAGTTTGCCTTGTGGCTTGCACATTGTGAACATTGTCTATCTGTTTGTTATTGCCTGTTGATTGTTTGTCTGTACAGTTGAACTGATTAGTTTAGATGTTTTTACAGGTACATAAGTTGCTTTGAGTTCTTTTGAACTTTGCTTGGCTAGCTTGTGGTTTGCTTACCACTGAGGTAGAATCTCTTGACTTCATGTAGTCTGGAAGACCTGTCCTGTTATATGGGCAGGCACCTGTCTGAAGCCCTCCTTAAGAGGCAATGCTTGTAAATGTTTAATTTTTGTGCCAAGCAGGTAAAGACCTCTTTAGGAGGCAATTGGCAGATAAAAGGGATGTGCAATCCATCCCCTGCTATTCAGTTGTGTCATTCACCTTGCTCACACCATTGTGTTGATGCATTGTGGATAATAACCCAAGATCAGGTTGAGTCAGTCATCTGTGGAGAAGAGTTCCTACATTCTGAACTCCCACACTTTCTATTTGGTTCATGCTCTCCCAGGCCAGGGATAAGAGCTGTGAGGTCTTACCCTCACTTCCCATTTCATCTGCTTCACCCTAACTCTCAATGTTAGGGTTAAGAGCTAATCATACCCTTTTGCAGTGGCTTGTTTGTCGAGGTTGACATGACCCCTTGACTAAAGCCTAGCCTTGTATGAGCCAATTGTTTGCTTATAGTGTGTGTGCTTGCTTTATTATGCTTGTATTTGCTTGACTGTGCTGTTTAGGATAGCTTGCTCCCTGTGCAAGTTAGATAGAAACCTCAACCTAGGACCATTGTGGATTACATGATAACTATCAGGCTCGAGTCAGACCCCCTTCTAGTTTGTCACTTCCTAGTCTCTGGTTAGGTTAGAGGGTCTTTCCCTGTTAAGGGGAACTACGTCGCCCTGATCCTCATACCAGATGAGGTACGTAGGCAGGAGATGAGCTGATCTCTCCGGGCGCCCTTTTTCTTTTTCAACCCCTTTGTGTGTGTTGGAGTCTGACATAAGTCCAACGATTGGCAGTTGGTTTCCTGTGTGTGTTTGTTGGTTTGGAGTCTGACATAAGTCCAGCGATTGGCAGTTGGTTTCCTGTGTGGGTTTGTTGGTTTGGAGTCTGACATAAGTCCAACGATTGGTAGTTGGTTTCCTGTGTGGGTTTTGTTTGGCGTGCGTTAGCCGAACTACGGTAGCTCTGATTCTCATTCCAGATGAGATACGTAGGCATAAGAGGCGATATCCTAGCAAGCCCGTTCCCCTTTTCTTCCATCTGTGTTTTATTCCAGTGTGTGTGCATTCTTTTGAGTAGTGTTTAGCAACCTTTCTCCTATTCTCTTGAGCGTGGATCCCGTCGAGTACGACGAATGCGTAGGGGTGCTAATACCTTCCCTTCGCATAACCGACTCCCGATCCCATCTCTCTCCGGTCGCGAGACCATGTCTTTTCCAAGTTTACTTTGAGCGTTTCCTTTCCCTCTTTTGGGATAAATAACGTACGGTGGCGGCTCTGTTTGTTTTGTTTTTCCCGCCGATTCTTTTTCGCGGATGCGACAGCTGGCGACTCTGCTGGGGACATACGAAGTTGACCTCTGACTGGTCCATCTTCCCTAAGCGAGTCATTCCTAGCGCTCTTTAGGATAGTTTTGGTTGCTTTTATTGCTCTATTTATTGCCTTTATGATTATTATGTTGTGTATATATTTGCATAAATGTTTGCATTCATCATACTATCATTGTGCTGTCTTTTGTACAGGTGGTTCCTCTGATTTGGGGTGGGTGTTCTGAGTGGGGCTAAAACCCAGGCCTGAGTATACACCTAGGATTAACGTGGTCTCATGTTGCCTCTCATGTTAGGTCAACATTTTTTTGGCGACGTGACATACCACAAGCCGGACGAGGTTCTTTTGAGGAATCTCTTCCTTTGTGGAGTATCCACTTTGGTTGAGTCACTTCATCTGAGCTGTTGACTTCGGTGACCGTTCATTCCCGGATCTTTGGTTTAGACGATCTTATGAGAGCTGCAACGGCACACCCGAAAGGGCAAACCCGTTGAGTATCTTTGCCCGATTGTCGAGACCATTATCCGCCTTAGGATGACCTGATTAGAATTCACCTGTGAGGGGAGGGTTGACTCTTACAGGGGCGTGTTCTGATGGTGACTCTTTATTGGTGACAGTGGGGTTATATTTATAAGTCGGATTTATGGACATTTATTTCCGAGACGCTGGAATTCTGTCCATGGTATTTATCAGTGGGGATCCGTTTATTTCAGGATTCCCTGGGCTGGTTCAGAGGGTCTTGTAGTTATCTGTTCAGAGGATCTCTGGTGATGATGGTGGTATATCCTTCAGTTCCGTTTACTTCGGAACCCTGAGTGGGATTTGTGGTTACGTATTCCTTCAGATGGTTGTGATTAGTTCAGAGGTCGTAGCCCAGTGCAGTGGATGTTCAGATGACTTGGAGGATGGTACAGTGCATTGCATTCATACATCAACATCATTCACATTTTGCATTTATGTGCATCTAACTCATGTTTATCCATATGCAGGGGACATTTTTGATTGAGATCCTGGTTGAGAGACTTCTTTGTTCCAGACATGAGGACCGGCTTGAAAGATGACTTCGTCTACAGCTTCTTTGACCCAAAGATGGGTGTGCTGAGAGATATGATAGCATTGATTACACCTAACCATGTGGGGTTATTCCGTGAGACTTATGGGGGTATTCTGAAGTTGGTTTTCAGGCTTACTGATACAGATAAGAGTGCCATCCATACTCTTCTCCAGTTCTATGACTCGGGCTTGAGGTGCTTCGTTTTCCCGGATTACTTGTTGGGACCCGTGATGGAGGACTATGCCAGCATCCTGGGTATTCAGATCAGAGATCAGATTCCATTCTATGCCACTAAGGGGGAGCCTGATGTTGTTGAGATCTCTCATGCTCTTTATTTGAGCCCGGAGATGATTAAGGGGGGTTTAAAGGAGAAGGGAAAGTTGCCCGGTTTTCATCTGAGTTTCTTAGAGGTTAAAGCCAAGGAGCATGCTGTTGTGGGTAATTGGAAGACCGTTTGTGCTTTGATTGCTGTGGGTGTCTATGGAATCATCTTGTTCCCTAATCAGAAGAAATTTGTGGACATTAATGTTATCAGGTTGTTTATGCAGAGGAATCCCATTCCTACTTTGGTTGGGGATGTTTATTACTCGGTCCATAATCGGAACGAGAAGCGGCGTGGGGGAATGATCAGATGTTGTGCTCAGCTGTTGTACAAATGGTTCATGGGGTATTTGCCTTCCAGAGGAGCTTTTATCTTTCTTGACCCTACTGTCAAGTGGTCAGTCAGGCTGATGGGTTTGCGAGCCAAGGACATAGCTTGGACTCACAATGGTATGGCTGGACGAGATTTCATTTACAGTTGTGGGAGTTTTCCCAATGTACCTCTTATAGGAGTTCAAGGTTGCATTAATTACAACCCGGTACTTCTTAGGAGACAGATGGGATTTGCTGTGGAGGGTCCTCCTCTTGGACGAGAGATTCAGGAGTCTTTATACTTCCCAATTGAGGGCAATCAGACAAAGTTGAGGCAAGTGTCTGATGAGTGGCGTGACATTCAGAGAAAGGGCAAGGTTCCTTTTGGCAAGGTTGACAGCAAGTCTTTTCCTCCATTTGATGATTGGCTTAGGAAGAGGATTGAGCTCACACATCTACCATTTCCTGGAGGTGATCCTTGGTGTCCTTTGATTGAGGGGCCACGTTCTTCTGTCAGCATGGAAGAGTTCCTTGAGATGAAGAAAGCCAGAGATCAGCTGCAAGCAGAGAAGACTGAGTTGGAGATGAGTGTTGCTAAAATTCAGATAGCTAATCAGGAGATCAAAGGGAGAATGGAAGACCAGGATAAGAGACATGCCATGGAGGTGAAGCGCTTTGAGATAGACACCGCTTATTATGGCAAGGTTAGCCAAGCTTTGGAGTCATCCACAAAGGAGCATGACCTTACCAAGGAGAAGCTAGCTAGAGCTTTAGGAGTCATTGAAGATGAGAAGAGGAGACAAATCCTTGTGAGGGATCAGAGAGATGCCAGAGTCAGAGTCCTTATCGCCGAGTGGGAAGCAAAGCTAAAGATTAAGGAAGAAGAGAACGTGAAGATTATTGCTGAGAGAGATCACTATCTTGCTAAGAGGGATCATTACTTCAGACAGATGAAGATTCACCGGAAGGAGATAGGGAGATTGCAGCAGGAGAACACTGAGCTTAGGTTCGCCGTGAAGTTTACCAAGATGGTTGATGATGCAGAGCCGTCTGTGGGGCCTTCTTCAGTGTAGCCTTTTGTTATCATTTGTGTTGGATTACCGTCAGGCCTGTTGACGGAATTCACTTGTTTGTATTTTCTTTCTGTTTCTGGAGAATTGTATTTGATTTGTATCAGACTTGATGTATGACCCTCGCACATATGGGGCACTTTTGATATGCAGTGGTTATTTTCATTTCAGTGATTGATCTTCAAGCGTTATTTGCTTTTCTGTGCACACTCACAACACACACATGGTTGGGTGATACCTTTGCTGAATCATAATCCTCTGCACTGTATGTCAAAATCATTCGATGAATGTCAGAATGTTGCCGCCGGATTATTATCTGTCTCGATGAAGCCAGGATCGAAAGACAGAGTGTTCCTCATATGGATAGACCTTGCATTCATGCATAATCATAATAACTTGTCTTCTATTTTGCAGGTGTCAGTTTCTAAACGTGCTTGATTGTTTCGGGAATCATTGCTCGTGTGCGTAGAATCATTCCCTTGCACACAACCCGTCCACACAGATACTTTACCAGACGCAACACACCCAGGCTGATGGATCTACCCAACACAGATTTTCTTGAGCTGAAGGAGAAAATGAATGAATTGATTAATGTTATGCAAGGGTTTGCCGTGGGGCAAAAAGCACTTGCTGATAAAGTGGAGAAGCTCGAGCGGGCTTCAGCGGCTAACAGTGGTGTCAACTTGGAGGGTGTCTTCAACCATGGCCTTGGTGGTTCCAGGGATGGAGGAGATCTCGGAAAGAGGGCAACTGTTGGTGTAGTGACTAATAATGCTGGTGGTTTTGGTGTTGCCACAGGCGGTGGACCGGGCCCGATAGGAAACCATTTGAAGGATAGCCTGTTTCCTCCTTTCTTCGGGGCAGAGGAGGATAGAGAGGAAGATCAATTCTCCGTGCTTAATGAACAGTTTGGGCAGTACGGTGTCCAACCGCCAAACAAAGAGATTTAGGTGCTGGCGGAGAAAATCAGGGCTCTTGAAAGCCATGCTACTCCGGGGGTTGTTAATATGTCTAACATGGGGCTGGTTGAGGGGATTGTGATCCCGCAAAAGTTCAAAGCGCCTGCGTTTGACAAATACAATGGGAGTTCTTGCCCGGAAACCCATCTCCAGGCCTTCGTCCGTAATATTTCTGCTTATACCATGGACCAAAAGCTTTGGATATACTTCTTCCAGGACAGTCTGTCTGGGGGATCTTTGGAATGGTACACCAAGCTGAGGTCGTCTGACATCAAGAGCTGGCAGGATCTTGGTGATGCATTCTTTAAGCAATACCAATTTAATGCTGATATGGCTCCTAGTCGTACCCAGCTGTAGGGTATGTCTCAGAAGTCTAATGAGGGGTTTAAGGAATATGCACAGAGGTGGAGGGAGCTGGCTGCCAGAGTTCAACCACTGTTAGTAGACCGAGAAATGTCAGATCTGTTTATGGGTACCCTGCAGGGGAACTTTGCTGAAAGAATGGTTAGATGGCCGGTTACCAACTTTGCTGATATAGTGGTGGCCGGAGAAAGAATTGAAAGTTGGTTGAAGCTGGGGAAGATACAGGGTAACGCTTCGTCGTCTGGATCGAAGAAGCCCTTTGGTAATGGTCAGAGGAAGAAGGAGGGTGACACCAGCGCTGTATATGCTCAGAGGGGGCAGAGCCGGGATCGTTACTACCAGCACACTGCTGCGGTAACCATTCCTGCTGATAATCAGCCTGCACAACAACAACATCAACAACCACAACAACAACGTCAGCCATTTCAACAGAGACCGCAGAGGGCCGGGTACCAGGTAAGAGGACGAATGAATGATCATCAATTCGATAGACCACCTGTGACCTATTCATTCTTGTTGAAGAAGCTGAAAGACTTGGGGTTGGTCCAGCTGAGGACGTTGGCACCGTTGAGACCTGATCAGAGGCCGACCAGTTTTGATGAGAACGCCAAGTGCGAATTCCACTCAGGTGCTCCTGGACACAATGTGGAAAATTGTAAAGCTTTTAAGCATGTGGTCCAGGACTTGGTGGATTCTAAAGCTATCAACTTTGCACCATCTCCAAATGTTAATGCTAATCCCATGCCAGCGCATGGTCAAATGGGGGTGAATGCAATTTCTGAAGATGGTAGAAGAATCGGGCTGTTGAATGTGGATCAGTTGAAGACTCCGTTGGCTGAGATCAAAAGACAACTGTTGAAGAATGGGGTCTTTCCGGGTTGTGATAACTGTTGTGTTGCGTGCATTATTGCTCCTGATGGGTGTGTATTGTTGAGGGAGGCTGTCCAGAGGCTGATGGATGAGGGAAGCCTCAGATTTGAGAAGGTTGATTTGGTGAAGGAAGATGTCTCCACTATAACCATCTATTTTGACCCGGTTGATTTGTCAATGCTGGCCGATGCGGCTCTAGTTACTATCACGGTACCTGGGCCAATTCCTTATGACAAAGATGACGCCGTTCCGTGGCATTATAGTGGGGAAGTATATTGTAATGGGGAGAAGTTGGAGGATCAAACTGCAGGTGAAACCACCGTTTCAAAGGTGGATAATGCCGAACCTAGTGGTTTCACTCGCAGTGGAAGGTTGTTTGCCCATAATGCTTTGAGAAGTGGGGAAGGAGAAAAAGAAAAGAAAAATAAGGGCCGAGGCTTGTCTGGACAGGGCAGAGGACGTCACCCGTCATTCACGTTCACCAGTGCTGGAATGCTGGATCCAGATCACATCTGTATGGTGGGTGAAGAAGTTGACAGTGACTGTGAGATTGATCAATGGATAAAGCCGTGCGTACCAGGGAGGGAAGTCCAGAACTGGAAGGCTGAAAAGATCATCACTGTCACTCTACTTGAAGAGTAATATTTTCTGTTTTTCAATTTTGTCTGCATGGAAGCCTTACGTTTTGCCCGAAACGTAATGGTTCATCGTAAGGGCCACCTCATGTTTCATTTTGCAAAATTTGCATTATAAATAAATGGATGTTTTTCAATTAAAAGCGGTGTTCCCTGTTTTTCATTTATTTTGCAGTTTAAAACAAAATAAAAATGGCCATGTTTTCATTTTCTTTTTCAAATTGTTTCGCTTCGGTTCTAAAGCAATGCATGAATCAACATTCGTGCAGATGCGATCATTCGCCGGATCTCATTGATAACAATCCTGTTACACCCTCATATGACTTCGACAATCCGGTCTATCATGCCGAAGAAGAAGGTGAAGAAGATTGTGAACTGCCAGAGGAATTAGCCAGGTTGTTGAAATAAGAGGAGAAGGTGATTCAGCCGCACGAGGAGCAAGTTGAGGTTGTGAATCTGGGTACCGACGAGGTCAGAAAAGAAGTGAAAATCGGGGCTGCTTTGGAGGCGAGTGTCAAGAGCAGAATGGTAGCATTATTGAAAGAATATGTTGATATCTTTGCCTGGTCTTATCAAGATATGCCAGGGTTGGATACTGATATTGTGGTGCACAAGCTACCATTGAGAGCAGATTGTCCTCCAGTGAAGCAGAAGTTGCGCAGAACTCGACCTGAGATGGCAATGAAAATTAAAGAGGAGGATCAGAAGCAGTTGGATGCTGGGTTCCTCGCTGTCACTAATTATCCGCCTTGGGTCACAAACATTGTGCCGGTGCCGAAGAAGGATGGGAAGGTGAGAATGTGTGTGGACTACCGGGATCTGAATAGAGTTAGCCCGAAGGATGATTTCCCGCTACCTCACATTGATGTGTTGGTAGATAATACAACTCAGTTCTCGGTGTTTTCCTTCATGGATGGCTTTTCTGGCTATAATCAGATCAAAATGTCGCCAGATGATATGGAGAAAACAACGTTCATCACACCGTGGGGCACTTTCTGCTATAAGGTGATGCCATTTGGTCTCAAGAACGCCGGTGCTACTTATCAGAGAGCCATGGTGACTTTGTTTCATGATATGATTCATCATGAAATTGAATGCTATGTTGATGACATGATAGCTAAGTCCCAGACAGAGGAGGGGCATTTGGTAGATCTGGCCAAGTTGTTTGACCGACTGAAACAGTTCAAACTGAGGTTGAATCCGAACAAGTGCACTTTCGGAGTGCGGTCTAGTAAATTGCTGGGGTTTATAGTAAGCGAAAGAGGAATCGAGGTTGATCCTGCTAAAGTAAAAGCAATACAAGAAATGTCTGAACCGAGAACGGAGAAAGAGGTTCGTGGTTTCTTAGGTAGATTGAACTACATTTCACGGTTCATATCTCATCTAACAGCCACGTGTGAGCCAATATTCAAGTTATTGAGAAAAGATCAAACGGTCAGGTGGAATAATGATTGCCAAGCGGCATTTGAAAAGATAAAAGAGTATTTGCAGGAGTCTCCAATTCTGATGCCTCATGTGGAGGGACAACCGTTAATTCTATACTTGACAGTCCTCGAGGGGTCTATGGGGTGCGTACTGGGGCAGCATGACGAGTCTGGTCGAAAAGAGCATGCCATATACTACCTTAGCAAAAAGTTTACCGACTGTGAAATGAGATATTCACTGCTCGAGAAAACTTGTTGTGCTTTGGTCTAGGCTGCTCGCCGACTGAGGCAGTATATGCTGGTTCATACCACTTTGTTGATTTCCAAGATGGATCCAATCAAGTATGTTTTTGAGAAGCCAGCATTGATCGGACGGGTTGCGAGGTGGCAAATGATTTTGACTGAATATGATATCCAGTATACCTCTCAGAAAGCAATCAAGGGGAGTGTATTGTCTGATTACCTCGCCTAGCAACCCATTGAGGATTATCAACCAATGAAGTTTGAATTCCCTGATGAGGACATCATGTTTCTCAAATCGAAAGATTGTGAGGAACCAATCCCGGAGGTGGGGCCTGACCCTGAATCCGAATGGATTTTGATGTTTGATAGGGCCGTTAACGTAAATGGTAGCGGAGTTGGTGCTGTTTTGGTTACGCCGAAAGGATCCCACATTCCTTTTGCTGCCCGGCTAACATTTGAGTGCACCAACAATGTGGCTGAATACGAAGCTTGTATCTTGGGGATTGAAGAGGCGATTGATTTGAGGATCAAGAACCTTGTCATATATGGAGATTCAGCTTTGGTTGTGAATCAGGTTAACGGAAAGTGGTATACACATCAATCTCATTTAATTCCATACCGGGATTATACGAGGAGATTGTTGACGTTTTTCACCAAGGTGGTATTGCATCATGTGCCTAGAGAAGAGAATCCTTTAGCAGATGCTTTGGCTACTTTGGCTGCCTTGATTAAGGTACATTGGTGGAATCAGTTCCCCAGTGTTGAGGTGGGACGTCTGGATAGACCGGCTTATGTGTTTGCTGTTGACAAAGCGCCTGACGATGAGAAGCCGTGGTATTACGATATCAAGCGCTATTTGGAAACCCAAGAGTATCCTGAGGGAACATCCAAGAAGGACCGAAAGACTCTGCGGAGGTTGGCCATGGTGTTCTACTTGAATAAGGATGGGATTTTGTACAAGCGTAATTTCGATTGGGTCTTGCTCAGATGTGTTGATGACAAAGAAGCAAGCCAATTGATGAAAGAGGTTCACGAGGGGTCGTTCGGTACCCATGCCAGTGGAAATGCAATGGTGAAGAAGCTGCTGAAGGCAGGTTATTATTGGATGACAATGGAGGCCCAATGTTTCAATTTCGTGCGAAAGTGTCATAAATGCCAGATTTATGCTGACAAGGTGCACGTGCCTCCAAATCCGTTGAGCTTGATGTCATCTCCGTGGCCGTTTGCTATGTGGGGCATCGATATGATTGGGAAGATTGAGCCTACGGCTTCGAATGGGCATCAGTTTATATTAGTGGCTATTGATTACTTCACCAAGTGGGTGGAAGCAGCCTCTAACGCAAATGTGACGAAACAGGTCGTTGCCAGATTTCTGAAGAGAGACATCATTTGCAGATATGGGGTTCCCGAGAGAATCATTACTGATAATGGTTCTAATTTGAACAATAAGATGATGGCAGAACTGTGCCGGGAGTTCAAGATTGAGCATCACAATTCTTCTCCTTATCGTCCGAAGATGAATGGGGTGGTTGAGGCGGCTAATAAGAATATAAAGAAGATTGTGCAGAAAATGGTCGTGACATATAAAGATTGGCATGAGATGTTGCCATTTGCATTGCATGGGTACCGAACCTCGGTGCGTACATCTACTGGGGTAACGCCTTTCTCACTCGTGTATGGGATGGAAGCAGTGTTACCGGTTGAGGTTCAGATTCCTTCGTTGAGAGTCCTGATGGATGTGAAATTGCAAGAGGCTGAATGGGTAAGGACTCGGTATGAGGAGTTGATCCTGATTGAGGAAAAGAGGCTGGCGGCCATCTGTCATGGGCAGTTGTACCAGCAGCGGATGAAACGTGCTTTCGACCGAAAGGTGCGACCTCGTGTGTATCACGTAGAAGATCTGGTGCTGAAAAGGATCCTTCCTCCTCAAAGCGATCGTAGGGGCAAATGGACACCCAATTATGAAGGTCCATTCGTGGTCAAGAAAGTTTTCTCTGGCGGAGCCTTGTTGTTAACGACCATGGATGGCGAAGATTTTCCATCCCCTGTGAATGCGGACGCAGTTAAAAAATACTTCGTAGAAGAGACCCGCTGGACGAAAAGAATAAAATAGTCCAGGCAAAAATGGGCATCCCGGCGAACTGAAAAAAAATGGAAAAGGTTCGGGCAAAAATTAGGGATAAAAAGAAAAGAGAAAAAACTGTACACCCGGCAAGTCGAAAACCCCACAAGGGCGGCTTGGGCAAAAAAGGGTATCCCGGTGGACTGAAAACCCGAAAGGGCGGTCCAGGCAAAAGAGGGATTGAAACGAACAACTGCGTCTAGCATGATCGTTTGTACTTTGGATATGACATGGATAATCCCCGGTAGGGAGCAGTCGGAAACGTCTTGTTCAGAAGGCAGAAAGCACGGAGAGTCTGAGGACATATGGGGTGTAATCGAGTTGGAACTCGATGAGATCACGGATTCACATTGCCATTAGGATATATTTTTCCTTTTGTGCGTAATTACCTCTTTTCAGGAATTGCTTCCTTTGTATTGCTCAGTTTGAGCCACACCTTTTCAATCAATAAAATGCATATTCAGTCAAATAATGTTGTTTTTTTGTTTTCATTACCGATTTGATTGCAAAAACATCCGTTCATTTTGATAAAGAATCTTTGCATTTAGAAACAGGGAGATCCCTTCCAATGCATGTTTATAAGATTGAAAACTTGAAATCTTATTTGGAAGGTTGAATGACTCAGGTGTTGAAATTTTGGCATACCTGGGGCATGTTTTTATCTAACGATCTCTATTGCAGGTGCTGTTAGATATTTTCACTCACTTGCAGGTGTGATGAGAAGCCTTTTTGACAAAAGGATCCCCACGGAGTCCAATCAGGGACCGAGGAATGGTGGAAAGACGGCGAAAGACGTGCGATGATCCTGAATATTAATCAAGAAGACTCTTCAAAGTTTGAGGACTGGGAAGTTTGTATGAATCCAGGGAGCGCGATCTATGTGGAGTACGGAGAAGTCAAGAATACAAGGTGATGAATCAGGAAAGTCCAGACGAGTCTGGGAGCTCTCAAAAGTGGAAAGCGGGTACTGGGTTTAGATGTGGAATACCAGGGTTCGACGAGTCGACGGGTGTTCTGTGCCAGACTTTCCTTGTTTCCCCAAGCAGGGTCGGGACGCCTATTTCCCAACAGGTTTTAGATCGATATTTCCTCAGAAGCCAGACCTGAAGGTTGCTATTTCCCCAGCGGAAGTGTCCGTTGCTGGCTCATCCCTCAGCAAGTCAGAGACTATTATTTTCCCCGCAGAGTGCGGTGGTGGTTTCTTCCCCAACGAAGTCCCCAAGTGGATCGGGTTCAGTGGAGGTCATCCCTGGTAAGGGTGGTCCTTTCCCCAGTAGCAGCGTTATTCCCCAGCAGGGTGGAGAATGGAGTGTTGTCGAGTTCCTCAACAGAGTGCCTCGAGCTCCCCAGAAGAATCCCTTGAGGGGGATACTTTTTTATGCATTCATCATGTAGATAAGCATAGCATATTGCATAGCTAATTGCGTAGCATTTCTATAATTATGGAGCATTGCGCTAAAAAAAATCATGCATCAGCATTGCAAGCATAAGCTAGTCTCAAGCCGTGGTTACTGTTTGAGAGGTGGTTTCGCCAGAGGGCGAAGAGGTTACTCTGAGGAGTTTGGCATCATGATGTCAGACCTATAATATCCCTCAGTAGTGCGGTATTGGAGGAGGAGTTTCTGTCGGGCGGAGATGGAAATAATCATGAAAAAAAATCAATCAAGAGAATTTTTGGGGTCCAAGAAAAGCAAAAAAAAAAGTGAAAAGAGAAAAATCCCCAGCTGAGCGTGAATTGTTCGTTTGCTAGGGTCGAATAGAGGATAGCATACTCATGGCTTGTTATCCCCAGCATGGGTCGGTGGCACGCATGCCGCCTCATGTATCATTGTCCCTTATTTCTGCCGATGCTGACAGGCATGAAGAGTTTTTCGGGTATACAGACCATTGGGGCACTCAGGCCAGTTTTCCGGTGTTCAGGCCGAGGTGGGTATTCAGACCAAGTTCCGATTTTCAGATCGAAGAAGTTTCCGGCGTTCAGATCGAAGCACTTGTGGCACTCAGACCAGTTTCCGATTTTCAAATCGAAGAAGCTTCCGAAGTTCAGATCGATGCAGCTTGCGGCGTTCAGGCCGGTCGAAGTGGTATCCAGACCGAAGTGGCATCCAGACTAAAATGGCATTCAGGCCAGTTTTTCGGGCATTCAGGCCAATCTCTCGGTGATCAGACCGACATTAATACTCTCGTATTCCGATGCTTAGTATTAAGACTGATGAGCGGCGTTCAGGCCATGGTTATCCCTGGGTTACCATTTATTTTGGTATCCAGGTCAAATTTCTGTTCGGTATTCAGGCCGACTTTCTCCGTACCAGACGGATTCTTCTTTTGAGATTGCTTCTTTGCCGATTCTGACAGGCATTGTTAATTATTTCCCATCAGAGCGCAAATTGTTCGTCTGTTCTTAGTATTCAATCACTCTTCACCCTGATCATCTGAAAGCCGAGGCTGTTCATGTCGACAGATTCAATCCACCGTGAATCTGTCAAAATTTGCCCTCCTCTCTTGGGACTAGCTTATCATATTGCATTTCATTGTTTAGGACATTAGGCATTTGCATGTTGCATATCATGAGAAAATAGACAAGTCATCCTTCTAGGTCTTTCTTAGAAGATGGAGAGGTTAAGAGATGCAAGCTTGAGGGCCTCATGAATTGATCACTAATCATCTGAGGTTTGTGCTTCAATTAGGGTTTCTTGGTTCCTCAAGGAGGTTGAGTATTATCTTGGTTGAAATGGTACATCATCATCATCATGGTTCATTATTCCTGATCAGATTCCTTGGGATTAGGGTTTTGACCTCTGGTCAACCCTAATCAGTTGCATTCTACCAGTCAGAGTTTTTCAAGGAGATGAGGTCTTTAATGAGATGGAGATCATCATATGATTTTATTGAGCTTGTATAAGCTAGGGTTTCATTTGGTGCCATTTCATCAAGTGGTTGAGGCTCAGAATCATCAGTGTATGTTCAAGTCAGCTGTCAACCATAAAAGTCAACTGTGGATTTGGAGGTGGGAAGTGGTTAGAGATGCTCCATTCATGTTCAAACAAGTCTCATATGACATTTCAAACATCAACATTGAAGAATTTGAAGTCAGGTCAAGACTTTCCAAAAATAGAAAGTGACCTGTAATTTGAACTTTCCAAAAATGGAAAGGTTTTGGACCAACTTCCACTCAAGATTACATCACCAGGAAAGCTTCAAATGAAATTTTGTCCAACATGAAAGTTGAAGATCTTTCTCTCCCATTTCCAAAAAGTCCAAGATCATGGATTTCTCATGTGTGGTTGAGGAGATATGGTTCAATCATGGTAAAGTGTGTTCAAAAGTTCAAATGAGCATAACTTTCAAACCAAAGCTCCAAAATGAGTGGTTCTTTTTGCATTTTGATCCTCATAACATGTACTTTCCAAGCATATCATTACATGGCATGAATATACTTAATCATAACTGTTTTTCATCAGAAGCTACAATTTCAGATCTAGATCCAAGAATCCCAAAAAATTTTCTCTCAAAATTTTCTGCAAATTCTTCACACAAAAGCATGTTCTATTGTTAGATTCATGATCATGAGGTATTGTTGAGAAAGTTTGGACGTGAATTCGAAGCAATTGGTGCCATATTGAACTGCACGCAGAGCTTGAAGCATCCATGGAGTTTGGAAATTGAACTGAGTTCGTGCATGCTGGAGCTTCTAATTCCTCATCAAATTCATCATCAAGCATTGTAGAAGAGAATTGAAGCATTGCTAAGCATTGTAGAGCACGATTCCACTGGCTGTTCATCAAGAAGGTCAGAATTCGACCTCTTTAATTCTCATTTTCTTTGTGATATTTGTGTAGAGCTTTTAGTGGTGATGATGCTGATGTAAAATTCGAGTGAATTGGTGAACTATACGCGAAGTTATGCATGTTTAAAGTTTTGATGTCAAAATTTAATTCCTTCGATCTGGACTTGTTATGAAGTTTTTGCATGAAATGTTGTTGGATCTTGAATGTATGTGTGATGAGGAATCGTTTGGTGTTGGTCTTGTTAATTTCTGGACATGTTGTGAAAATCTGGAAAAGCCAGATGAAGATCTTCATGATCTTCATCTTCAACCTTGCTGTTCCCAGTTTTGCTACGAATTGGCTAGGTTTTAGCTACGAAATTAGAATTAGCTACGAAATTCAAAGAGCGCGCCAGGCTTAGGGTTTTGTATTGAAACGCAGTCGTCTTGAATGTGGCACGATGGGTAATTCAAAAACGCGCATGGTTCGAATCCGGTTGAGTGTGTTTTTTCAAATTGCAATGCTATTATTTCTTTTCCCTCCCATTTTCCATGCTTGGCTCATTTTTTATTTCAAATTTTTCTATCAACTTCAAAAAATCATTCAAAATTGAAAAATGCGCCAAATGACCTCCAATTTTTTGCATCATGATCCTCATTCTGTCTACTTTTTTATGATCATTAAAATGCAAATTGTGCTTGGCTGGAAAATATTTTGTCCTAGGGTGATTGCGCATGTATGTATTTTTGACCTTCCCTTGTTCCATTCATCATAAAATGCTCAAAAATGATCTAATGCTTTTGAAATTTTGTGTGTGATTTCTGGACATGTTGAGTGATGTTTTGGCTTTGGTTTGAGATTTTTACCATGATTCATCTCTGTTTTATGCTTATGCTAACTTGGTGTGACAATTTGTGTCACACATGTGCTTGTCTTGATTGATCAAAGTGATTGCCATGCCTAATGATGTCCAATGCCTCTGATTTTTTGTATGATGACCATGTTATATGTCTTGTGTACTCATGATTTTTGCCAAGATTATTTGAGTCATTTTTGATTTGATGTGCATTTGTTTCTTCTGATGTCTCAATGTGGTCACCATTTGCATACCTTGCCATGTTTTGTTCATGAAATGAATATGATTAATGATTTTGATGTGGGACTTTTTGAGATGTGTTCCTGATTGAATGAAGATGATTCATGTTAAATTTCATGTTCTGTTTTGAATGTTTGACCCTCTTTTGACCCTAGGCTTTGACCTAGTGGTTTGGACTCACTATTTGGATTATGGATTTCAGGTTCAAAGGCACATTGCCATGATTGGAGTGGCTCATTCATTTGAGTTTGCCTTGTGGCTTGCACATTGTGAACATTGTCTGTCTGTTTGTTATTGCCTGTTGATTGTTTGTCTGTACAGTTAAACTGATTAGTTTAGATGTTTTTACAGGTACATAAGTTGCTTTGAGTTCTTTTGAACTTTGCTTGGCTAGCTTGTGGTTTGCTTACCACTGAGGTAGAATCTCTTGACTTCATGTAGTCTGGAAGACCTGTCCTGTTATATGGGCAGGCACCTGTCTGAAGCCCTCCTTAAGAGGCAATGCTTCTGAATGTTTAATTTTTGTGCCAAGCAGGTAAAGACCTCTTTAGGAGGCAATTGGCAGATAAAAGGGATGTGCAATCCATCCCCTGCTATTCAGTTGTGTCATTCACCTTGCTCACACCATTGTGTTGATGCATTATGGATAATAACCCAAGATCAGGTTGAGTCAGTCATCTGTGGAGAAGAGTTCCTACATTCTGAACTCCCACACTTTCTACTTGGTTCATGCTCTCCCAGGCCAGGGATAAGAGCTGTGAGGTCTTACCCTCACTTCCCATTTCATCTGCTTCACCCTAACTCTCAATGTTAGGGTTAAGAGCTAATCATACCCTTTTCCAGTGGCTTGTTTGTCGAGGTTGACATGACCCCTCGACTAAAGCCTAGCCTTGTATGAGCCAATTATTTGCTTATAGTGTGTGTGCTTGCTTTATTGTGCTTGTATTTGCTTGACTGTGCTGTTTAGGATAGCTTGCTCCCTGTGCAAGTTAGATAGAAACCTCAACCTAGGACCATTGTGGATTACATGATAACTATCAGGCTCGAGTCAGGCCCCCTTCTAGTTTGTCACTTCCCAGTCTCTGGTTAGGTTAGAGGGTCTTTCCCTGTTAAGGGGAACTACGTCGCCCTGATCCTCATACCAGATGAGGTACGTAGGCAGAAGATGAGCTGATCTCTCCGGGCGCCCTTTTTCTTTTTCAACCCCTTTGTGTGTGTTGGAGTCTGACATAAGTCCAACGATTGGCAGTTGGTTTCCTGTGTGTGTTTGTTGGTTTGGAGTCTGACATAAGTCCAGCGATTGGCAGTTGGTTTCCTGTGTGGGTTTGTTGGTTTGGAGTCTGACATAAGTCCAGCGATTGGCAGTTGGTTTCCTGTGTGGGTTTTGTTTGGCGTGCGTTAGCCGAACTACGGTAGCTCTGATTCTCATTCTAGATGAGATACGTAGGCATAGGAGGCGATATCCTAGCGAGCCCGTTCCCCTTTTCTTCCATCTGTGTTTTATTCCAGTGTGTGTGCATTCTTTTGAGTAGTGTTTAGCAACCTTTCTCCTATTCTCTTGAGCGTGGATCCCGTCGAGTACGACGGATGCGTAGGGGTGCTAATACCTTCCCTTCGCATAACCGACTCCCGATCCCATCTCTCTCCGGTCGCGAGACCATGTCTTTTCCAGGTTTACTTCGAGCGTTTCCTTTCCCTCTTTTGGGATAAATAACGCATGGTGGCGGCTCTGTTTGTTTTGTTTTTCCCGCCGGTTGTTTTTCGCGGATGCGACATAATGCACACTTTCTTTTCCAGGAAACCTAGCATAACTTGCCCCAGGATTTACAAGTTTTGTCCTTCAAGCAATAAATTTAAAACTAAGTGATTGTTTGCCAAAAACACCGGTGAACAAATTGGCATGCCCGGTGGGACATGTTTATGCAAATTTTGAATTATTTCCTTTAAAATGTGTTGTATTTTGTTTTTTCGTGGTGAATTTTTTCTTACGTCGAATAATGTTTTATGCATATGGAATTTTATGCACTTGAGAAGTGGTAGAACTTTAGTCGAAATGATTCTTCTTAAGAACATGCCACATCCCAAAAATAATGCTCCAGATGCTGAACAACCTGTCGCATCGACCATTAGAATGACAGAGAGCACAAATCCCATAGGGACCAATGAACCTATCCTCACCCCAGTAACGAGTGCAACATTGATGCCAAGGGTAATGGTTTCATTGCCTGCGGCAACAAGCATTCCAACTACTCCCAGGTCCACACACTGCTATAGGAGATCACATGCCTTCTTATAGGCTAGGTTTTACAATGCCACTAGTTTATAGGGATTTCCTTTATGGCATGCCAATTGCGATGGTGGCAGGGTTACATAGTAACGCGTCAATGTATGAGGATAATAATGCAACAATAACATCTCCTTTAAATTCGTATGTGGCATCAGGGTCAACCATTGGCAACCCTAGTCAAATAACATAACATGAAGGGACTGGGTTTTCCCTCCCAGATACGTACACCATAACAACAAATTCCATGTTATCCATAAGGCAACAAATGGATGAAAGTAACCACGAAATGGTTAACATGTTGATCCAACAAATTGGTATGGTGTTCAGTCCCCTAATTTAGAACACCAACCAAAGTTATGAGCTATTAGCCATGTCCAAACGAGGCCAATTTCTCAAATCTCAAATGTCAGAAAAGTAGAGATGGTCGATAATAGGAAATCCCCTATCAACCAAGGGTAAACACAAGTGGGAATTTGACATACGAATCCCCCCATGCATAGAGAGGGCGAGGAGTATATAAGCCAACATAACCCAAGGCGAATAATGGGAGACAAAAACCAGGATGCCGACCAAATACTTAGAAATGTCCAACAAAATAACTTTTGGGAAAAAATATAGCAAACATGGTCGAATAGATCCTAGTACAAAAGGGCCTTAATGTTGGCCTCCATAGGCCTAACTTAGTGTCATCACTGTCGGAGTATGTTCGACAGACGGAGAGCTCCCTAGAGGATGGAAAGTCCCCAAGTTCACAAAATTTGCTAGTGAAACAAATGAGTATACGGTCGAACATATCTCCAGATACTAGACCGGGGTAGGGGACATAGCCAATAACGAGAATTTGAAAATGAAATACTTTCCAAATTCTCTGACAAAAAATTCCATTACATGGTTCACAACACTTCCCTCTCATTCCATACATAACTAGAATCAGTTAGAGAGAGGGTTGTATGAATTTTTTTATATAGGACAATATAATATTAGTCTAAAAGAGTGTAAGGTGCGAAACACCTAAGTTAATCGATGATTACCTAAATAGGTTCAGGCTGTTAAAGGCAAGATGCTTTACCCAAGTGCTTGAACTTGAATTGGTCGAAATGGTTGTTAGGGGTCTAAAATATTTTATTAGAAATAAACTAGATACCCAATATCTAAGAGACATGGCTCAGTTGGCTGATATGCAGAACAAATAGATCTCAATTCCCCAAGCAGGTAATTCTGCCTCGAGAATTTTTTTGACCGTCTAGATCAATCTGACAACTAACCGCGATTCATGCCTCACTCCATGTTTTTTTTATTGAGAACCATCCCCACTATTTAAGAGGAAAAACAAATAATTTCTTAGGTATTCAAATTTATTATTGTCATACCCCAATTTTGTCCTCCCACTTATTTAGTCCTTCTAACTTATCTTGCATTTGCATCTTTGACATTTTTTTGGTTTAGGTCAAGTTGAGTTTAGAATAATTTGGGCCATGGGTTTTCATCTTATTCTTTTTTGGAATTACATTGCTACTCATAGAACATTTTGCAAGTTGAATTTGGAGGTCATTTCACAAAGGCTAATATTTTCTCATTTTTACATAGTTATTGCATTGTCATCATTTGAATTCTTATGTCACATTCCATGCATACATTTGTTTTGCATCCTTTGGTCATTTTGTTCAAGACATAATAGTTTTACACAATTGGGCTTTGAAATAATAAGCTTTGTTTAACATTCATTAACACAATTTGGTTTGAGAATGAAAGATTTTTAATTAGAATAAGTTGCATACACTTGAGTTTTTGAGCATAAAGTCAAAATACAAGTCTATGGTCAATATGGTAAGGTTGACTTTAAAATGCATTTCATAGATTTTGAATATCACATATTTTACTACATTACATACATTTTAAATAAAAACAAAAAAAGAAGAAATTAAAAAAAGGAAAAAAGAGTCTCAAGCTTGTTTTGGCCCACACGACCTCTTCCTTGCTCTGCTAACTTGGTTTTATTATTCACCATCTCCATGCCTCATCACACCATCTCCATCATGTTCCTCATGTTATCAACTTGCACTCATTCTATATATCACACCATATATTACACATACAAACCAAGTAAGTTGAAAATAGAAAAACAAATGAAAGGAGGTATGTCACAAATATGTTACAGCAACATCACCAACACATCCACACATAACAGCATCATACATTCAAAGTGAAAGGCATCATCAACATCACATCAATTCTAACATCACAACATATATCCCCATCCAAATCAACTGAAAAATAAATTAAAACAATTGAAAACAAATAGAACCAGCAACAAACGCGTGAGTGTTGGGGGAGTTTTCAGTAGGGGGCATTGAACATTGTGAGACTTCTTATTTTAGAGTAACACCTTTGTGAGAGACACACCACATATTCACCAAAAACCTTAAGGTGATAGGTGGGTGGATTCTCTCACTTATACATGCTCAAGTCTCCATAATTCCAGCCAATGTGGGACTCTTACCCGCACTACTCACACTTGATACATTCTCAACACTCCCCCTCAAGTGTGAGTCCACAATGCTCCCCTCAAGTGAAAGCTCTTCTTACTTCCACAAACTCTTGTACAACATATAATGTTTCTTATTCACTACATTAGATCTGTTGACACTCTTCAAAGGAACGTTTCTTATTCACCACACATGCGCCGTTGACTTTTGATACAAGTAAGTCGGTCCTTTTCTCGAACCAAAGGCTCATGATACCATTTGTTTGTAGAGTTTTCAGTATGGAGCATTGAACATTGTGGGACTTCTTATTTTATGACAACACCTTTGTGAGAGATACACCACATACTCACCCAAAACCTTAAGGTGATAGGTGGGTGGGCTCTCTCACTTATAAATGACCAAGTCTCCACATTTCCAACCAATGTGGGACTATTACCCACACAAATCACACTTGATACATTCTCAACAGTGAGTTCAAGCCATCAGCAACATAACTTTATTCAACATATTCATCATAGACATAAACATTACATACATCATTAAATTAAATTGAAAAAATCAAATAAAACAAGTTGAGCAGTGTGAAATGTGTGAGCAAATACACCATGACATATGATCATCATCCCTCATCATCTATCATCAAACTAATACAAATCTCAACTGAAATCAATTCAATCCACTCATAACTCTCAATATTACACAAATCACTAAAATATCCCTCCAAATTGCTCTAACAACCTCACCTTTTACCTCTCTTTTCTCACCAAAACCTCATTCAATCTTCTATAAAATGAGACCTCATTGCATTCAATTAACACCAACTACAAAAATACTGAACCCCTGGCAAATTCGTATCCCTCACTAAAGCTCCCATAAAAACTTCTCAAACTACTCACTAAAGTTTTAGCAAGTTGAGCAAAGACACCAATCAGACCTAAGTTACTAAAAGAGTTAGAAGGGACTCACTCGAGGGTGGTGGCGCCAGAGTTCTCGTCGGGGTTTCAATCTCTGACGAGGCTCTATCTTTCATTTTTCCTCACCATTCCCATTTGTTAATTGATGATTGTATGATGTTTTAATGTTAGATTTTTGGTTTAGGGTTCATGAGCTGTGTGTTTTAACATGATAAGATATGATGTTGATTGATGATTCTAGTTTTAGGTTCGTGTTTAGGGTTGTATTTTAGGCTAGGTTGATGTTTGGTATTTTGGTGTTTGGATGGTTTTTGTGTGAATCTGGGTTTGTGGCTGATGAACACCATGTGTTGTTCATCATGTTCTTGTTTTTGCCATCATGTTTGATCCAGTTTTGGTGGTGGAAGGTTTGTTTAAGTTATTTATGTGGCAGCCTGAGAGAGAGAGAGAGAGAGAGAGAGAGAGAGAGAGAGAGAGAGAGAGAGAGAGAAAGAGAGGTTATGAGCCACACGTGACTGACTCCTTCACTTTCACTTCTCTTCAATATTTCCCCTTAGTGACACATGGCCATACGTGGCCATCCTGATGACCATTGGATGAGTTGACTCTTCCTTAGTTGACTGACCTTTATACATGCCTCTCCAGCTTGTACCATGCACCTAGCTCATGCCCACCCTTAGATCTTACTAAACTCTAATCATATGGAAGAGGTTGAGTCAACTATTGGACCCCAACGCACATTGGACCTTCCTTGGCCCTAATACCTACACCCCTCTCTTTTCTTATTTTCAATTTTTTTTCTTTAATTGGTTTTGGACCTTGGAACATGCATGTTTCTATTTTGCTTTTCCATAACCCCATGTTGCTATGTTGCACCCCTCATTTTAATCGTTTCCTTTATCTTTTATTTATTTATTTAATTAATTATTATAATTAATTAGATAAATAAAATAATAAATAAAATAAGTATTTTTAATATTAAAATCCGTGATCTAATGTCAAATGACATTTTTAAAACTCGTTTCGATCATTTCGAATTAACGCAAATCAAACCTCGATCTATATCGAGTACATTTTTTAAATCAAATTAAAGATACGTAACCCTTTTGTTATATTTTCTTCATATAAATCAGACGAAAATAGATTAATTGGGAGTAGACCTTGTTATTCCTCGAGTATTTGAACACTGGTTATAGAGGTCGATGTTCGAAGACTCGTCATTCGCATTAAAACATAATAATTAATCAAATTTGGTTCGTTCTTGTATAGAAGAAAAAAGATTCATTAGGTGTAGACCTTATTCTTCCCCGAGTATTTGGACACTGATTATATAGCCCGTTGTGTGAATTCTCGTCTTCCATTAAAGAACCATTCCTCAATTCGCCAACATTTTTCATGATAAATTTGGACGAAAAATGATTAATTGGGTTTAGACCTCTTTTCTCCTCGAGCATTCGTACAATGGCTGTAGAGCTCGCTATATGGATACTCGTCTTCCACTAAAAAATGATTCAACACATCAAACTTATTTTTTTCTTGCCCTCACGCGATCGAAAATAATTTTCAAAAGAATATTGTTTAGCCCATTCTACCGCGATATAAACAAACGCTTTAAGCCTCAAATTGTGAGTACAAACTACATTGAACCGCTAGAACGTGATCTAAACATTCGTTCAATAAAACTAATCAACCCATACGTAATTTTCTACGAAGAACCACATAGTTTTGAATTCCTCATCGCACCTGGGAATACATAAAAGTAAGACTCACAATCTTGTCAAATATCCTAGTAAAAACCTTTTTACGACCATTTTTCTTTTTCTTTTGAACTTATAATCATTCGAAGAGAACAAATGACATACAATAACATATAGCAAATTTAACTAAATGGTTACCATTGAGTACAACAAATACGAGTGATACTAATACCTTCCCCTCGCATAATCGACTCCGAAACTCAAATATGGTTGCGATAACTATTTTCTTTTTTTTAGGGGTTTTATGGATATTCTCCCTTTTCTTTTTTAAATAAATAAAGTTCGATAACGACTCTATTAAATTATCCGCGAGGACGCAATGTGTTCGTAATCATATTTTTCATCACTCTTACATTACTTTTTGTTCTCTTACTAATTTGAGCAAGTATCGAAATCTCTAATTCATTGGAAAACAATTCTAATTCTACCACGTAACAATTATCAATGTTATTGTCATACCCCAATTTTGTCCGGGCATATTTTAATTTTCATACAATTGATTTCATTTTTTATTTTGCATCATATGCATAGCATGACATACACTGCATCATGAATAACACCTAAAATATCAGTCAGAATGAATTTATTGAGAATACAGACAAATCAGTTAAATCGTTTATCAAGAACATGCAAAAATCAATGGGTAAAAAGTTTCAGATTTAAAATTGCGGACACCAGTATTATTGATCTACGATTCACGTAGTTTAACCTGGTGTGCTTATTGCATTTTTCAGCGGCTGTTTTGGTTGCATTTCGACCCGTCCGAGCCTTTTAACCGATACAAAATTATTTCAGAATTTGAGGAAAGACTGTATTTTTTTAATAAGTATGTTTTGTCCTGACAATTTTAGTGTGACCGGTTCAATTTTCCGAACAAATTTGTACTCGGTTTCTATTTTTAATGGGTCAATATTTTTGGTTAGATATTTAATTAAAGTAATTAGAATGTATTTAAATTAAATATTAGTTAGATTTTTTTTATGATTTGTTATTTAAATGAATAATAATTATAGAAAAAATATATTTGGTACATTGGATCCTGCCAGCTGGTACTCACTCACCCTCACTCTGCGTGGCAACATAAAAAACAAAAAGAAAAGGAAATCCTCACAAAATCCTCGAAAATCTCTCAGAATCTCCCTTTCCATTACCTCACGTGTCACCCACTACTAATTACCTCTCCCTCTCTCAACGTCTTGACACTCACACCTACCACCATCCACTCACGTTTTACACACACGCCACCTCACCCTCTCTTCTATCAAGACCTCACTCTCATCATCACACGTCTCTCCTCACAACCCCTCATACTCACAGAATACTCAAAAATCACTCTCAGAAAATTCACTCACACACACCTCACTCCATTTCTCTCATTTACTCATCCGCCCCACTCATTAACTTCCCAATCCTCTTCACGCACCAAGCCTCCATAACCATCCACATCTCTTCTTTTTCTTCTATCATCACTGCACGAAACCCCCACACAACCATCATATTCCCTCCGCCTCAACACACCATCTTCATCTTCTCCTCCATCATCTTCCGACGAGAAATCCGCCGTATTCCACCACATCACCACTACAATCCAACAAACACTCACCATTCACCATCAACCGACAACAACCACCACGCCCTCAAATCGCTCACTCCGAATTTCCAATCGACCGAAAACCCCTCACCTTTCCACTCTTCCATCATCGCCTTTCACCATAACCGTCCACCTCAAACCTTCCGCCGTTTCCGTCTCGTCAGATTTCGACCCAACTCCGTGTTCTGCTGACGGCAACGTTCGTCTCCCTCCACTCCTCTCCGTCTCCAGCGGTCAACTCTTACAACATCTTCATCCAAGATCCGCCGTCGCGAGCTCCTCACCAGCAACCTTCAACATCCGTCGGCCACTACGCAACCGTCATCAACATCCCAGATCGCCATCAAGCTTCGCGATCTCCAAGCATCATCGTCTCCGACAAACAACAAATGTGAATCTCGATCCCGCCGTCATTATCTTTAATCTGGTTGGTGTTTGGTTTAAATTTCAGTGGATTTTGGTTTGTGATTTCTTCATTTCATTTGGGTCCGAGCTTGATTGTTGTGATAAGAGACTGTTAGTTTTAGGGTTGTAGCATTTCGCTTTACAAATTTACTTTCATCTGTATGTTATTCCATTCATTTAATCTTGACATTTGCGAGCACGTTATATCATGTCATCGTAGCTCTCCCTATACCGTTTCTTGTTGTTTGGCATTAATACTGCTTTGTGCTTTGATTGGAAGAAGTTTCTGGCGGATAATTTTTTGCAGAAGTAGGATTCAATCAAAACCATTTGATTCATGGTGTTTACATTACTTGGTGTTTATTTTTATTAAGAGATGATAAGAATTAAATTGAGTGCAATGCTAGCTTCGGGACTGGACGATTTAATTCCAATAGCTTGTAGCCCATGTGTATAAGTGCTGATTTCATATGAATATTGTTTGATTTATCCAGTTTCATTCTGCAGTATCAATTTGGAAAATAATAATTAGCTGCTATATGATATGTCTGCATTTTAAAATGCCACGAAACTTTATTGTGGAGTTTCTACTTTTGAGTAGCCCATAATTTATTGTTTAGTTTGGTTTGATGAAATAATTCGTGGTGGTATTATTTGTGAATAATGTTGGTTTATCATGATTTAAATTCATTGCATATTTAGTCTGATTAAATCTATGGATTCGGTAATTTAATGCCGTAATACCGCCAAAGTCTCAATAAATCAAAGGAATATTCCACCGTGTTTTCATCTTTACATACGACGTTTCAAATTGTCGCAATGTATAAACCGGTTTATGAACATATTCTAATCGACCCGATCCGATTCAATTTTTTGTAAATCAATATTATCACATATTTCCATTAATTAATTTTAATTAACATAATTATTTGGTTTAAATAAATAATTTTGATAATTAATTTTAATTAATCGATCCAATCAAATCTTAGTTAATTAATTTGGTTAATTAAATAGTTATTGATTTATTTCAATTCCTCATCAATTCAAATCAATTTCAAAAAGCACAAACCACAATTCTCGATTCAAAGTCGAGTCCACTTTCAAATACCCTTGTAAGTCGATCGCTTTTATGCATCACCATCAACCCCACATAGCTTACTCTTGGGCTTTCTTACAATGAGACCTATTTGGTTATTGATTAATCGAGTAGATGAATAATACACTAAATAAAATTCATTTCATTCATAAACATGAATTCAAACCATTTTCCAAACCATTCAACTTCAAAAGGATTTTCTCTTTCAAACATAAATTTTGGGATGAAAAAGATATAGGGAGCGTACGCTTCACTATTTCTCAAGCACTTGAATAATTGGCGTACGCCACATTGCTCGAGTTCTTGTCACCCGTTTAAACCTTAATCATACACATTCAAATCACATTTTCTAAATCAACTACAAAGTTCTAAAATATTTAATTCTAAATTTCCGACAATATAAGGATAGGAGGCGTACACCTCACTATCTTTCGATTATTCGAATAATTGGCGTACGCCACATTGCTCGAATCTTCGTCATCAATTTAACGCAATCGAATAAACTCAAATCACCTTTAATATCAAACACAATTTCGCAAAATATAACTTAAACTTCAATAGAGAATGGGAGGCGTACGCCTCACCATTCCTTGATTATTTGAATAATTGGCGTACGCCACATTGCTCAAATCATCGACTTTCCAAACATACCAAATCCAAACCTACCAATTCAAATACAAACTATTTTCGTAAATCAAATACAACATCCAAACATATCTTTTACAATTTAAACCTCGGATGATAAAAGATGGGGGGCGTTCGCCTCGCCATCTCTCGATTATTTGAATAATTGGCGTACGCCATATTGCACAAATTATCGACTTCCGACTAAAACACGCTAAATAAACTTGGATAAGGGAATAGGTGGAGCACGCCTCATTATTCTTTGAATAAGCAAGTAGGAGGCGTACGCCTCACTACCGTGCACGTTCAACATCCACAAACAAACTTTCAAAATAATTCGAACGAAAAGGGAGTAGAAGGCGGTCGCCTTATTATTCCTCGAAAGAATTGGACGATTGGTGTACACCACATTGTTTAATCTTTCGTCGTTCTCCAAAACATCTCAAACAAATCAAACTAACTTCTCGCCCCCGAGCGATTGAACCAACCAAATCGAAACACCCAAACACATCAATTCAACTTGTCACCCCCGCGTGACCAAAACTCTTTCAAAAAGAACACTGTCAATCCTTTCTAATGCGCACAACAAACCAGTGCTAGAGCCTCCGCCGAGAGTAGACAAGCCAACGTTTAGCCGTTAGAACGCCGACCTACACAGTCGTTCATCAAAACAAAACACACCAAATATTCGTAGTGGCCCGAACTACGAATGCTTTGATTTCCTTATTGCACCATAAGGATACGTAGGCAGGAGATTGTTGTATCTTCGCGAGCACACTAATAAAAAACCTCCCATTTTTCCTCCTGAGGTCTTCATCCATATCTATCATCAATTCTAATTATTCGAAGCAAGCGAATAACATTCAATTAACAGTCAAATAGCAAAATCAGACTAAAAGGTTCCCGTTGAGTACAACGGACGTAAGGGGTGCTAATACCTTCCCCTTGTGTAATTGACTCCCGAACCCGAATATGGTTGCGACGACCATTATTCTTATTTCTAAAGATTTTCTCGATATTTTCCTATTCCTTCATTGGAATGAATAAAGTTCGGTGGCGACTCTATTCGAACTAACATTTTTCCGCGTTCCATCGCGAGGGATCGCATTATCATTTTTTTGAGGTGCGACAGTTATGTTATGGATTTTTCTATATCCAATAATATATATATATATATATATATATATATATATATATATATATATATATATATATATATATATATATATATATATATATATATATATATATATATGAGATTGCAAAGTGGACGGTTTGGTGGGTCCATCTTGTGGCTAATTAGCCTTCGATGAATTATCTCGATTTGTTTCTTTAAAAAGATAGAGTTTAAATTAGTAGTTATACTATATAATTTATATAGTTGACAATGTTTCAACCACCTCTATTATTATTTTTTCCAACAACCCTATGTTTAAAACATTATTCTACTAATTTAAACAGTACCATATGTTTAAATATCATTAATTTTAACCTAATTTATGAATCACTTTGTAGCTATGAGTAATTTACAATTAAGGCGTGGTGATTTTGAGCATTGTTAATTCCGTCGTGTTTTCGTTGCAGACGTCAAACCTGACTGCAACAATGTTAATTAAATATTGTTAATTTGAAATACTATAGTCTTAATCATTGATTTGGACTTTTGGTATTATCTGGGAATTTAACTAGATGTATTATTATTGTCTTCAGTCTTATTCCTCATACTTATCCTTTAACCATTAACTTCTATTTAAACATTTGCGAATCCATTTGGTAGTTTGGTATTTGAAATTTTTTATATTATCTCTATTTTTTATTATAAATCATTTTGGAAAAATATTTTGTATCAAAATATAATTCGTTTTATAATATCAATGAGTCATTAATGTTATTTTTCCTATTATATCCTTAAATATTTATTATTCTCTCTTCTTTCAATTATATTAATTTATCTTTCCAATATCATTAACGAAGAACAATTATGTAAAATCCTTCATAATTTTTTTTATACCACAATTATTATATTTCTTAATACGTGTGAAAAGTAAAAAACGACTTATAATAAAAAACAGAGGGAGTACTATACAACCTTAGTTGATACTAATAAATCAGGATTGTTACTAATGAATGATGATCATAAAATATATTTTTCCCTTACAAACAGACTCGACGGATAATTTGGCATTCAACCTAAATTTTTTGAATATCAAGTGTAAGAGAAACACTTTAAAATGTTAACCGACAACGTCAATAAAAAATTTCCTCCTAAATCTTTAGTACTATTTATTTTTGGGACCCTTTTCCTTGTACTTTGAATGTTCCTTATGTTATGCTAATTGTCACTCTTTTTGACATAAATGCTATGATAAACCTTAAGCCTTCATAGGAAGTTTTAATTATTGATTTGATTTTGTTTATAATAGTACTCTTGAATCAATTTTATTTCCTTCAAGCTACATCCAATTTATTTTAAATAACAATAAAAAATTAAGTGATGGGTTAGATAAGGAACGCTTGTTTTTCTTCTTTAATGCGTCTTTAATGACACATCTTTCCGTCTTTGACTCGAAATCTTTAATGGCTCATCTTTCTTCTTTGACTCGAAATCTATTTTAAAAGGTAAAGTCATTCTTCCTTTAGCTAGACTTCTACATGAAGGCTAAAGTGTGAACTTGAGTAAACTTTAATTAGCCTAACTATTTGAGTGTTTGGGTGATCTTTATAATGCCATTTTTAGGAGCCGAAACTCAATTTTAAATGTAGGAGTCTTTGGTTATCGATGTTATGGCTTAATACCACTTATATTTCACTTATCAAAAAATTATGATGATCTTATCCACTAGAACACCATATCGTGTAAACCTTGCTCATTTAACTCAAATAATTCTTTTATTTGACGGAAGACTCTCTTTCGAGCATTATTTCAAATGGTTCCTTGCCAAATTGTATAATTCGAAAGTGAATCAATTGAAGTTTTGAGAAACTTTCTCATAGGTTGAATTTTGCCTTCAATCTAGGGGGTGGTAAAGAGACTAAGGTATTCTCTTACCAACCTCAATTGACATTGAGAAAATTTGAATTAGATTGAATAATGTGCAGTCGAATCATATTTATTGAAAAAGATATTTGTTTCTTTTGAAAAAATTTAGTTAGCCTAACTTGCAAAAATGTAAGTATTGGACCGAACAATACAACAGAAACTTTTAAAGTATTGGACAATTTTTTGTTTTGTACTTGACATGTGATATCAGCTTCCTGCAGGATGTTTAAATATGGTTGTGCAGGATTTAGCTAAGATGTCAGACCCGATGTTAAGACATGTGTATACAGAACATTCAGTCTGAATGTTATGTATCTTAATATTGCGCTTTTCATGCAAATCTGTGTGTGATTATGTGGAGATTGAATGCGCTATTCAAGGAGTAATTTGATTTAAAACCAGAATGATCTATTTTCCAATAAGGGATGATTAGCTGTCGTTACTTAGAAGATATGCAAGGAAAATAGAATTAGGGTTTTATGCTGCCCAAGCCCATTCAAAAGCTTCTATTTAAAGGCCATGTAAAACCTGGTTTAAATACACAAGAAACGAACGAAAGAGTAAGAGAGTTTTAGGGTTTTAGTCTTGTGTGAGCTTGTGTATTGTGAGTCATTCATTCATCTTATTGATGTTTGAATTGGACTGACTTTTGTGTTGTAATTTGTCCACTCTAAGCTTTGAAGCACGAGTGTGTGTTTACTTGGTTGAAGCTTTTAAGCAAGATCAAGTATGTGTCCTTGAAGAGTGTCTTCTTTCTTTGTAATATTTGTTTTTATATCACTGTTGTGATTGAGGGAGGGTGAGTAGGATCTCATATCTAAGAGTTCTTAGATAGAAGTCACACGGGTAGAGATTAGGTGAAAAGACTGTAACTTGAAGTTGTTTACTGAGAGTCTTTGAACTAATTATGTTTAGTGGATTTTCTTCATGGCTTGGTAGCCCCCAGACGTAGGTGAGTTTGCACCGAACTGGGTTAACAATTGCTTGTGTCACTTGTTCAATTGTTTCTTTGTTTTTATCCTGTTTATATTTTAGTTGTTGTTCAGATATTAGTCTCGTGACATTACCTTCGACATCTCATATCTGATACCAGAATTTGTTTCGTTAAAAGTTTTTAAATCAAACGCATGAAAACTAGAATTGTATTGTCCAGTTCCTTGTTTCTTTAGCAAGTCAAACACACATGAAGAGAAAGTTAGATTGTTCCCGTTGCTTATAAAAAAATGTTCTTATTTTACTTATAGTTCGACACATAGTGGACTAAGCATTTCAAGCCATTTGATGCATGCTTTAAACTCCCCGAGAATGTTAACTCTTTTTTTGTTGCATATTGAAGGTCTTCACACAAAAACTCAAATACACATTACGATGATATTGTCATGTTCGAAAAATTATTCAAAACAGTTCATTATTGTCATAATCTTTCTCGAACCTTTTCCCTTTCAGTGGATACTTTGAGAAGATTGAAATCAAAAAAACAAAATTTTCGGATGATATTTTATAGTTTAATATTATATCATTTATTTTTAATACACTAATAATTTATAAGATATTGGGCAATGACGCGTGTGCTGCATATTTATTTTAGGGTACAATGATTATACTATCATATTTAGATTATATAATGACTATCATTAAATAAAATTTATTAATTATTTAAACTCAACTATTTAATTGACTCGTGTTAAAGTTGTTTGTTTTTTAAGTTTGAGATAAAGGTTGAAAATAAAATTGAAAAAGTTAAAAACAAGATAAAATCAAAATAGAGATTGAAGCCGAATGCCAGTTTGAGAAAAATTGTTTTATGAAATCAATTTGAAATTCTAGAATTTTCAATAATGGTTTGAAAAAAAAAACTTTGTATTATGTAATCTTATTTACTAATGTAATGGAAAAATGTTAATAATATATGATAATGCGTGTAACGCAAATATAATTGAAAAATTATAATAAATATAATCTTTTTTATATAAAGATTTATTAAATTTATTGAATTTGTTAAAAAAAGTTTTTATATTTTTTATAAAAAAATTGTGAAAAAAGTTTATAATAGTTTGAATCAGTTTTTAAATACAATTAGATTAATTAAATTAGTTAAAATAAATAATTGAATTCATTAACCATTTAAATAATTCATTTTTTTTTTATGATTCAATTCAATTTGAATTAAGTATTTGATTTAGGTAACCAAAACTTTGAACACCCATAAATCAAACATCGACTCACCATGTTTTGTTTGCTTTTAACTAGGAATCTCTAAAAAAAATCTAAGTTCCATTAAGTGGTAGCTAGCTTTATCACCTTTCAAGTTTCTCTTATGAATTAGGATTTGAGTCGTATTCGAGTAAATTATTTTTGAACCCAAAGGTAACTTTTTCTTTTATTTATGACTTATATTCACCAAAACTTAGATTCAAAATTTGATATGTTTTAGAAGCCATGACTATTGTCTCAACTGCCTGGAAAAGAAAGAAGAAAATTACCCAAATACCTTTGAAGATCATCGAATTATCTTATGAATAAGAAGGTGTATCAAATAAAATATTGATATCCAAGTTCAACTCCTCTGCTACTCACTCATATTTTCCTAAAGTAATTCCATGTTCATGACCCAAGTTGTATCTGCTTCATTTCTTTGATCCTTTCTTTTATAACTTTGATTGGAAGCTTCATTTCTTTGATCATTCCTAAAAAATGATTTCTTTTGAAGATGTACATTTTACACATCCTTTTATTTTTTCCATACTATTATTCATTTAAAATATCTTTGACAAAATACCTTTTTTTTTTGTCCTTTAACTTTATACCGGGATCCATTTTGGTCCCTTAATTTTAAAAAGTTCCAAATTGATCATTTAATTGTTCAAATAGTTTCACGTTCATCCTTTCCATTTGCCTCGTTAGTCAAAGTCAATATTAGTGTACAAGTGGCACACACCTGTAGTTGATGTGGAATTATTTTGTCATGTGAATAAAAGTGAGCAAATTGAAAAAAAGAAAGTCAAATGAACTGAGACATTCATCCCAACGTGCGGTTTAAGGAAAGTGCCATCAAACCTTAACGAAGCCATTATCGTTTTTGAAGGTTCATCGACTGTGATTTAAGGCGAAGACGTTCGTCCAAGGTGAAATCGAAGAAAGCATTGTTCATTAGAGGTATGTTTGAACTGATTACTCTACAAATTTTATCTTGTAATTTTATGGTTTATGGAAACTTTTTGAAATGCATATTTTTCTTTGCTTCTATTTTAGGGCATAATTTTAAATGGATGAACATTTACATCTAAAAATCCATCACAATGGTGAATTTGTAGATGAGGAACATACTATGTATGAAGGGGGTGAGGTGGCTGACTTGAAAATAGATGTTGATAGGTGGAGTTATTTTGAGTTGTTAGGTTGTTTTAAGGATTTAGGTTATAATGCCATATATTACAGAGATCCCACATTTGGGATGAATGTGTTGGTTGATGACAAAGATACCTTAGAGATAACTGATCTATATAGGGTTCATCTTAGTGTTGACATATATATTCAACAAAAATAGTCTCAACCTGAGTATTATGATGGTTCACTTGATGATATAGTAGTAGAGCAAAACTACGTTGTAGATGAGCGTGAAGAAGTGTTTGCTGCAATATATGAAGAAATAGTTAATTAGGGGTTGAAGGAAACTGATGCAAGTGAAAATGATGTAAGGAAAACTGGTGTAAGGAAAAATGATGCACGAGAAACTGATGTAAGTGAAACTAGTGGTGAGGTGCATGATGATGTTAGCTCTGATGACAGTGAGGATGAGAACTTTAATTATGATAGTGCAATTGAGGTAACATTTGATGATGAATTTGATGAGTATGATAATGAATTAGTTGAGGAAGATGAAATGACTAATCTAATTGGCTATGTGACTGAAGATGATCAAGAGGGGAACACCAAAAAGGGTAAAGAAAAGTGGGAAGAAAACAAAGAAGAATTAAAGAGAGTGATAATGAAAGTGAGGATCTAGAAAATAGGTGTGAGAGTGATGATAGCAGTGGAGTTAGGAGAAAGAAGTACCCAATGTTCAAGTTACAAAAAGACATGTTACAAATGGGATGTGGAAATGTATTTTAGCATCAAAGGTGATTTTAAGGAAGCAATCACCACATATGCAATCCAATCTGGCAGAAATTTGAAGTTCACTAAAAATGACAAGATAAGGGTGATGGTTAGGTGTAAAGATGGATGTGAGTGGGAAGCTTATTGTGCTAAATTTCCTAATGAGTATTACCTGGTAAAATGTTGAAGGAAATCATATGGAAGGCTGCAAAATCGACATATTCACATGCTTGGGAAAGAGAAATGAAAGGAATGAAGGATGTAAATGTAGATGCATACAAACACATGATGAGCACCCCACCAATATTTTGGAGTAGATCATACTTTAGGACACACAAAAAGTGTGATGTTGTTCTCAATAACATGTCTGAAGCTTTTAATAGTGTCATTCTGGATTCTAGGGCCAAGCCATTAATAACCATGATGGAAGAACTAAGGACCTACATGATGGAAAGATGGGCTACTAATAGGATGAGGTTTCAAAACATTAGAAGGAAAATTTAAAAAACAAGCACATACATAAACTTGTGGCTTGTCATGTAATGTACACAAGTTTAATACAAGGTTTATACCAATTTCATACAACACTCATAACTTAACCATACTTTTTCTATTTTAGGATGTCTGATAAGCACATCTTTGAAGTGAGGCACCTTGAAAACCCAACTGATAAGTTTACAGTAAATTTGAAGGAACACTTATATTCATGCAGAAGATGGGAACTAATAGGTCCACCTTGTGTTCATGCACTTTTAGCTATGAAGAGTAGAAACCATAAGGTGGATGACTACATCCCTGAATATTACAGGAAGTCAAGATATATGGAAGCCTATAAACATGTCATTTTGCCTGTTAATCACTCAAATATGTGGGTTATCCTGATATACAACCACCTAAGTATAGAAAAACTCTTGGAAGGAAAAAACGAGGAGGAATATAGAGCAAGGTGAGATTGATGAATCAAATTGCAAAATGAGAAGAACTGGCTTCATTGTTAAGTGTAATAGATGTAAGAAACCAGGTCACAACAAACTCACTTGTAAGGTGACACTAGCTAGTTAACAATGAACTACTCAAGCATCCTAACAAGCACATACTAATGTATCCCAATAATCACCCACTCAAGCATCACAACAAGCATCCCAACAAGCATCCTAATAATTAACTCAAATAGCTACTCAAACATTCCAGCAGTCAACTCATGGAAGGCCAAACAAGTAACCAGTTAAGAGGGATTCTCAAACAGCTACTGAAACATCCCATCACTCAACTCATGGAAGGGAAAAGAAGCTACCAGTCAGAAGGCAAACAACATCATTTGTACCACCAGGACCTACAACTAGATTGCGTGCAACCAAGACTGCAGTTGGCCCAACAACAAGGAGGACAACACCAACTAAGAGACCCACACCAAAATGGAAAATATATTTTAACTTAGAGTTGTTGTTTGTCATTTTTTCTGTTGAACTCAGCTTAGAATTATTATTTTAAGTTTGAACACGTGTTTTGGAAATGTAATGTGTTTTGAACCTATGCAGTTCCTTTTGAACCTATGTAGTGTGTTTTGTACCACAATAGTAATGCTGAATATTAGTGGTTTATACGATATTAGTAATGATGAATATTAGTAGTTTACACCAGATTTGTAATGTGTAATGCTGAATATTTAAGTGTCTTGTTTTATTTGTTTTGGTATACACAATTGTGCCTTGTAATGAAAAATATCAATGGTTTCTTTTATTTGTTCTGGTATAAACTAGGTGATATATAATGAATTGATACACATTAACTGATACATAATTTATAAACCAACACATATTTAATGCTACATAATGAACAAAAACACATTAATTGATACATAAATTAAATGATGTCAATTGCTAACATTAAGATATATGTTCTTACAAATAGATACAAACAGATTCAAAACTAATATAATCATTATGCCATTCAAATTAAATGATGTCAATTGCTAACATTAAGATATATGTTCTTACAAATAGATACAAACAGATTCAAAACTAATATAATCATTATGCCATTCAAACTGATACATACATATTCAAACTAATTCAGACTCATAACTTGTTACAACATTCTAAATAACACCACACCTAAAACAATACAAAACATGCTCTTCCATTTTTTCCCATTTCACCATCTTCTTCATTTGAATTTGTAATTCACTCAACTGTAGCTTCAGTCCCTTATTTGTAGCCCTGACATTCTCTACCTCCATTTTTGCTACCTTAAGTTCGTTTGTTAGCTTCTCTAACCTACTATTTTTCTTCTTTATAAACTGATCTTTCTCATCTACTACATCCTCATAAAATCAATCAAAATATCCACAACCAGCTTGTGTTGCACCATGTGTATTTGATAAATGGTCTATATCAGAACAACCAACGAAGAATAAAATATTCAAAATTGTTCTTACCTTATAATGACGACATCCCCAAAATTGTTTGCCAAAGTTCGTAACAGTTGATTCCCTATGAAAAGCAACCATGTCTCCACAACGACATACGAGTTTCCATCGCAAATTGGAATCCAAACTACCAGAGCTCTTCAAATTAGATTCGTTTGAATAATGCCCATAATTCATTGATGATGATACTTTAATTTCCATAACCAATTCCAGTGAAGACCTCTCCAAATTGATGAACCCTAAAACAAATTGGGAAAAAAACCTAGCAAGAGAGGGAGGAAGACGATGAAACGAAGAAGATGAAATATGAAATACACGTCAGCTGCCACGCATGCCAAAACTAACATCTGTTTCAGCCAAATGGAAGGAAAAGACTACTGTGGCACTATTTGAACAATTAAAGGATCAATTTGGAATTTTTTAAAATTAAGGAACCCAAAATGGACCCTGAGGTAAAGTTAAAGGACCAAAAAGGGTATTTTGACAATATCTTTTTTCTTTACTCGAATCATATTTTTGATGGACAAGTCAGTCACTTCAAGCACAAGAGGAGGGGGAGGGAGTGAATTGTGGTATTTAATATTCGTGATTAATTTTAAACCTTTCTCAATTAAGATCATATTAGTAATTTATGTGAGAAATTTGCAGAGGAAATAAAATGGTGAAAGTAAATTACGGAAAATAAAAGGGTAGGGTTAGAAAGATTGCACTAGAGATTTATATGGTTTTGGCCAAACGTTGGTTTACTTCTGTCCCAACGAGATCTTCTTGAGAGTTATGACAATAAACTTTTGAGCTTTTGAAGGTTATGCCCACAAACCTTAATACAATCTGATCATGAGATTTTTAATAGGCTCATCACTAGCCAATGACAACTTTTACCCCAGGCTAAGGTAACAAATTGTTTAGAGATTTATGACTTATCTTAGTAACCAAAACAAAGATTTTTCCAGAAAAAGCTTAAGTAACCAAATGCAGTGATTTTATGACAAGTTTATCTCAAGAACCAAGCTCAATATCTTAAGATTATCACAACCTTAAGAATATAAACGACCAACACGATCACTTACAAAAATTCCTTCCTTACAAGCAAATTTTCACTTACTAGCACTAAGGAAATAAGAAGTGAAAGAAAATGGTTTTAGAGAGAAAGGGGGAAAGATAAATTGAATATAAATATGAAAATGTTGGAAAATGGCGTGATTTGAAATGGATGTTGTAAGACCCCAATTTTGTCCCTAAGATCCCTCATGGCATCATATCATATCATTTCTTTGCCTCAAGGATCATTGTGTACCTTGCTTCCCTGTGGGTGGGTTATCTTCTTGAGAGTGATTCTTGATCACCAAGCATTGTTTTGCATTTGTATATCATTGCTTTTCTCTTTACCACTAACCAAAAGTACAAAAATATGTCATCTAACCTTTGTCTTGCAGATGAAGCAATCACAGGTCTAAGCAGTCAAAGGCATTCATTGAGCAATAGATGGTGGTCATTCTTGAGATTTGGACCCCATAATCATTCACAAGAGCTCATATGAGCTATGTTATCATTTTGAAGCAAAATCCCAAGTGGTAGAGGCTTGAATTTCATCTGAACATTGCCAGGTCATCTAAAGACCTAGAAAGTCAACTGCCAAGTCAATTGTGGATTTGGAGGTGGGAAGTGACTAGAAATACTTCATTCATGTTCAAACAAGTCTCATTTGACATTTCAAACATCAACATTGAAGAATTTGAGGTCCAGTCAAAAATTTCCAAAAATAGAAAGTGACCTATAATTTGAATTTGCCAAAAATGGAAAGGTTTTAACCTAACTTCAACTTCAAATTACATCATCAAGAAAGCTTCAAATGTAATTTTGTTGAGCATGAAAGTTGTAGATCTTTCTCTCCCATTTCCAAAAAGTCCAAGATCATCAATTTCTCATGTGTGGTTAAGGAGATATGATCAAAATATGGCAAAGTATGCATGGAACTTCAAATGGGCATAACTTCTCAACCAAAGCTCCAAAATGGATGGCTCTTTTTGCATCATTCTTCTTTTGACCTCTAGTTTCCAAATCATGCATTGCATTGCACAAATTATCATCACATGAGCATTTGGCAATTCATTTGATTTTTGGAGGGAAAATATGAAATTTAAAATTAGTGCATGGCTTGATCTTTTTCCCACCACCATTGGCTCCAAAACAGAATTTTAAGTGAAATTAAGTGGATTTTCGTGCACTGTTCACATGCATATCATGCATAAGGGGTGAAAACCAAATTTGCACTTACACCTTAAAACTCAATTAATTCCATTTGCATTTTGGTTTAAGCTTAATTAAACATGATTAGTAGGAGGTATATAAGCATAACCCTAACTGTTTTTCAGAGGGGGCATTCATAATTTCAGATCTAGATCAAAATTCACAAATTTTTCTCTCAAAATTTTCTTCAAATTTCTTCACATTCAATCCATTTCTCTTGCTTGATTCTTGTTCTTGAAGTATTATTGAGAAGGTTTGCACGCAGAATTGAAGAAAACAGTGCAAGATTGAAGCATTCTTGAAGATGGAAGCATCAATGGTGATTCAAAGTTTTGGTGAGATCGTGTGCAATTGAGCTCCATTTTCTTCTCCAATCACTTGTACAAGCATCCTAGTAGAACTTTGAAGCATCAAAAGGCCTGTAGCGCGAGAAATCCATATCTGCTCTTCAAGAGGTTACAGAATCGATTCTCTTAATTCTCAATTTTATTATGATGATGTTGTATATTTTGTTACGCTGGTTATCCTGAGCTTTGAACCATGAAATTCCATGCAAAATTGAGTTAGTTAGGTCGATTTAAAGTTTTGTGCATGAATGATGATTGCTTCGATTCTCTTTGTGTACTTTGATTCAAGCTAAACCATGCATGGATTCGTGATCCTTGATGAAGGATCTACACAATGATGTATTTAATTTCAAGTTCTGGAGATTTTGTTCTTGATGTTCTTGATGCATGGTACTGTACATTTGATGCGTAAGGAAGAAGATGATACTATTGCATAGGCCACGCTTTGATCCTTTAGAGAACGATAATCCGTGGCTGTAGGTGTTTTCCTAGGGTTAGCTTCCCATTGGTCCATGCAATTGCCATGCTAGCATTTCTATTGGTCCATGTTTGTCTGACCTTGCCACATATGCTTTGACCGTGCCAAGTAGGATTAATGAAACGCTGAGTTTCATTCTGGCGCGCCAATTATTTGAAATGTTCCCTACTTCGATTCCAGGCGGCGACATAATTCAAATGCCTTCACTTTTTTTTTTCATTTCCCTCCATGTATTCATGTGCTATGCTTCATACTTTTTTTCATTTTTTTCTCAACTTTAAAAAATTCATATCAATTTGAAAATTGATCCAAATTCATCCCAATTTTTTGCATCATGATCCTTATCTTGTCTATTATTTTTTGATCATTAATTTCAAAATTGTGCTTGGATGGATAACTTTTGGTGCTAGGATGTTTGAACACGTATCCATTTTGTACCTTGCCTTGCTTATACATTTGTGAAATGCTGGTCTTTGATCCAATGAATCTGAAAATTTGCATGATGAAACTAGACACTTTGCTTGACATTTTGGTGTCAATTTGGTATTTTTACCATTTGTCATTTCTGTTTTATGATCATGTTAAGTTGGTGTGACAATTTTGTGTCACACCTTTTGATGTTCAACTTATGTGATGTGTTTGCCATACCAAATGATCTCCAATTTCCCTGATTTTTTGTATGATGCATGTTATGGATGTTATGAATGAGCATGAATTTTGTTGGAATTATTTGAATCCTTTCTGATTTAATTGAGATTTTTCATTCTGGTTGGTCACATTTGAGCTTTAAAATTGTCTTGAACTTAAATTAATCATGAAATGCTTTTGGTATATGATATTGATGAGAGACCTTTTGGATTGTTTCAAGATGTGTTTGAAGTTGATTCATGTTAATTTTCAGCTTCTGTTTTGAATTTTTTCTTCACCTTTGACCCTAGGCTTTTACCTAGTGGTTTGTTGCTTATCTTTGAGCTTTGGTTTCAGGTTGAGCATACAAGTTCCATAGTTGATGATGCTCTATCACTTGAACATTTGATGTTTACTTTTGACTACTAACCTTGTGTGTTTTGTAGGGTTGTTAACTCATTTGAGTTTGACTTGTGGCTTATGCCTTTGCTCATTGGGTTAGACTATTTGATATTAATGATTGTCTGTTTGTCTGTACAGTTGAACTGATTTGTTTAGTTGTTTTCAGGTACATAAGTTGCTTAAGTTCAATTTGAACTTGCTTTTGCTTGGTTGCTTAACCACTTAGGTATAATTCTCTTCTTCATGTAGTCTGGAAGACCTACTGTTATTGGTAGGCACCTGTCTGAAGTCCTCCTTAAGAGGCAATGCTTGTGATTGTTTAATCTTTGTGCCAAGCAGGAAAAGTCCTTTTATAAGGCAATTGGCAGATAAAAGAGATGTGTAATCCATCTTCTGCTAGTCAGTGTGTTCTTCACCTTGCTCACACAATATGTTGATGCATTGTGAATACTAACCCAAGATCTTATAGAGTCAATTCTTTTGTGGAGAAGAGTTCCAACTTTCTGAACTCCCACACTTTCTATTGTTTAAAGCTCTCCCAGGCCAGGGATAAGAGCTATGTGGCACACCCCTCATCTCCATTTCATCTGCTTCACCCTAACTCTCAATGTTAGGGTTAAGAGCACAATATACCCCACTCCAGTTGGCTTTAAAGCCTAACCTTGATTGAGCCTAATTGCTTGTGCATAGTGTGTGCTAATTGACTTGTTTGGTTGATTACTTGATTCATCTGTGCATATTTGCTTATGTGTGCCTTTGTGCATTTATCATCATTTCATGACCTTTGCTCATATCTTTGTGACATCTTTGTTTGTCCATTGAGGAGTCAATTGTAAGTCCATTTATTGGCCATTGTTCCTATGATTTGGAGGGAGTTGGGACTAAGACCATTTATTGGCATCCTATTTCCTTGGAGTCGAGTGTAAGACCATTTATTGGCAACTTGTTTCCACTTGCTTATTGCTTTTGTTTTGTTTGTTGTATGTGAGGAGTCAGTTGTAAGTCCATTTATTGGCAGTTGTTTCCTATGATCATTCTTTGGAGATTGGTATAAGTCCAGTTGATTGGCATCTGGTATCCATGTTTGTTTTAGGAGATTGGTGTAAATCCATTGATTGGTATCCGGTATCCCATTTTGTTTTGTGAGATTGGTGTAAGTCCATTGATTGGCATCCGATATCCATTTTGCTTTGTTTATCTGTTATTTGCTCGTTGCCTATTCCAAAGGAACCACTTGGATCATCTACATATGATCTCAAGATGTGAACATCTAAGAAGCTTTACACTCCCTAACCTTCACCCTTTTTGTCCTAAACCTCCTTTTTGCATATTGATTAAAACCTGAAAAATATTGTGCAAACATCTTCATTTCTTTTCAAATTAGAAACCTGGACCTTAAGTCCTTGATTTTCAAACTTCACTTTTGATAATACTTCTTTTTGAATTGAATCCTAATCATACTTTGACCATATTTTTGTGAATACTCATAATCAATTAACTTCACTTATTCAATTGTTTTGTGGCTTTGTTCATTCCTGATGAGTTTTCATACATTAGCCATAGGTTTCAATTATCATAGTGGTTGATGTAAATCTTACCGTATCCTTAGTGAGTTGATTGTAAGTCTTCCATACTTATTATAGGGTTAACCCCTCACTAGTATGTTAAAGCTATCCTCGCATGGTGGATGGTTGATTCAGGTTGAGTTTTCTCCCATTGATAATGAAAGACCTTAGGGTTTCTTGTTTAAAATCAATTCACTTACTTTTTTAGAAATCTTTTAGCCGAACTACGGCGTTTTGATCCTTGCCTTTCATGGAAAGGTACGTAGGCAACGGGTTCATCCGTTCAAACACAAAAATAATAACTTGTATATTCTTTTCTCATCCTCCCAATCAATGTTTGCACAATAAATATTTCATAAACAAATAACATTTCGTACAACAAGTGTGAAAAGGGCTCCCTAGGAGTACCTAGAACGTTTTGGGTGCCTAACACCTTCCCATTGCGTAATTTACCCCTTACCCCGATCTCTGATCTTTTCATTAGTTTTCTATGCGTAAAACTTCTTAGGCTTTTGTTCGCTTTTTAGCCAGTCCTTTGGATAAATAAAAGTGCGGTGGCGACTCGATTCTTTTGTATGCTTTGCTTTTGATTTAATCAGTAAATCATAAAGTGACGAATACACCGCTACAGAAAAATGGCGGCTCCACTGGGGATATCTACTCCTTGGTGGTATTGCCTACTTTTCATCCTTGTTGTGTGATATTGTTTATTTGTTATATGACATATTTTTGTACAATTTGGGATTACTGTATTGATTGTAATGTTTGAATTGCTTGATATACAATTGCTGTTTGCTTGGTGATCTCCTGGAGATGAGTTCTATACCCGAACTCGAGTGCACCTTAGGATAGGAGAATGGCATAGTCTTGTCGACTTGTGTGGAGTATTCCTTAGCAAGTTGACTTGCGAGTCCATTCACTTGGTGGAGGTCATGTTGGATTAATAATGTCACACAAGTTATTTGTGGTTAGGCATTATTCTTTCAATCATGTGCCTTAGAAGCCAAGGACCTTAGTTTACCAAGCCCATCTTGGCCTATTTTAGGACGTAGTGCGGAGGTCGTTCAGATGTCAGATCTGATGCGATTGTTACGCGATACTACACTCATAAGAGTCTCTCTTGAGAATATTTTTGGAATACGAGTATTCGTTCCTCCGATAATATTCGAAAGATGGGATGATGACTATGGGAACCTCTGGTAGAACATGTTCGGCAGGTTTAAACCCTAGTACACTCCCTTTGGGTGGTTCTTAACCGAGACTCCATGCTCGTGACTCTCAACAAACCCGTGATTCATGGTTGAGTCGTTCAGACAACCTTAATATCAATGGAACCTGGGTGTTGATAAGGTGTAAACCATAATCCACCAAAATGGATGATTGATATTAAGGATGTTCGAGCCGGTTCATGTACCGTTAATATCAATGGAACTTGGGTGTCGATAAGGTGAAACCATAATCCACCAAAATGGATGATTGATATTAAGGATACTATGAGCTTTCCCATGACCTTTGTCTGGTGTGACTTGCTTGATCCTTGAGTGTGATTGTTGCATTCATGCATTCATTTGCATTCATGTCATCAGAAAATCAGAAAATTTTCAAGGAACTTAAAGGGTTTATTTGCAAAATTTTCAGACATGGAAAGACCAAAAAGGCATACAAAGAAGTACAACTTTAGACAGCCCGATGTGAAAGAGTTAAGGAATCTGACATCTTATGTATTAGATCCCTTGGGTTTCAAAGCTCGTTATGGGAAGCTTTTGCCTCTGTTGACTACTCAAGTTGATGAGGGATTGATGAGTACTTTGGCGCAGTTTTATGATCCTTTGTATCACTGCTTCTCTTTCCCGGACTTCCAGTTGTTGCCTATCTTGGAGGAGTATGCTCACCTTGTGGGTATTCCTATTCTGGATCAGGTGCCGTTCAGTGGCTTAGAGAGTATTCCGACTACTCGAGAGATCGCAGACTTGTTGCACATAGATGAATCCCTGATTAAAGCTCATATGACTACCAAAGGTGGAATTCAAGGTCTTCCTTCTGAGTTCCTCATCGCTCAAGCTACTGTTTATGGGAAGGCCATGAGTGAGGATGCCTTTGAGGCTTTATTTATGCTGCTCATCTATGGGTTGGTATTATTCCCTAACATCGACAAATTTGTGGATGTGAACGCTATTAGGATCTTCTCTGTTCTTAATCCCGTTCCGACTCTGTTGGGTGATGCCTATGTCTCTTTGCATCTGAGGAATGCAAAGGGTGGAGGAGTTATTGTGTGCTGTTTGCCTCTGTTGTATAAGTGGTTTATTTCTCACTTACCGCAGACGGTTGCTTTCAAGGAGAACAAGGGATGTCTACGGTGGTCTACGAGACTCATGTCTCTCACTAATGATGATATCTCTTGGTATGATCGCGTGTATGATACAGTTCAGATCATTGATTATTGTGGTGAGTTCCCTAATGTGCCTCTTCTTGGTACATGTGATGGGATCAGCTACAATCCTATCTTAGCACGTCGTCAGCTTGGGTTCCCCCTAAAGGATAAACCTTATAACATTCTGTTAGAAGGTGTGTTCTTTCAGGAGGGTAAAGATCCCCAAGGCCTGAAAGCCAGGATGGTCCGCGCTTGGCGCAATATTCATAAGAAGGGTAGAAATGAGCTGGGTCCGAAGAACTGCATTGCTTTGATGCCATATACTTCTTGGGTCAGACAGAGAGCTTCAGAGTATCTTATGTCGTACGATTATCCGAGACCTACACCGTTGGATGTGGCTGGGCCTTTAGCCCTCCCTAACCAAGGCGTAGAGGAGTTGAGAGAAGAAGACCTTTCACGTGCTTGGATCCGTGAAAGAGAAGAATTGCTTCATCAACTTAAGGAGAAGGACGCTCTGATCGAGTTTCTCGAGCATCAAGTGATCGATGATCCGAATGATACTTGGACTTCTCTGCTTCCTCAGTCTTCCAAATTCTGAAAGAGGAAGTATGATCGACTTGCGAAGGAGAAAGCGGACATGGAAGCAGCCTATGAGAGAGAGATCAAGAAGCTTTGCGCATCTCGTCTTCCAGCATCCCGAGCTTCTAGGGATCCATAGGATGTTTATTTTCCTTTTCCCTTGTAATAATCAACAATGCTGTACTTCTTTGTCTTGAATATATTTGATGAGATATTTTCCATATGCAATGAAAAATGATTAATATTCAAAATTGTAAATAATGCCCTAAAAAGTTCCTTGAAAATAAAACAAAGCATATGCACAAGCATTGCATGCATCATTTTGCATAAGCAGGTTGTTCTGGTCTTCTTGTCTGTGGCCTAACTCTGTGCTCTTCATTTATTTTAAAGACAAGCTGACTCACCGGTACTATACCAGAGCCAATTCTGCAAGAGTGATGGATCAGTTAGAACAAGAGAACAGAGAGCTGAAGGAAGAGGTCGCCAGACTGAGTGCTCTGATGGAGCAATTTTTGGCTGCTCAGAATAAACCTTCTCCACCTCCTCCAACTCCTCCCCAGAGGACTGTTATATCTGAAGTGGTTGCTCCGACCGTGCCAGCTGCTAGTGCCCATTTCATGCCAAATGCCATGCCAGCCGGGTTTCCGTGGGGTATGCCTTCAGGTTTCATGCCAGATATTCCATCACCTACCTTTGCTTCTATGCCGGCATCTAGCCCGGTCCTTGCTGTTCCTCCTCCTGTCGTGCATACCATTCCCAGGGTAGACGACACCATCTATCATTCTGAGCCGTCTGAGGGCCCAGATGTTAATGAAAAGATGGATGCAATGAATGATCAATTCCTCGAGCTCCGAAAGGAACTGAAGACCCTCAGAGGGAAAGATCTGTTCGGCAAGTCTGCTGTCGAGTTATGCCTAGTTCCCGGTGTGAAGATTCCGGTCAAGTTCAAAGTCCCTGACTTTGAGAAGTATAAGGGGAACACCTGCCCTCTCGCTCACCTGGTTATGTACGCCAGGAAAATGTCTACTCAGACTGATAATGATCAACTGCTGATTCATTATTTTCAGGATAGTTTGTCTGGTGCAGCTCTCCGTTGGTATATGAGCCTTGATAGCGCAAACATCCGATCCTTCAACGATCTTGGCGAAGCCTTCGTCAAGCAGTACAAGTATAATGTTGATATGGCTCCTGACCGTGATCAACTCAGGGCCATGTCTCAGAAGGATAAAGAGACATTTAAGGAGTACGCCCAGAGGTGGCGAGAGTTAGCAGCTCAGATTACTCCTCCGCTAGAAGAGAAGGAGATGACTAAGATCTTTCTGAAGACTCTTAGTTCATTTTATTATGAGCGGATGGTTGCGAGTGCTCCCTCTGATTTCACCGAAATGGTGAACATGGGGATGCGTCTGGAGGAAGGAGTCCGTGAAGGACGTCTGTCTAAAGATGAGAGCTCTTCTAAACGATATGGGGCGTTTAAGAAGAAAGATGGGGAGGCACATGCTGTGCAATCTCATGCTAAACCAAGAAGACCCTCTGTTAAGAGGAAGCCTGTGCGTCATGCCAGCGGTCAGCACCAGGTGGCTCATATAGCACCTGTTTTCAGAGATAATTCTCATCAATATCAGCAGCCTAATCAGCATCAGCATCAGCAACAACCTCAGTATCAACAGCAACATCGTCCACAGCAACAGGCTTACCAGCCTCGTGGCAGCACCAGTAATCAGGCCAATCTGAATTATGATAGGAAAAAGATCAGCTTCGATCCCATTCCTATGTCATATGCTGAGTTATATCCCTCTTTAATAGAGCGGAAACTGGTTACTCCCAGGGATCCTCCGACTGTGCCTGCTAACCTACAGTGGTGGTATAAGCCAGATCAACACTGTGTTTATCATTCCGGTGCTCCGGGACACAACATTGAGAATTGTTATCCGTTGAAGATGAAGGTTCAAGACCTTATGCGATGCGGCATTCTGAGCTTCAAGGACTCAGGCCCCAATGTTACAAAGAACCCATTGCCCGAGTGTCGCATCCGCGAAAAACAACCGGCGGGAAAAACAAAACAAACAGAGCCGCCACCGTGCGTTATTTATCCCAAAGAGGGAAAGGAAATGCTCGAAGTAAACCTGGAAAAGACATGGTCTTACGACCGGAGATCGATGGGATCGGGAGTCGGTTACGCAAGGGGAAGGTATTAGCACCCGTCACGTCCGTCGTACTCGACGGAATCCACGCTCAAAAGAATAGAATAAGGTTGCTGAGTAACTGATCAAAGAATGCACACACACACTGGAATAAGACACAGATGGAAGAAGAGGGGAACGGGCTCGCTAGGATATCGCATCCTATGACTACGTATCTCATATGGAATGAGAATCAGAGCTACCGTAGTTCGGCTAACGCACACCGAAACTAAACACACGCACAAACGCTGAGACGTCAAAGCAAACACACAAGCAGAAACAGACTGCCAATGGCTGGTCTTACGTCCGACTCCAAACAACAAACCCAAACAAGGAAACCGAATGCCAATCGCTGGACTTACATCAGACTCCAAGCACACAAACACAAACGAGGAAACCGAATGCTTATCGCTGGACTTACATCAGACTCCACACAAACAAACACAAACGAGGAAACCGAATGCCAATCGCTGGACTTACATCAGACTCCACACAAACAAACACAAGATGTTAACAAACAGACAAGCTAAAAGGGAGTCTGGAACTCGAGCCTAATAACTGTCAAGCAAACGCACAAAAAAAAAGGAAAAGGGTGCCCGGAGAGATCTCGCACGATCTCCTGCCTACGTACCTCATCTGGTATGAGGATCAGGGCGACGTAGTTCCCCTTAACAGGGAAAAAATTCTAACCTAACCGGAGACTGGGGAATGACAAACTAGAAGGGAGACTGAATCGAGCCTAATAGTTATCATATAATCCACAATGGTTCTAAGTTGAGGTTTCTATCTAACTTGCACAGGGAGCAAGCTATCCTAAACAACACAATCAATCATAAGCACAAAAGCAAGCACACACACTATATACAAACAGATGGGCTCATACAGGGCTAGGCTTTAGTCAAGGGGTCATGTCAACCTCGACAAACAAGCCACTGTAACAGGGTGGTGTTAGCTCTTAACCCTAACATTGAGAGTCAGGGTGAAGCAGATGAAATAGGAAGTGAGGGTAAGACCTCACAGCTCTTATCCCTGGCCTGGGAGAGCTTCAAACAAATGAAAGTGTGGGAGTCCAGAATGTGGGACTCTATTCCACATGACTGACACAACATGGATCTTGGGTTTTGATTCAAAGTGCATCAACACAGTGGTGTGAGCAGGATGAATGACTCAACTGAATAGCAGGGGATGGATTGCACATCCCTTGTATCTGCCAATGCCTCTTCACTTAGGAGGTCTTTGATATGTACAAGGCACAACATTAAACAATCACAAGCATTGCCTCTTAAGAAGGGCTTCAGACAGGTGCCTACCAATAACAGTAGGTCTTCCAGACTACATGAAGAAGAAGATATTATACCTAAGTGGTTAAGCAACCAAGCAAAAGCAAGTTCAAATTGAACTTAAGCAACTTATGTACCTGAAAACAACTAAACAAATCAGTTCAACTGTACAGACAAACAAACAACAATTAATATCAAATAGTCAAACCCAATGAGCAAAAGTAAACATCAAAGGTTCAAGTGATAGAGCATCATTAACCATAGAACTTGAAGGTTCAACCTGAAACCAAAGCTCAAAGATAAGCAACTAACCACTAGGTCAAAGCCTAGGGTCAAAGATGAGAAAAAAATTTAAAACAGAAGCTGAAAATTAACATGAATCAACTTCAAACACACCTCGAAACATTCCAAAAGGTCTCACATCAATATCATATACCAAAAGCATTTCATGATCAATTGAAGTTCAAGGAAATTTTAAAGCTCAAATGTGACCAACCAGAATGAAAAATCTCAATTAAATCAGAAATGATTCAAATAATTCCAACAAAATTCATGCTCATTCACAACATTCATAACATGTATCATACAAAAAATCAGGATAATTGGAGATCATTTGGCATGGCAAACACATCACATAAGTTGAACAAGCAAAGGTGTGACACAAATTGTCACACCAACTTAACATGATCATAAAATAGAAATGACAAATGGTAAAAATACCAAATCAACACCAAAATGTCAAGCAACATGTCTAGTTTCATCATCCAAATTTTCAGATTCATTGGATCAAAGATGAGCATTTCACAAATGAATAAGCAAGGCAAGGTACAAAATGGATACATGTTCAATCACTCTAGCACCAAAAATAATCCAGCCAAGCACAATTTTGAAATTAATGATAAAAAAATAATAGACAGAATAAGGATCATGATGCAAAAAATCTCATAATTTTTGGATTGATTTTCAATTAGATATGATTTTTTAAAGATGATGAAAAATTAAAAAAATGCATGGAGCAAGTACATGAATACATGGAGGGAAATAGAAAAACAATGAAGCATTTGAAATATATGCTACAGGTCGGAATCGAACTGGGAGGCAATTCAAATAGTGGAACGCGCGCTGAATGAAACTCAGCGTTTCATTAACGTGACATGGCACGGTCAAAGCCTGCGTGGCTTGGTCAGACAAACATGGACCAATCAATACGCTAGCATGGCAATTGCATGGACCAATCAGACGCTAACCCTAAGCTAACACCTACAACAACGAATTAATGTTCTCTAATGATCAAAACCGTGGCCTAACATAAACTTCATCATCTTCCTCACGCCATTCATATGAACAGTAACAACATCAAGAACACCAAGAACAAAATCTCCAGAATTCACAAATGAACATGTCATCATGTAGATCTTTCATCATAGAGCACGAATCCACAAACATTTTATCAAGAAACATCAAGATACGCATGAATCGAAGGAAAGAAGATTCAACATCAAAACTTTAATCAATCGTATCTTACTCAAAACAGCATGGATTTTCATGATTCAAAGCTCAAATTCATCAGCATAACAAGATCTATAATATCATGGCAAGGAAAATCAAAAATAAGAAAGTTGATTTGTAACCTCTTGAAGAGCAGATCTGGAATTAGCTTGATTCAGGCTTTGTAATGGCTTCAATACTCCTCTATGATGCTTGTACAAGTGATTGGAGAAGAAAATAAAGCTCAATTGCACACGATCTCATCAAAACTTGGAATCACCATTGTTGCTTCAAGCTTGGTGTATGCTTCAATGCAGCTCTGTTTCTACTGATTCCACGTGCAAATCTCCTTGATAACACTTCAGGAACAAGAATCAAGCAATGGCAATGGCTTGAATGTGAAGAAAATGCAAGAAAAATTGAGAGGAAATTTTGAGAGTTTTGAGATCTAGATCTGAATTTTGGAAGCTAAACTTGAAAACAGTTAGGGTTTTTCTATATATATGCCTTGCTAATCATCTTTAATTAAGCTTAAACCAAATGCTAATGAAATTGATGAGTTATGGAGTGTAAGTGCAAATTTGATTTTCACCCCTTATGCATGATATGCATGTGAACAGTACATGAAATCCTTTCCATTTTCACTTAAAAATCCATTTTGGAGCCAATGGTGGTGGGAAAAAGATCAAGCCATGCACCAATTTTAAATTTCAAGTTTTCCCTCCAAAAATCCAAGGAATTATCAAATGATCATGTGAATATAATTCATGTAATGCAATGTAGGATTTGGAAACTAGAGGTTAAGAGAAGAAAAATGCAAAAAGAGCCATCCAATTTGGAGCTTTGGTTGAGAAGTTATGTCCATTTGAAGTCCAATGCATACTTTGTCAAGTTTTGATCATATCTCCTTATCCACACATGAGAAATTGATGATCTTGGACTTTTTGGAAATGGGAGAGAAAGATCTACAACTTTCATGTTCAACAAAATTTCATTTGAAGCTTTCTTGATGATGTAATATGAAGTTGAAGTTGGGTTAAAACCTTTCCCTTTTTGGCAAATTCAAATTATAGGTCACTTTCTATTTTTGGCAATTTTTGGCTGACTTCAAATTCTTCAAAGTTGATGTTTGAAATGTCAAATGAGACTTGTTTGAACATGAATGAAGTATTTCTAATCACTTCCCACCTCCAAATCCAATAGTTGACTTGGCAGTTGACTTTTGTGGTTGACAGATGACTTGAACATACACAGATGATTTTGAGCCTCAACCACTTGATGAAATGACACCAAAATGAAACCCTAGCTTATACAAGCTCAATAAAATCATATGATGATCTCCCTCTCAACAAAAACCTCATCTCCTTGAAAAACCCTGACTGGTATAATGCAACTGATTAGGGTTGACCAGATGTCAAAACCCTAATCCCAAGGAATCTGATCAGGAATAATGAATCATGATGATGAAGGTGTACTATTTCAACCAAGATAATACTCAACCTCCTTGAGGAACCAAGAAACCCTAATTGAAGCACAAACCTCAGATGATTAGTGATCAATTCAATAAGACCCTCAGGCTTGCATCTCTTAACCTCTCCATCTTCTGAGAAAGACCTAGGAGGATGACTTGCTCATTGTTTCCACATGATATGCAAAGATGTAATACCTAATGTCCTAAAAATGAGATGCAATATGCTAAGCTAGTCCCAAGATAGGAGGGCAAATTTTGAGGTGTTACACCAAGCATGGGAAGTCAGTGAACATGGTCCAGGGGTGCCCTGGGAAATATAAAGTCAAATATGTGAGTCATATTCGACAGTCATTGGTCGAGTTGCATCGTTTGCTGTGTGAGTACAGCTATATGGAGCATGACCATGACAAATGCCGCATTTGCTCCGTCAACAGATTGGGTTGCCGCCAGGTGCGTAGAGAATTGCAAGAGCTGTTAGATGAAGGTACCATAGAGATTCTTCAAAACAGAAACGTTGATGAAGATGAACCAGAAGTAAACGTGATTTCTCCTGTGTTCAAATTGCCTGAGCCTGTTGTCATCCGTTATGATGGTAGCAAGCCGAAGGTCTCTCCTTCACTGATAATCAAGCCTGCAGGCCCTGTGCCTTATGCTTCAGATAGAGCAATTCCCTTTCGTTATAGCGCAGTTGCTGTGGAAGATGGGAAGGAAGTGTCGTTGCCTTCAACTTCCGTTGTTAATATTGCTGATGTGAGCGGGTTGACCCGTAGTGGTCGTGTGTTTTCTGCACCCCCGAAGCCTCATGTTGTTTCTGATTCTGCTGAGCGTCCGGTTGGGACTGCGGTGAACGTTCAGAATCTGACACCTGTTGCCAAACCCTCCTCTGTACAAAAGACTCCTGCTTCTTCTGTTTGCCCGAGTGGCATTGTGAATGAAGAATGTGATGAGATGCTGAGGCTCATCAAGAAGAGTGAGTAAAATGTTCTAGACCAGCTTCTACAAACGCCGTCCAAAATCTTCGTATTATCTTTGCTGCTGAATTCAGAACCCCATAGGGAGGCTCTGCAGAAATTTTTGGACTTGGCTTATGTTGATCATGATGTCACCATTGAACAATTTGATAGTATTATTGCAAACATCACTGCTTGCAACACTTTGAGTTTCTGTGACGCTGATCTTCCTGAGGAGGGAAGAGACCACAACCTGGCTTTACATATTTCCATGAACTGCAAGACTGATGCCATGTCCAACGTGTTGGTGGACACTGGATCATCTTTGAATGTACTGCCAAAGACCACTCTTTCGAGATTGTCATATCAGGGGCCTCCAATGAGGCAGAGTGGTGTTGTTGTGAAGGCTTTCAATGGGTCGCGTAAGACCGTGATTGGGGAAGTTGATCTCCCAATCAAGATTGGACCAAGTGATTTCCAAGTTACCTTCCAGGTTATGGATATCCACCCATCTTATAGCTGTCTCCTTGGTAGACCATGGATTCACGAGGCTGGCGCCGTGACATCCACCCTACACCAGAAGCTGAAATTCGTCAAGAATAAGAAACTGGTTGTGGTAGGGGGATAAAAGGCTCTCCTGGTTAGCCACTTGTCTTCTTTCTCCTATATTGATGCTGAGGATGAAGTTGGAACACCATTCCAAGCTTTATCTATTGCTGAGCCGATTGAGAAGAAGTCTCCTTCATTTGCTTCCTATCGTGATGCGAAACTGGCCATTGAATATGGTGCAGTTGCTGGTTTGGGGAAGATGATTGAGCTTGAAGACAACAAATCCCGGGCTGGCATTGGCTATTCTTCTGGGGCATTCAATGAGCAAGGGTTGTTCAAGAGTGGAGGTTTCATCCATGCTGATCGAGCTGAAGAAGCTGCTGCTATCTTGGAAGAGGATGCAGAGGATTTGAGCAACTTTGTCATCCCTGGTGGTGTCTGCCATAATTGGGTCGCTGTGGATGTTCCTACGGTCGTCCATAAGTCAGCGTAATTTGTTCACTTTGTTCAAAACCCTTCTCCCATGCCAAAAGGAGAAGTGATGACATTGTTGGCAGCATTTATACAATGATATTTCATTCAATTAATGCATTGTTAAACATTTGTTTTTCCATTTGTTTTCACTTTTTGCTTTTTTGCATGAAATCAGTGATCACAAAAAACCATAAAAACAAGAATAAAAGCAATCTTTTTCATCTGCATAATGGTTTGCTTGTTTAAATTCTGAAGTTTTATTATCCAAAATCATTATGCAGGTTGATTCTAAAACCCATTGAACATAATGATCCAACGCCATCTCCCAATTTTGAATTCCCTGTATTCGAGGCAGAGGAAGATGATGTTGAAGAGATTCCTGATGAGATTACCCGTCTCCTTGAGCACGAGAAGAAGATCATTCAGCCGCATCTCGAAGATTTGGAAATAGTCAACTTGGGGTCTGAAGATTGTGTTCGTATGGTGAAGATTGGGGCACTCCTTGAAGAGTCTGTCAAGAAGGGGTTGATCAGTCTGCTACGAGAATATTCTGATATCTTTGCTTGGTTGTATGAAGACATGCCAGGTTTAGATACAGATATTGTGCAACATTTCCTGCTTTTGAAGCCTGAGTGCGTGCCTGTGAAGCAGAAGCTCAGAAGAACTCATCCAGACATGGCAGTGAAGATCAAAGAGGAAGTTCAGAAGCAAATTGATGCGGGGTTTCTGGTGACTTCTACATATCCTCTATGGGTGGCCAATATTGTGCCTGTGCCTAAGAAAGACGGAAAAGTCCGTATGTGTGTTGATTACAAAGATTTGAACAAGGCTAGTCCTAAAGATGATTTCCCTCTACCACACATTGATATGTTGGTAGACAATACAGCCAAATTCAAAGTCTTTTCGTTTATGGACGGATTTTCCGGTTATAATCAAATCAAGATGGCACCCGAAGATATGGAGAAGACAACATTCATCACACCTTGGGGAACATTCTGTTATCGAGTGATGCCCTTCGATTTGAAGAACGCCGGAGCCACGTATGAACGTGCTATGACTACCTTGTTTCATGATATGATGCACAAGGAGATAGAGGTCTATGTTGATGATATGATTGCTAAGTCCCGAACGGAAGTTGAACATGTTGAGCATTTGTTGAAACTTTTTCAGCGCTTGAGGAAGTTTAGACTTCGTCTGAATCCGAACAAATGTACATTTGGAGTCCGTTCCGGCAAGTTGTTGGGTTTTGTTGTCAGCGAGAGAGGTATTGAGGTTGATCCTGCAAAGGTCAAAGCAATACAAGAGATGCCTGCACCCAAAACTGAGAAGCAAGTCCGAGGTTTTCTTGGCCGCTTGAACTACATTTCCAGATTTATATCCCACATGACTGCCACATGTGCGCCGATATTCAAGCTCTTCCGGAAAGATCAGTCTCATGATTGGACCGAGGGTTTCCAGAAAGCTTTTGACAGTATCAAAGAGTATCTGTCTGAACCTCCGATTCTGTCTCCGCCTGTAGAAGGAAGACCTCTGATCATGTATTTGACTGTTCTTGAAGACTCGATGGGTTGTGTACTCGGTCAGCAAGATGAATCAGGGAAGAAAGAATCTGCTATATACTACCTCAGTAAGAAGTTTACTGATTGTGAGTCTCGATACTCTATGCTTGAGAAGACGTGCTGTGCTTTGGCTTGGGCTGCTAAGCGTTTGCGCCAGTACATGATAAATCATACAACTTGGTTGATATCCAGAATGGATCCAATTAAGTATATCTTCGAGAAGCCTGCTTTAACTGGGAGGATTGCCCGTTGACAGATGTTGTTGTCTGAGTATGATATTGAGTATCGAGCTCAGAAAGCTATCAAAGGTAGTACCTTGGCTGATCATTTAGCGCACCAGCCGATTGAAGATCATCAGTCTGTTCAGTACGACTTCCCAGATGAGGAGATTCTGTATTTGAAGATGAAAGATTGTGATGGGCCTACACTTGATGAAGGTCCGAAACCTGGTTCCAGATGGACGATGGTGTTTGATGGCGCTATAAATCAGTATGGAAATGGAATTGGGGCAGTAATCATTACTCCTCAGGGTACGCACATTCCGTTTACAGCAAGGCTAACTTTCAAATGCACGAATAATATGGCTGAGTACGAAGCCTGTATTATGGGACTGGAAGAATGTATTGATTTGAGAATCAAGCATCTTGATGTGTATGGTGATTCGGCCCTGGTTGTCAGTCAGATCAAGGGTGAATGGGAGACGAATCAGCCAGGTCTCATTCCGTATAGAGATTATGCGAGGAGGATTTCGACGTTCTTTATAGAAGTTGACTTTCATCATATTCCTCGGGAAGATAATCGGATGACAGATGCGCTTGCTACGCTTGCCTCGATGATGGTGGTTAAACGGTGGAATGAAGTCCCCAATATTGCTGTGATGCGCTTGGATAGACCAACTCACGTATTTGCAGTTGAAGAAGTCAATGATGACAAGCCTTGGTATTTTGATATCAAGAATTTCCTCCAGAACCAGGTCTACCCGCCTGGGGCATCTGTGAAAGATAGGAAAACTTTGAGAAGGTTGTCAGGCAGTTTCTACCTCAGTGGTGAAGTGTTGTATAAGAGAAATTTTGACATGGTTTTGCTCAGATGCGTGGATAGACACGAAGCAAACCTGTTGATGACTGAGGTCCATGAGGGTTCATTTGGTACTCATTCCAATGCACATGCCATGGCTAGAAAGATGTTGAGAGTAGGCTACTATTGGCTGACAATGGAGTCTGACTGCTGCAAGTATGTGAAGAAATGCCACAAGTGTCAGATTTATGCGGATAAGATTCATATTCCTCCGACACTTCTGAATGTGATTTCATCACCATGGCCTTTCTCTATGTGGGGAATTGACATGATTGGCATGATTGAGCCGAAAGCGTCCAACGGACACAGGTTTATTCTCGTAGCAATTGATTACTTCACCAAATGGGTTGAAGCCGCTTCGTATGCGAATGTGACCAGGTAGGTGGTTGTGAAGTTTATCAAGAACCAACTGATTTATCGTTATGGTGTGCCAGATAAGATCATTACTGATAATGGATCTAATCTGAATAATAAGATGATGGATGAGTTGTGCGCTGAATTGAAGATTGCACACCATAATTCCTCTCCCTACAGACCTAAGATGAATGGGGCTGTTGAAGCTGCTAATAAGAATATCAAGAAGATTATCCAGAAGATGAAAGTTACGTACAAAGATTGGCATGAGATGCTGCCATTTGCTTTGCATGGATATCGTACATCTGTCCGCACTTCAACAGGGGCAACCCCTTTCTCTCTTGTTTACGGCATGGAGGCTGTTCTCCCAGTAGAGGTGGAGATCCCATCAATGCGAGTCTTGATGGAAACCAAGTTGACTGATGCTGAATGGATTCAGAGTCGTTATGACCAGTTGAATTTGATTGAAGAGAAGCGATTAACTGCCATGTGCCATGGTCAGTTATATCAGCAGAGAATGAAGAAAGAATTCGATAAGAAGGTCAAGCCTCGTGTGTTCCGAGAAGGTGACCTCGTGCTCAAGAAACTTTTGTCTTTCGCGCCCGATTCCAGGGGCAAGTGGACTCCAAACTACGAGGGTCCATATGTTGTTAAGAGAGCCTTTTCAGGCGGTGCTTTGATGCTTACAACAATGGATGGGGAGGATTTCACTCGTCCTGTGAATTCAGATGCAGTCAAGAAATACTTTGCCTAAAAAAAAAAGTATATGAAGAAAAACAGAATAGCTCGCTAGGTTGAAAACCCGAAAGGGCGGCTTAGGCAAAAATGAGCGTCTTGGTGGAGAACCCGAAAGGGCAATCCAGGCAAAAATTAGAGACATGAAAAATATATTTGCATCCCGCTAGATTGAGTACCTCACCCTGGGACAATCTAGGCAAAAATTAGGGATTTGGCAAGTAACTGCATCCTGACAAGACTTTCTGTTCCACAGCCGTCTTTTCGTCAGAGATTCTCGATTCGTCGTCAACTGAGGCTTCGAATACATCGAGATTCAAATTGGTAGAGAAAGGATCATTATGTTCAATGTAGCCCTCTTCCAATATATATCACTGAATTCGAATTTGTACAGATCTATGGAGTCTTGCCATTTGCAGGCTACCATTCCATCAAACGAATTTGAGCTTTTATCCAATTATTTGCACTCTTATTTGTTTCAATTCAACAAATGTTTTGCATGTTTTAATTGATAAAATGTCATTGTTTTAAACAAATAAAAATTTTCAATTTGTTGTTTTAAACAAAGTGAACATTCACAATGATGAAAGGATATTTAAGAATTTCTCAGTGCTCTCCCAAGGGTGGCGTGATTTCCAACAGGTAAGACATTTGTTCATATTCCTGCCATTGGTTGTATCCTTTTTCTCCAGATTGTTGTTGGGGTTGTTCCCTAAGCAGAGTTTCTGTTGAGATTTTGTTCCCAGAGCAGAGTAGTTGTTGAAGACTCAATTTTCTTCTCCAGCAGTAGTCTCTCCTCAACATGGATACTTTCCTTTGTGGAAGATTCAGTGGTTGGTGGGTTGACATCCCGGTACTGTGTCTGTTTCCTCAGCGCAGTCGCTAGCAGAGTTGTTGATATGATATACTTCATTTATGCTATCTCTCCCCATCAGAGTGCTTGTTGAGGTTTTCACCTCTTATTCCTTCAGCAGAGCAGTGATTATTTCCTCCTCAGCAGTGGTTGATTGCCTCTTGGAAGGTTCGGTATTTGGTGGTTGATCCCCAGTTCTCCTTCTCCTCCCTAGTGGAGTCGCCTGTAGATCCCCGGTGGATTCACCAGTAGATTTGTGGTACGGTGGATTGTATCTGCATGATTTCCCCACAGAACCCCTGCCAGAGTCGATATCCTCAGCAGAGTTGGATTTGGTTGATTCCTTATTTCTCTTGATCCCCAGTAGAGTGGCTTGTTGCAAAATCTACTCGTGTGATCTATTTTCCCTCAGTGGATTTATCCCCAATGGAGTGGCTGACAGTATCCCCAGTAGGGTTGCTTATGCAGCTAGATTCTACTGGTGTATTCTGTTCTCTGCAGCAGTTCTTGCTCGTGCAGTGGATGTTTGTTTCCCAGTTGATACTGAGGATCCCTTTGCAGAAATCTCGGGATTTCTCTATTTCCCTAACAGATTGGTCTTTGTGGCAGTTCTTGCCTGTTGTGACTTTTGTTCCCCAGTTGGGTTGATTGGTGATCCATCACTCAGAGATTTTGTGATTTCTTTGATATCTCTGATATTTTTGCCTCCCCGCAGATCTTTGCTTTCTAGCATGTGGATCTCTAGCAGATTGGCTTTCCAGTTGGATTTCTTGGACTTTCCTCTGGAAGTGTAGTACTGGGCGTTTGATTCCTGGACCTGTTTGTGTTAGATATGTTTGTTTTGTCAGCATTCATCAAACATAAATCACGCATATTCATGCATACTTTCAACATTTAGATATTCATGATTGCATTTTTTGCCATATATCTTTTGTTTGTTATTCCCTGCTAGTGGTGATATAGATCTCTCAAGTAGATCTCCCCCCAAGCAGATGTCGGGTGTCTAATCTCTCAATATAGAGTCAGCCCCATAAGCAGAAAGTGTCTGTCTTTCCTTCTGCAGTTCCCCACCGAGATATATCCTCGTGGATGACGGTTTTTTCCGTTTCCTCCCAACATATATATTGGGATGGACCTTCCTATTTGAGTTATATCCTCATTAGGACGAGTATTGATTCAGTCTGTCTTTTCGGATCAATCCCGAATTGGCTATTTGTCAGCTGTTTCTTGTGCTTCCCTGTGGAATAAATGAATGAATTGCCCAGTGGAGTTTGGGCCTCTACCCTTATACCGGTAGTTGTAAGTCCTATGTTCCTTTTCCCTCTTGGCGGAATTTGTGGTTATATACCTTTTATTCCTCAGCAAGAGTCGGTGGTTTGTTATAAACCCTATTTTTGTTTCCCGTGCGGAGTTATGATTCTTTCATCCCCCACGCGGAGTCGTTGGTTTTCTACCCCGTATTCGGTAGATGTAAACCCTACTTTTTATCCTCATCAGAGTTGATGGCTACTACCCAATATTCCGTAGTTGTAAGTCCTATCTTTTATCCCCTAGCAGAGGCAACCTTTGTGATTCATTCTGGTTGATGGTGGATTTTGCGGTCTTCTACCCCGTATTCGGTAGTTGTAAATCCTATTGTTGTGGTTTTTCTCCCCAGCGGAGTTTGTGCCTTGTGGTACAGTTGGATAATTGCTCAGTATTCGACAATTATTTCACTTTATCCTCAGTTGAGTCTTTGGTTCTCTACCCGGTTTATCGGTAGTGGTAAACCTCTTGTATCCTCAGCCAGATTTTTGGTATTCTACCCCGTATTCGGTAGTCGTAAACCCTAATTTCTCCCCTTTGCAGAGTTAACCTTGTTGTTCATCCTAACCGATGACGGTTACTCGTGGCGGTTATCATTATCCAATATTCGGTTTTGATATTCCCTCCTTGCTTCTGGATAATTGCCGTATGCTAGCAATTGTATCCCCAGCAGTCTTCTGGATAATTGTCGTATGCTCGCAATTTTATCCCCTTTGAAGTCGCCAGTGGGTCCTTTCACCGTATGCCAGTGATTTGTTCCCCGGATCATTGGTGTTGTATCAATGTATCCCCTGCGAGTCCTCTTTCATTTACCCGTTTGCTTGGTAATGATTGTTGCTCCTTTTGATCGGTCATCATTATATACCTAGTTTTGGTATCCTGATGCGTTTCTTTTCGGTTGATTTATCCTTTATTAACCCAGTAACCGGTTGTGGATAATCTTCCATGCGAGTATGTTATCCACGTTCTGACGGTAATGGATAATATATCTCATGCACTCTTCAGTCGAAGCCTGTTGTGTTTCCCTAGTCGAGTAAGATTCGTGTTCCTTTTGCGGAATCGAATATTTCTTTGTTTCTTGGATAATTGTCGGATGCTTGCAATTTATCCCTGTGAGTTGTCTTTTGTTTACCCTGTTGTTGTTGGTAATGATTGTCCCTTCTCTTTTCGGTTGGTCACCTATTATATGCCCAGTAACCGGTATCCCTGGTGTTTCCTTCCATGCGAGTATATTATCTATATTCTGACGGTAATAGATAATATATCTCATGCGAGTATACTATCCATGTTCTGACGGTAATGAATATTATATCTCATGCGCTCTTTGGGTTTGTGTCCCCAGCTGAGTAAGATTCGTTTTCCCGTTGTGGATTCGAATGTCCATCCTGTAAGTCGATTTGCTTTTTCAAGCCCTCCTTCTGGATGATGAGTGATTGGCATATATACCAATTCACGCTTTGGTCGGTCACCTATTATATACCCAGTAACCGGTATCCCTGGTGTTCCTTCCTTTCTGCTCCCTATTATGACCTTGGTCCTCTGTGGAGTTAGATTTTTCTGAGTTGATGTACCTTTTTCAGGTCTTTCTCAGATGTTTGGTTGATTGATATCTCTCACCCTTATACCGGTCTTAGATATTCATTCTTCCTGAGCTTGTCGTTCTTTCACCCTTATACCGGTGCTTAGATCACATGTCTCTTTGAGCTTGTTGCCCTTATATCGATAACACCTCATTCTTTGTTGCTTCCCCAGGAGAGTCTCTTTGTTAGACATTCCCCTGTGGAGTTTCCTGTTGTGTTTCTACCCTTTTGCTGTATTGGCGTTTTCCCCAATATATGCAGTTTTTCCCCGACAGGGAGGTTCTTTGTGAATCTTTTCCCTAGTCTGAGTCCGGATTTTTATCCGAAGTATCCTTTGTGGATAGTTTGAGTCAGCTTGTGTCTCTCCAATGGATGTGTCTTCCTTTGGAATTTTCGTTTGTCCCCAGTTTGAGTCTTCACTCCCCAGTGAGGTCCCCAGTCTAGTCGTGTCTTGTTCACGCTGTGCCTAGTTTTGTTTTCCCTAATTCAGAGTCGTGTCCTGCTCACGCATTCTTTTCTTTTCTTATCCCCATGAGTGTCTTGTTAGAGTCTTTGTTCCCGGTGAGTGAATTACTCCGATGGATCGTCTTTTCTTCTTTGTGGACCCATATTCCCCACAGAGTTTTGCGTCTTTTGCATGCATACATCTGCATCATGAGGTCTCTTAGGGACCAAAATTTGTCTCATTACTGTTATTTAAGCCCATTCTACCGCGTCGATATGAAGATTTCTAAACTTCACTTCTCCGGCTAGAATGACCTTAAATAGGGGCATCTGTAAGACCCCAATTTTGTCCCTAAGATCCCTCATGGCATCATATCATATCATTTCTTTGCCTCAAGGATCATTGTGTACCTTGCTTCCCTGTGGGTGGGTTATCTTCTTGAGAGTGATTCTTGATCACCAAGCATTGTTTTGCATTTGTATATCATTGCTTTTCTCTTTACCACTAGCCAAAAGTACAAAAATATGTCATCTAACCTTTGTCTTGCAGATGAAGCAATCACAGGTCTAAGCAGTCAAAGGCATTCATTGAGCAATAGATGGTGGTCATTCTTGAGATTTGGACCCCATAATCATTCACAAGAGCTCATATGAGCTATGTTATCATTTTGAAGCAAAATCCCAAGTGGTAGAGGCTTGAATTTCATCTGAACATTGCCAGGTCATCTGAAGACCTAGAAAGTCAACTGCTAAGTCAACTGTGGATTTGGAGGTGGGAAGTGACTAGAACAACTTCATTCATGTTCAAACAAGTCTCATTTGACATTTCAAACATCAACATTGAAGAATTTGAGGTCCAGTCAAAAATTTCCAAAAATAGAAAGTGACCTATAATTAGAAATTGCCAAAAATGGAAAGGTTTTAACCTAACTTCAACTTCAAATTACATCATCAAGAAAGCTTCAAATGGAAATTTGTTGAACATGAAAGTTGTAGATCTTTCTCTCCCATTTCCAAAAAGTCCAAGATCATCAATTTCTCATGTGTGGTTAAGGAGATATGATCAAAATATGGCAAAGTATGCATGGAACTTCAAATGGGCATAACTTCTCAACCAAAGCTCCAAAATGGATGGCTCTTTTTGCATCATTCTTCTTTTGACCTCTAGTTTCCAAATCATGCATTGCATTGCACAAATTATCATCACATGAGCATTTGGCAATTCATTTGATTTTTGGAGGGAAAATATGAAATTTAAAATTAGTGCATGGCTTGATCTTTTTCCCACCACCATTGGCTCCAAAACAAAATTTTAAGTGAAATTAAGTGGATTTTCGTGCACTATTCACATGCATATCATGCATAAGGGGGGAAAACCAAATTTGCACTTACACCTTAAAACTCAATTAATTCCATTTGCATTTTGGTTTAAGCTTAATTAAACATGATTAGTAGGAGGTATATAAGCATAACCCTAACTGTTTTTCAGAGGGGGCATTCATAATTTCAGATCTAGATCAAAATTCACAAATTTTTCTCTCAAAATTTTCTTCAAATTTCTTCACATTCAATCCATTTCTCTTGCTTGATTCTTGTTCTTGAAGTATTATTGAGAAGGTTTGCACGCGGAATTGAAGAAAACAGTGCAAGATTGAAGCATTCTTGAAGATGGAAGCATCAATGGTGATTCAAAGTTTTGGTGAGATCGTGTGCAATTGAGCTCCATTTTCTTCTCCAATCACTTGTACAAGCATCCTAGAAGAACTTTGAAGCATCACAAGGCCTATAGCGCGAGAAGTCCAGATCTGCTCTTCAAGAGGTTACAGAATCGATTCTCTTAATTCTCAATTTTATTATGATGATGTTGTATATCTTGTTACGCTGGTTATCCTGAGCTTTGAACCGTGAAATTCCATGCAAAATTGAGTTAGTTAGGTCGATTTAAATTTTGTGCATGAATGATGATTGCTTCGATTCTCTTTGTGTACTTTGATTCAAGCTAAACCATGCATGGATTCGTGATCCTTGATGAAGGATCTACACAATGATGTATTTAATTTCAAGTTCTGGAGATTTTGTTCTTGATGTTCTTGATGCATGGTACTGTACATTTGATGCGTAAGGAAGAAGATGATACTATTGCATAGGCCACGCTTTGATCCTTTAGAGAACGATAATCCGTGGCTGTAGGTGTTTTCCTAGGGTTAGCTTCCCATTGGTCCATGCAATTGCCATGCTAGCATTTCTATTGGTCCATGTTTGTCTGACCTTGCCACATATGCTTTGACCGTGCCAAGTAGGATTAATGAAACGCTGAGTTTCATTCTGGCACGCCAATTATTTGAAATGTTCCCTACTTCGATTCCAGGCGGCGACATAATTCAAATGCCTTCACTTATTTTTTCATTTCCCTCCATGTATTCATGTGCTATGCTTCATACTTTTTTTCTCAACTTTAAAAAATTCATATCAATTTGAAAATTGATCCAAATTCATCCCAATTTTTTGCATCATGATCCTTATCTTGTCTATTATTTTTTGATCATTAATTTCAAAATTGTGCTTGGATGGATAACTTTTGGTGCTAGGATGTTTGAACACGTATCCATTTTGTACCTTGCCTTGCTTATACATTTGTGAAATGCTGGTCTTTGATCCAATGAATCTGAAAATTTGCATGATGAAACTAGACACTTTGCTTGACATTTTGGTGTCAATTTGGTATTTTTACCATTTGTCATTTCTGTTTTATGATCATGTTAAGTTGGTGTGACAATTTTGTGTCACACCTTTTGATGTTCAACTTATGTGATGTGTTTGCCATACCAAATGATCTCCAATTTCCCTGATTTTTTGTATGATGCATGTTATGGATGTTATGAATGAGCATGAATTTTGTTGGAATTATTTGAATCCTTTCTGATTTAATTGAGATTTTTCATTCTGGTTGGTCACATTTGAGCTTTAAAATTGTCTTGAACTTAAATTAATCATGAAATGCTTTTGGTATATGATATTGATGAGAGACCTTTTGGATTGTTTCAAGATGTGTTTGAAGTTGATTCATGTTAATTTTCAGCTTCTGTTTTGAATTTTTTCTTCACCTTTGACCCTAGGCTTTTACCTAGTGGTTTGTTGCTTATCTTTGAGCTTTGGTTTCAGGTTGAGCATACAAGTTCCATAGTTGATGATGCTCTATCACTTGAACATTTGATGTTTACTTTTGACTACTAACCTTGTGTGTTTTGTAGGGTTGTTAACTCATTTGAGTTTGACTTGTGGCTTATGCCTTTGCTCATTGGGTTAGACTATTTGATATTAATGATTGTCTGTTTGTCTGTACAGTTGAACTGATTTGTTTAGTTGTTTTCAGGTACATAAGTTGCTTAAGTTCAATTTGAACTTGCTTTTGCTTGGTTGCTTAACCACTTAGGTATAATTCTCTTCTTCATGTAGTCTGGAAGACCTACTGTTATTGGTAGGCACCTGTCTGAAGTCCTCCTTAAGAGGCAATGCTTGTGATTGTTTAATCTTTGTGCCAAGCAGGAAAAGTCCTTTTATAAGGCAATTGGCAGATAAAAGAGATGTGTAATCCATCTCCTGCTAGTCAGTGTGTCCTTCACCTTGCTCACACAATGTGTTGATGCATTGTGAATACTAACCCAACATCTTATAGAGTCAATTCTTTTGTGGAGAAGAGTTCCAACTTTCTGAACTCCCACACTTTCTATTGTTTAAAGCTCTCCCAGGCCAGGGATAAGAGCTATGAGGCACACCCCTCATCTCCATTTCATCTGCTTCACCCTAACTCCCAATGTTAGGGTTAAGAGCACAATATACCCCACTCCAGTTGGCTTTAAAGCCTAACCTTGATTGAGCCTAATTGCTTGTGCATAGTGTGTGCTAATTGACTTGTTTGGTTGATTACTTGATTCATCTGTGCATATTTGCTTATGTGTGCCTTTGTGCATTTATCATCATTAATTGTTCATCATTTCATGACCTTTGCTCATATCTTTGTGACATCTTTGTTTGTCCATTGAGGAGTCAATTGTAAGTCCATTTATTGGCCATTGTTCCTATGATTTGGAGGGAGTTGGGACTAAGACCATTTATTGGCATCCTATTTCCTTGGAGTCGAGTGTAAGACCATTTATTGGCAACTTGTTTCCACTTGCTTATTGCTTTTGTTTTGTTTGTTGTATGCGAGGAGTCAATTGTAAGTCCATTTATTGGCAGTTGTTTCCTATGATCATTCTTTGGAGATTGGTATAAGTCCAGTTGATTGGCATCTGGTATCCATGTTTGTTTTAGGAGATTGGTGTAAATCCATTGATTGGTATCCGGTATCCCATTTTGTTTTGTGAGATTGGTGTAAGTCCATTGATTGGCATCCGGTATCCATTTTGCTTTGTTTATCTGTTATTTGCTCGTTGCCTATTCCAAAGGAACCACTTGGATCATCTACATATGATCTCAAGAGGTGAACATCTAAGAAGCTTTACACTCCCTAACCTTCACCCTTTTTGTCCTAAACCTCCTTTTTGCATATTGATTAAAACCTGAAAAATATTGTGCAAACATCTTCATTTCTTTTCAAATTAGAAACCTGGACCTTAAGTCCTTGATTTTCAAACTTCACTTTTGATAATAATTCTTTTTGAATTGAATCCTAATCATACTTTGACCATATTTTTGTGAATACTCATAATCAATTAACTTCACTCATTCAATTGTTTTGTGGCTTTGTCCATTCCTGATGAGTTTTCATACATTAGCCATAGGTTTCAATTATCATAGTGGTTGATGTAAATCTTACCGTATCCTTAGTGAGTTGATTGTAAGTCTTCCATACTTATTATAGGGTTAACCCCTCACTAGTATGTTGAAGCTATCCTCGCATGGTGGATGGTTGATTCAGGTTGAGTTTTCTCCCATTGATAATGAAAGACCTTAGGGTTTCTTGTTTAAAATAAATTCACTTACTTTTTTAGAAATCTTTTAGCCGAACTACGGCGTTTTGATCCTTGCCTTTCATGGAAAGGTACGTAGGCAACGGGTTCATCCGTTCAAACACAAAAATAATAACTTGTATATTCTTTTCTCATCCTCCCAATCAATGTTTGCACAATAAATATTTCATAAACAAATAACATTTCGTACAACAAGTGTGAAAAGGACTCCCTAGGAGTACCTAGGACGTTTTGGGTGCCTAACACCTTCCCATTGCGTAATTTACCCCTTACCCCGATCTCTGATCTTTTCATTAGTTTTCTATGCGTAAAACTTCTTAGGCTTTTGTTCGCTTTTTAGCCAGTCCTTTGGATAAATAAAAGTGCGGTGGCGACTCGATTCTTTTGTATGCTTTGCTTTTGATTTAATCAGTAAATCATAAAGTGACGAATACACCGCTACAGAAAAATGGCGACTCCACTGGGGATATCTACTCCTTGGTGGTATTGCCTACTTTTCATCCTTGTTGTGTGATATTGTTTATTTGTTATATGACATATTTTTGTACAATTTGGGATTACTGTATTGATTGTAATGTTTGAATTGCTTGATATACAATTGCTGTTTGCTTGGTGATCTCCTGGAGATGAGTTCTATACCCGAACTCGAGTGCACCTTAGGATAGGAGAATGGCATAGTCTTGTCGACTTGTGTGGAGTATTCCTTAGCAAGTTGACTTGCGAGTCCATTCACTTGGTGGAGGTCATGTTGGATTAATAATGTCACACAAGTTATTTGTGGTTAGGCATTATTCTTTCAATCATGTGCCTTAGAAGCCAAGGACCTTAGTTTACCAAGCCCATCTTGGCCTATTTTAGGACGTAGTGCGGAGGTCGTTCAGATGTCAGATCTGATGCAATTGTTACGCGATACTACACTCATAAGAGTCTCTCTTGAGAATATTTTTGGAATACGAGTATTCGTTCCTCCGATAATATTCGAAAGATGGGATGATGACTATGGGAACCTCTGGTAGAACATGTTCGGCAGGTTTAAACCCTAGTACACTCCCTTTGGGTGGTTCTTAACATAGAAGACTAATCAATTAGTCAGTTGAAAAAATGGTTTAAAATGTTTGGGCAACTTTTTAATCACTTTTTTAAGCTTTTGGAAAAAGATTTTTAAATTCAAAACACATTAGAAATTGTCTTAGGTGTGTGTGTGAGTTTCCTTAGTACTCTTAAGCTACTTACTTACTTTAACAATACTTGAGTCTCTCTGATAGACAAACATGCATGACATGGAGAGCTTTCACAACTTTCTCAAAGACTTCAAGATTCTTTCTAGATAGTTTCTGATTTGTACAGGCACTTGATCCTGAGTCCTTTTGTTGATGAGTTATAAGATACTTTCTTTGATTATCATCATCTAAGTTAAAAGTTTTTGTCATGTGTTGTTGTTATCAAAACTTCAGATGCAAAGCTTCATAACCTGCAAGCACATAAACCCATACTCTCCCTTTTTTTTATGATAACAAGACATCTCTCAAGGGAGGTGGTAACAAAACAAATACAAGTATTTTGGAGTGATCAAACTCCCCCTTAGTTAATTAGAGAGTATACTCTACTCATTGTGAGAGTATACTTCTCCCCCTTTATCAAAATCAAAAAGGAAAATAGGCTAAGAAATGCAAACATAAGCACATAGATTCACATATATTACATTAGTTCATGTATGCTTGGTTTAAAATACCTAGTTCAAATCAGGTGAAAAAGAAGTTATCTTTAGGAAACAGTTTAGTAAAAATGTATGCGAGTTGATTATATGAATCTATGAAATAAGTAATACATTCTCCTTTTTGACACAATCTCAAATAAAAGTGGTGCCTAACATCAATGTGTTTGGACCGAGACTGAAGTATCAGGTTTTTAGTGAGGTTTATGTAACTTGTGTTGTCACATCTTATTGATACAACTCCAAGTTTGACACTGCATCCACTGAGTTGTTCTTTCATCCAAATGATTTGAGATCAACAACTTCCCGCATAAATGTTTTATGCCTCAGTTGTGGATAATGCTACACTTGCTTATTTATTTCTATTACACGAGACAAGCGAGTTTCCAAATAAGTGACACGTGCCACAAATGCTTTTCCTATCTAATATGCACCCAACAAAATTGGAGTCGGAGTACCCGAGTAAGTCACAATCTGCTCCTTTGGGGTACGATAAACCCATTTGTTTTGTGATAGTGAGATATCTCATAATGTTCTTAATGACCCTGAGATGTGATTCTTTTGGGGATGCTTGAAAGCGTGCACACATACATACAACAAATATTATGTCAGGACAATACACAATTAGATAAAGAATAAAGCTTATCATACCTTGATATTTTCTCTCTTCAATAGGTTTTCTATCCTCGTCTTTGTCTAGGGAGAATGATGTTGACATTAAAGTTGCTAATATTTTGGACTTTTCCATATCAAATCTCTTTAGTAGTTCTTTGCAATATTTAGCTTGATTTAGAAAGGTTCCTAAGTTTTTTTTTATGGATTTGAAGTCCTAGAAAATATTTTAGTTCTCCCATCATGGACATTTCGAATTAGGTAGGCATTATTTCAGAAAATTCCTTGCACAAGGATTCATTAGTAGCATCGAAGATGATATCATAAACATTGATTTGAACTAGTAAAATGTCATGCTCAGTTTTCTTGATGAAAAGGGTTTTATTCGCTTGTCCTCTCAAGGACTTGTTTCAGATGATGCCTATATTGTGCGTGCGATGGAGTCCTATCACACACATGATAGCCCGCCAGATTATACCAGAGGCTGAAGCTTTTTTCTCTCTTTCTCTCTCTCTCTCTCTTTTCTTTTTTATTTCTTTTCTTCTCTTACCTGTTTTCTCTTTCAACAACATAACACAAAATTTGACAATGTTACAAATTAGAATTGACTTTGACATCAAAATAAGTTCTTACTGATGGGTTGCCTCCCATCAAGCGCTTTTTTTTTACGTCATTAGCTTAACGGTCCATGTCTAAGGTACGTCAGGCGTAAGGGATACCCTTACGCCCGTCACTTCACTTCTTCTCTTTTTGTTGTCTACTTTGCTACCTTTTCCCTTCATATGGTAGCAAGTATCCACGTTCTCCATATACGGTATCCAGTCATACACCTAGAAAAATATTTTTTCTTTATTGAAATTCAAAATAAGTTAACCAAGTTTGACATCTATCTTTGATTTCCTAATTTCCAAGAATGGCCATCCGAGAATAACATATCCTTCTGAATTTTATTTTGTATCAAGCACTATGAAATTTGCAGGAAACATTAATCTATCGACATGCAATAACACGTATTGTAAGATACCAAGCGGTAGAGTAACAGTTGAGTCAGCTAAAGTAAGAGTCATATTACTGGTGTGATCTCACCCAATTTCAATTCTTTAACCATTTTCAATGGCATGACATTTATGCTAGATCCAAGATCACATAGAGTATGCATAATATTCACTCCACCGATATTATAAGAAATAGTAAACTTACCCGGGCCTTTTAACTTTGGTGCCAAGGATTGAGGCATTACCATATCATCCTTTTCGATCATGTTTACGTGTTCCTTGACCATTTTCTCTTTCGTCCCCTTTAGTAATGCCTTCATAAATTTAGAAAACTTAGGAATTACCTCTAAAATTTCATGGAATAAAATACTTGTAGAGTAACTATCATTTCCTTGAACTTCACAAACATCCTCGCCTCCTCATCCTGGACCAGTTTCTTTTTTATTATCGAGTACGATGGTTTTATGTAATCTAGTAGAGAAGGATTTTGTTCAGTCAGGATTTGCTTCTTTGTTATTCTCCAAGGAGAGTTTTAATCAATTATTTGATCAAGGATGACTCTTTCCTCTTGGTCACCTTGATTGTTACTCTCCTCTTTTTCAATCACACCTTCTTTAATTATATCATCTTCACCATTTTCAATAATCACCCCAAACTTGTGTCAACAGCCTTGCATGATTCATTCGTAGGATTATCTACAGTGTTACATGTGAATCCTCTAATTGAGTTTGGCAAAACAACTATTTATTTGGATAACTGAACAATCTAAGTCTCCAAATTCTTGATTGACGTATCATGGTTTATACTCATAATTTCATGGTTCTTATTTACTTGATCAAAGCTACTTTGAGTGACTTTAATGAAATTTTGTAAGGTTTCTTACAACTATGATGATTTCCTTTGAAACGAAGCTTGTTGGATTTGTTGCATACCTTGTTTAGCACTTGCATTTTGATTATCGCTCCAACGGATATTTGGTTGATCTTTCCAACCCGAATTGTATGTGTTGGAACACAAATTATTCTTCTGAATATTAGCAAATTGGACTTCTTCAATTGACCCTTCCAATGAGCACCTTTCATTCACATGTTCTCCTCCATAAAAATCACACCTAAGTGCTTGTATCTGGCTCATGTTAGCTCTACCTAAGATGCTTTCAACTAGCTTTTTATTTAACAATTCAATCTGAGCTAAAAAAAGCAGTATAAGTATCAATAGCTAACATACCTTTAGGTGTTCCCGCAGTTTCCATCATGGCTGACCTTTTGCTTTTTGAACGGTACTCATTCATACACATGTTCTCAATAAGGTCTTTCACTTATAGTTCAGTCATTTGTCGGATAGTACCTCTCGCAGAAGCATCCAATAACATGCGAGTTTGACTCTTGAGACCTTTAATGAAATTCTGCATCTGCTCCATATTATTCATATTGTGATTCGTGCATTTGCATAATAAAAGTTTGAATCTTTCCCAAGAGTCATAAAGTGACTGAGTTTCCTGCTGCTCAAATTCACAATTCCTGCTTGTCGCTCGGTAAACTGAGTAGTAGTGAAGAATCTTTCTAGGAAATTGTCCTCCAATTCCTTCCAAGCCCAAATTGTTCCATTTGGAAGGCAAAGTAACAAATCTTTCGCCATTCCAATCAATGAGAACCCAAACAACCTCAATTTAACCAGGTCTTTAGTGACATCAGTTAGTTTGCACATTGAAGTTGTTTTGTAGAAGCGTGTAAGATGCTCTCACAGACATATAATCACATTCCCGTCAAACAAATTTTCTCTAAAACCTGAAAGTACAAAATTCTTAATATCAAAGTTATCAGGATTTGCTGGTACAAACCCCCTCGAAACCTGTCCTTCATCGATTCTTTTAAAGTAATCTCCCATAATTATGGGTGGTGCAACTGCCATGTTGACTTCCTCTTCAGAGTCAGAATAACTTGATAGTTGTTCTTCTACTAGTATCCTGGCGTCCAACGCTACTTCTCTAACTTATTTTCTGAGAACACATGTGATTCTTTTAATGGTATTAATGTTGATCCTGAACTGCGCATACACAAACAGAAAATACATTAGTAGTAATATGATAAACAAGAAAATAAAACAAAAATAAGAAAGACTAAAAATAAAACGTTGCACAAACGTCGCCTTGTTGAGATATTCAACAGTCTTCGACAATGGTGCCAAAAACTTGATGACTTCTCGGTAAATGTACCGATAATGTCGCAGTAATAAAAAGATCGAATCATAGGGACTGCTTCTAACAAAACAAAATGCGTATAATGTATAAAAACTAGTAAAATGGGGGGTTTTCAAGTTTTAATGTGAAAAGTAAATAAGCGATTAAACAAAATTAAGAAAGTAGTCAGGTTGTGTTTTAGAATCCCATATTCCTCTATTGTTGATGTTTGATGTATGAATGATCTTATTGCTATAACCCCACGACGAATTAACAAAACTGTTATAGTTGATCCCTCACGAAATAACTCACTAACTACTACTCAGAGCTTTCTATCCATAGTCCTCCAGCGTAAGCAAGATTAAGAGATGTATAGAATGTTAATTCCCTATGCCACTACTCGGGGTCTCCTATTCCTATTCAACCAGCATAAGTACAATAGTTGCCTTAGATCCAACATATAGGCTAAGTGTTAGTATTCCCTATATGCCCGAAATCAGATTAAAAGAGTATCTCACATAAAAAGCATTAAGAATAATAAGCAATTGAATGACATTATAGATCAAAAGGTTCATACAAAGTCAAATCAACATAAAATCCAACAATATTGAAATAGGTTCATCATAACACAATCTAACATAGAGGAACTTAGCTACTCATAATTCAGATAACAATACCATAATTGATAGATGAAAATAACATATGAATTTCATTGAAGTAATGCCTCCAATGACTTTAAATGCCCTAAAAATCACCCTTATGCTGTCAAAATCGTGATTTGCTCTCTCAAAATTGTAACCCTTGTCAAAGTGCAAAAATTCCCCTTAAAAAGAGCTTAAAATGGACCAGACGCATCAGAAAAAGCTCAGAAAAAGGGACCATCACGCGCGTGATGACTTGCATCTCACACGCGATGCAACTCTTATGACCCTCATCGCGCGCGTGATGCAGTGCGATGGTGTATGTGAGTATTTTCAAAGCTGCACTCTTTTTTTTTTCTCATTTTTCACTCAAATTTTCACTAAGTCCACAATTTTCACACTTAGCTATTTTTTTCTAATTTTTTGGTCTTTATTCTTTACTTTGACTCATCTTTCACTTATTTTGATCCGATTCTTCGACTAAATTCATGCAATGACGGACTGTCATCAATTTACCATCATGTTCTAATAGTATTGCAATGATACTTTATTCCACATTTGTAGTCTCAATTATTACATATTTAACTTAATTGGTAACATAAGCTCTTTCTCATTAACTATTCAAAAAGGAGTAATCCATGTTTCACCTTTTATGGAATACATATAAGCCTACAACACTTGATTCATCGTTTTGTGCCGGTTTCTAGATTTTTGATTGAGATTCTTTTTATCAAGTTTTTTAATATTTAGTTGGTTGCTTTGACTTGACCAATAAATTATAAATAATAGGGCATTGGAGTAGTTAACTTAATTTGTTTTATCATGCATACTTTACCATTTTTTTGCTAGTAACATGCATACTTTACCATTTTTTTTTTGTAAAAATTGTTCCAAAGTCGCATACAACATGATCTTTAATGAACTTGATTACATTTTGTTGATTCACATATTTCAAAGGGATGACTTTGATCCATTTAGAGATTTAATCTACAACCACTAATATGTGTTCACAACCTTTAGAAGCAGTTGGGTGTAGATGATCAATCAAGTATAAAGTGCGTCCTCATGTATTTCAAGTAAGGCTATATATGCATATTTTTATCCAAGACACTTGGCCAATGTTTGTTCTGACAATTGTTTATAGATTTCATCACCATGTATGTAATACAATATTTCTCTATATTTTAACTCATAAAAATTTGAACTAGAGTTTCATATATTCTCATTATGTACTATCTCTTTGAAGTTCAATTACTTTGTGAAGATGTTTCCTTAATATTTTGTATCAAGATGGATTTTGATATAAAATCCATCTTAATACAAAATATTAAGGAAACATCTTCACAAAATAATTGAACTTCAAATAATCTTTATATTCATGAAGGTCACTTTTTGATATCATTTCATGAAGAATATGAATCATTTCTTTCTTCAAAGCCTTGTCTAATAAAGGACTCACATATGTGAGTTTTGGTTGTGCATCTCGTCATACCTCAAAGTTTATCCATTTTTTTTCAATTCGTCTGTTTTATGGTTTTGTTCATTTGCATATGTTTGTCTATTTGATTATGTATTTAGGTCATTCATCGGCATTTGCATGTTGCAACAAGTCCAAACCAAAAGTTCGACAATAATGGATTTATTCAGTTTAAGTTGATTCTCAAGGTGTATATTATGTGATAATTATTAGGATTTATTTCTCAAATTACCAGTGGTGCGAATCATCTCTTTTCATGGTTAACTGAGAGATTAGAATAATTGTTATTTAATTCAGATGATTGTTTGGATTCAAGGAAAAAAATAAAGTTGGAATAAAAGGAAGATTTCATTCATTTACTGAAAATTCATGGTACAAAGCATATTTCTTGAGATACAAATCAAAAGAATAAATTACAAAAAAATGGATAAAAAGTTATATCTTTTGGATACAATTGACTTTTTGGTCAAACATTTGAATTTTTGTCAACTGTCAACCATTGACTCGGTTTGACTCTTGAATTTTCCTAGACTAATTCTACAAGAATTTGATCAAGAGATTCATCATCATTCATCATAGATGATTTGTATCATGTCATCATTATGTCAAGTGCTAATTTCCAACAAATTCTATCCTTCATCAAGCTTCACTTCAATACTTGATTTTCAACACTTTCCAACATCGTTTCAAGCCCAAAAAATCCAGAATTTGATTCATGAGTTTACATCATTCGAAAGTGCATATTTTCAACACAAAATCACTTCCCAAAAGCATTTAAAGTCATTAGATAATTCACTAAAAATTCAAGTCAAAAATGGTAGAAAAACCAATGCAAAAACATTCAAATTCAAGTTAATTACTAGTGACTCTTTGCCTTACATCCTAACTTGGTACTTTTGTTAAACTTCAACATCATTGGTCTCTAACTCCCCCATTCCTCATAATCATTCAATTACCCAATTAACCCTTAACAACCATAACCACCAAACTAACACAAAAACTAGCAAACAAACACAAATCCCAACTTTCATTTTTTCATTCAATCCTAATCATTCTTAACAATTAATCAAACATTTGAAATTGGTGATTGATAACACCGAAACACATAGTTTATTTTGACTCGATTTGCACATGTTTTTGTATTATTTTGTTGCAATTTGTAGTGTTACGCTGGTAGTTTACGCATGTTTCAGGTACCTTACGAGTAAGAGTCAATTTATGAAGAAATCAGAAGAAAATAGTGAAAATGGAGAAAAATAGGAAAAACACACTGAGAGCCACCTATATGGCGCCCGTCATGACCAGGCAGACGAGAAGCCCACCAGAGAGGAAAAATGAATGCAGAAGACGCAGTCAAAGGCTCGTGGCGACTGCCACAAGCCTCATTGCGTTCACCATGCATATCAAAAAGGCGAAAATCACAATTTTGCACTTGTGCCGACCGCCACAAGTTTCATGGCGACCGCCACGAAGTTCGGCCCGTGAAAAATCGCAACATAAAGAACGAGTCTTTCCCTATTCCCCCATATTTTTCTCCCACAAAGTTTACACGACCAATACTCAGTTCAACACCTATTACACTATAACTTTAGAAGTTTTGATATCCAAGTTTGTACGCATAAGTTTTATTTCTTAGTTTTAAGCAGAAAATACATTCGAAAGTGATAGAGCTCTCGCATTGGGGGACTATCACACCATAACTTTTAGGATTTTTATTGTAAGCTTGGATCAAAGTAATTGTGCCAACATTAAAATTTATTTTCCATTCCACTCTGTGCACTCGAAGTTATTTCCGCATTAATTCCAATTTCACAGGTTCTTTCTACAATTGGTTTAATTTAATTCTATTTGTTCAAAATTTATTCACTTGCAATGTTACTGTTAATTTCCATTACCATGAATCACATGTTTATGTTTAATATCATGTCCGGCCAAATTGCTTTGAGTCCGGTATGTGAGGATAGTCGTTCAAACAGGACTCGGTAATAAGTTGACGTAAACCTTTTTATAAGTTAGTTTTATGGTTTTGATTTTGAATTTTAAGCCTGAAATTTTTTGCACAAGATTGAAAGCATTAAGGTTTCGAGTCAATACCACGAGAGCGTGAGACTTGAACCAGATAGTGAAAATCGGACATTAATCCTAAACATAGCGAGAGCGCTTTAGGATTAATTAGAATTTTTTGGTTTTCAAAAAGTATTTCCTAACTTAGATGGGTTAGCGAGAGCAAACATATGGTCTAGAAGTATAACTAGAGTCAACAACACGAGTGTGTGAGATAAAAGTTTTTAAATTAATATTTTTTACTGAAAAGTGATTTAATACATTAACATACACCAATAAATTATTGAGTCTATGAGGTACACCGAGATCCACATTCCAATCTCTCTTTTCTAATATATTTTCTAAACTTTATTCTAATTTTAGTTTTAATTTCTCCCAAATCAAATTTTCGTAAGCCTTAGATTTACATAGCATAAATAGATAGCGATAAGTTTAAATATTGGTCCATATGGATTCAATATCTTTTAAAACTCTACGATACAACTGTACACTTGTAGTTAGATATTTTGATAGACTCGCTAAGTCGCGATCAAGTTTTTGGCGCCGTTACCGGGGACCAATTTAGTCAATATCGTAACTCCGTTGTTGTACAGTATAGAGTAAGGCAATTATTTTTTTCCTTTTATTCATCGGTTGTATGCCAAACACTCGTACCTCATGGGACGAGCTAATACAACCCATAAACAAAACCGAGCAGAGTTATACAACTTCCCAACTCTTGATATGGCCACAAATCATAACTTTCCTCTCAAGAACTATGTTGCTCCATCTGAAGAAGAGTCACACTCGAGCATTGCACCTCCTGCTATTGAGGCAAATGATTTTGAGTTCAAACCTCCATTGTTACAAGTTGTGAAACAAAATCAGTTCTCTAGTAACCCTATAGAATATCTTAACCTTTATTTGTCAGTGTTTGTGCAATATACAAACACGTTGAAAGCTAATGGTGTTGATCCCGAAGCCATAAGATTGCGTCTCTTTCCTTTTTCTTTGAGAGAGAGAGAGCCATAACTTGGCTTCAATATCTACCATCTAATTCAATAACTACATGGAACAAATTAAATAAAGTTTTCTTAGCACGATACTTTCCACCTAGAAAAACGGATATGCTAAGAAGCCAAATCAACAGATTTAGGAAAAAAGGCAACAAATCTCTTTTTGAGGCTTGGGAGAGATACAATGATATATTGAGGCTCTGCCCATATCATGGACTTGAACCATGGTTGATTATCAATACTTTCTACAATGGTCTCCTGTACAACACCAAACTAACCTTAGACGATGCAACTGGCGACACTATAATGGATAAACCCTACGAAGACGCCTATCAACTCATAGAAAATATGACACAAAACCACTATCAATGGGGAGGTGAGTGAATTTCTGCAGAGACACCACTGATGAAGTGCGGAATGTACGAAGTAAATGGCATATACCGTGTCAATGCTAAAGTGGACGCCCTCATTAAGAAGATCAAGAGTTTAACCGTAACTCCATCAGTTACTGTAGCTAACACAACAACTAATTGCGAGTTATATGGAACCCCTGGACACAACACTCATGAATGCCACCTATTGGATGGAATTTCATCCGACCAAGTAAACTATTCCCAAGGGAACTCATACTCCAATACTTATAACCCTGGCTGGAGTAACCATCCAAATTTCTCCTATAAGAACAATAATACATTGTTTACTCCAAACCCATTACCTGTTGTTCCTCCAGGTTATCAAAAAGGATCCCAAACCACTCCTAAAGCGCCTAAAAAGTCGAACCTTGATCTAATAATGGAAAAATTTATTGAAACCCAAAGCCAATGGAACAAAGAGTTTACAAACCAGAATGTTCACACGAATGAGTTGATTAAGCAATTGACGAGTAAGGTTGACTCTATGGCTACTCATAATAAAATGCTAGAAACCTAAATTTCTCAAGTAGCCCAACAACAAGCAATAACAACAACCCCAATTGGAATATTTCCTGGCCAAACACAACCTAACTCGAAGGACCATGCTAATCTCATCACACTGCAAAGTGGGACAGAATTAGATGGGTCAGTTGATCCAGAAATTCAAAATTTGCCCATGTCTCAACAAAATGAAAAAGAATTCGAAAAAGTAACAAATAACAAACCAAATGACCATGGGCGGGTAATAAAACCAAAGAGGCGGCCGTGAAAGAGTAACCATACGTGCCTCCATCATCATATAAGCCACCCATTCCTTACCCTTAAAGAATGGCTAAACCCAAAACTGGAGGTCAGTTTAAGATTTTTGTAGAGCTTCTGAAACAACTTAATATTACGATATCCTTTACAGAAGCTATTACACAAATGCCTTCCTATGACAAATATTTTAAAGAGATCATATCCAATAATATTACCTCCTTTCTCTTGCATGCTCTAAACCCCACAACAAAACTTAAAATCCTCTGACAACTCTTAACCACTAGGGGTTTTCACGTTTCTTTGCAGAACTTTGAGAATTGAACTAAATTCTATATGTTAAAGAGTGAAAGATGAATTACAAGATGCATGTAATTTGTAAGAGAGAAAAAATGATTGATTTAAGTTAGTTTTCAAATATAACTTAATTTTTAGATTATCATTTTTTAAATCAATTTAAATGAACGCATATGTTCAATGATGGGTTAGTGAAATAAGTCATCTACATACGATATAATAAACTCAAGTAGTACATACAAAAACATGAACAAACCTGGACAAGGAAAACATTTTGAACAACAACATATCAACTCATAAAATGTTTAACAAACGTGCCTTTTATTGAAAAGATTCATGGAAAATGAAGATGAATAAATGATCTATTTGTCTCAGAATGACATCCATAATGAAAGGAGGATGAAGCTGAAGTGAGAGCTACAAACTTGTGTTAAATTAGAATGGATGTCATTCTGCGTCTTTCACACAAGTTTGCAGCTTTCACTTCCGCTTCATTCTCCTTGTATTTTTTATTCATAGCAACACAAACAATTTATGAACCACACCCATAGTATGCGCTTTCTTGAGTTAATTTGTTTTCATTCACCTTCCCTACAAGTCAAAATGTATTAGCATGACATTGTAATCCTACAAACAACATGTTAACCAGATTTAGAAACATGAACTTGACATTGTAATCCTATAAATAACATGTTAAACATAAACGAGATTCTGAAAGTTTGATTTTTTTTAAGAAGAACACAACCATACTTGGAAAAAACTAAAATCAAATTACATGTAACTAGATCAAAGTCTTTCCTCACTAGGTATGACAGATGTAAAGATAAAACATCAACCGATCTTTGATAAAACATAGTTTGATGAAACTAAATATACAAAAGTTAGTTAAGAGAGTAACATAGTGCTCCCAGACTATACCATTGTTTTCCATCTTCAAAGTATGGTTAAACTCAGGGATCCAAGAGATCAGAAGTAGCTTTAGGTCCCCCAAAAAAGGAAAAAAAAGAGTCCAAGTACAATGAACACACGATTGAAAATATCCAGTGCCCACGCTGGAAAAGTATAGTAGCACATTTAGAAAATACTATCAATAAAATAATATAATATGAGTAAATACCTTCACATTGTAATCATTATTCAAAACTCTACAAACTTACTATCGACTCACCCAAATGGACAAAAAATGACCTAAAATTGCTCATGAGAATTTTGATACATTTGACATACAATGCATAGACAAAAAAAATAAAAAATCATGTGAAACTGAAGAAAAAAAATACCATGTCAAATGAGAATCCTTTGTAACATCAAATGGATGGAGTAGGTCGGGGAATGACGTACCTTGAAAGTTCTTCAAAAGTGATGAATATTAGAACCTATACAAATAAAACTGGAAGAAAGCGTATCAATAACATGATTATCTTTTAGAAGAAGAAGAAGAAGAAGAAGAAGAAACAATGTTTAACTTGATTACCTTTTAGTACGAAGAAGAAGAAAGACTGGTTATGTGGAAGAAGAACAGAGACGAGTTCGCTGAATTTGAAAGAGAGAGATGTTACGAGTTCTATAGAAGAAGAAGAGGAGACAAGTTTGTTGGATGTAGAAGAGAGAGATGTTAAGGTTTTGTATTTTGAGAGAGATATTATTTGCTGAAACTTGATAACTTCGCTTATATATGTAAGACTTATCACCACGATTGATAACAAAAACCGTAATAAAATGTAAGTACTATTCACAATGATTTCTGGTACTAACTGTGGTGATAAATATTTTAATGTTAATAAATTTATAAGAGTATATGGACAAACCTTTTTATAACGAAAACAAAAAAAATTATTGATACTTGAATTCGAAGTATGTAACATTTTATCTATCACCACAATTTTTATTATAAACTATAATAAAATATCGTTTAAAAAATAAAAATAAATCCAAACACGTTAATATGATTTTTTACTACGGATACGGATCTAATAATATAATATTATTAAAAGTCAAATTTGTAGCATTGACATCTTTCTATTTTGCTGAATATCTGCTACCTCTGTCATGCCATTGACTATTTTCTTCGTTTTATTATAATTTTAAAATTAAGTTGCACTGTGTCATTGAATGAGTACATGCCTAGCTTCATCTATACTTCTAATTTAATTAAAGTAATCGGTGCCAAACAAGAAAAAAGACTTTCATATGGCCATATGCAAACGTTTATTTAAGGTCATATTAATATGTTACACTTTTTTTAAGATCATTTAAGTACACAACCCTGGTCATTAATATGTAACGGAAAAAGAAAACTTTACTATATTAAATAAGAATTGTTACATACCATCAATTCAACTTAATGAATTTGAATATTTGACTTACGCTACAATGATATATAAAGTGGTGATACTATTGTACTAGATCACCAAGCAACTTTCTTCCATAACAAAATTGTAAAAATGATCAACATGATGTTCTTATTGATTTTGTTTTCAACGACTGTTATTAGCCATAGAGTTGATGATAGTGATATCACATTGAAAGAAGATTTTGAGTTGGAAAAACACCTAAAACTTATTAATAAACCTCCTATCAAGAGTATTCATGTAAATTATTCTCATATATTAAATTTTTGTTTTTTATCCTCTATATAAAATGTGATTATATATTTTCTTATGTTTGTTTCGGATGGTTTTTATAGACAGAATTTGGATATATAGTTGATTGTGTTGATATTAAAAAACAACCTGCATTTGATCATCCTTTATTAAAGAATCATAAATTACAGGTATTATATTCTTCAATTTAATTAATTTATCTTTCTTATAATGCACATTTTATATTTTAATATTGATTTATTTTATCTTTCTTTTGTTGTAGACACGACCAAGTTTTTACTCAAAAATAGAAGATAGAGGTGTGAATATTTCATCAACTAAAACAAGCTTTGAACTTAATAAAGTCAATTGTCCTAAAGGATTTGTTCCGATTCGGAGAACAACAAAAGAAGATCTCAAACGTACTAAATCTTTTTTGAATTATAATATTTTAGCTACAGCTACTACTCACGTAAGTTTTCTCTTAAACAACTAATTTAAAATATTTGATTTGTCTTAATCAATGTTATTTACTCGTTCTTGTCATATTTTTATATTTTGTCAATAATATCTTTAAATTTAATTATTTATCTTATTCATATTTTGTCGTTGACTCAGACTTTAAACTGCCTAGTTTATAGATATAAATGTCAATCCATGTTTCAGTTTTTGATTATGATTAGCTATTGATATTATAGAAAGCGGAAGTATTTCTCAAGTATATTACTGGTGATAATTATTATGGAATAATGGGGACTACTAGTGTTTATAATCCAAGGTGTAGTATTGCCCAAGCTAGCTCATCTAATATATATGTTCGAAATGGAGAAGGAGGCACTTTTAATCAAATTCTTGTTGGATGGCATGTGAGTTTAAATTTATTATAATATAATAACAATAAGTTATTTCCATTAATCAATATTATTTTTGTTATAAAGAAGACTACTAATTTCTCATACAAATTTCTGTTAAGTATTTCCCCACGTATACGGTGATGATCGGACATATGCTTTCGCAGCATGGACAGTAAGTGATGGTTTGTTTATTTTATTCTCAATATAATAATTTTACTATTTATACAGATCAAATACATTGATTATTTCGTGTTTTTTATAATCATAACAGTCAGATGGTTTTGTGAGAACGGGATGCTACAATTTACAATGTCGAGGTTTTGTTCAAATCCACAGTCAATATCACATTGGTGCAGTTGTGTCAAAAACATCTGTATATGGTGGAGATATGGTAGAGATGCCAATTAGTATTGTTCAAGATGAAAGATCTAAAAATTGGTGGATAACTATTAACGGTAAAGCAGTTGGATATTATCCACAAGCTTTGTTCAACAACTTGAAAACAGCTAATCAAGTGGGATGGGGAGGGGCTACGATTGCTGTGGGTGCTCCTAGCCCTCAAATGGGATCAGGATCCTTTCCTGACCGGAACTTTGAGCATGCATGTTATTTTAAAAATATTGGATATAAGAATGAAACTAATTCACCCTATTATGGACCTGATCAGTATGCGGCACATATTTACCATGATGCCCCTGAATGCTTTGGAGTTGACTACTATGGAAAACAAAAAAGTCCATATGGATATTCTCTTCAATTTGGAGGACCGGGTGGAAGATGTGGTGGATATTTTTAATATTCTTAAAGTTATAAATTAAAAATTCATGATACAAACATTATCAATGATAACGACTTTTTCTAATTAGTTGTTAACTTAATTTTGCATATGTTTCTTTCTTAAATGATTTTAATGTTGTTTTTAATACATATTAAAATTTAGAGTTACATACATTCAATGAAATTAAAATTAATCGATGATTTAAGAAAATGGTATAAAACAGATATCTTTGATACAATTGCATAGATTAATCACTCTAATGATAAATTTTTCTTTAATTTAAATAATACGCACAATTACAGAGTTTAATTCCTCAATTCGGGAAACATCACAATAGACAACCAAAATTTTCTTTAATTTAATTACCACTGTTTTGTGTTTATGATTGTGTTCAAACTCAAAACTTCATATTTAGTCAGGTGAACGAGATTATTGTGTCCTAGTATTCTTAAATATGATTTAAAAAAATTTTAAAAAATTGTTGAAATTTTAATATTTATAAATCAATTCACATATAAATGATCCATTAATGCTAACTTTAATATGTGATTTTTTTTTAAACTTTTAATTGATTTTTAAAGGCTAGCAGAAAAGTGCGGTCCCGAATCGACTTCCGTCTATTCTGAACCGACTACTAGAAAACCGGACATGCGATAAATCGATGGATAACAGTATGTCGATAACAAATATACACGCTTGGATAATCGTTTTAATAAAATTCACAAACAACACTATATTCCAATGAACAAAAATAACATAACACTTTTATCAAAAAATTGGTGTGTAATGTTTAATGATCCTTATTGTCAATGGAGTTGTCAAAGCAATTTTCTCAAATCAAAACACTAGAACAATTTTTCAATTATGTAGATTTTTTTTGCCAATGTAGGATCATTTAACAGAAAAAATTTACACCACAATTGAATGATAAACTTGCTGAAAAAGTAAAGAGATTAAGGATAGAAAATTATACGTAGAGAGTTTGGTAAGGAAGTTCCCCACTATCGTCCTCACGTGTGGGTACGTCTCCCCTCAATTTCGAAATCGAAATTGAGATCTTATTTCCAATAATGTTGCAAATATTTACAAGGTTACAACACAAATACCGAACACCAATCCCACCGATTATGTTGACTTTGTCTTAACCTCGCTTGATCAGATCCGATCAAGTCTTGAACCTCAAAATCAACGATCAATCCTCCGCTCCACTAGTTGCTTGCGAAATCTCCCAGATTTCCAAACCCCTTTGCTACGGCTGAATTCGATCCACTTGACTTTGATATAAAAACCCCAAGAAACGATCCGTTCTTGATGGAAAACCTTCCGGTTTTCAGAGAAACCCCCTTTGTATCCCTTTAACTCAGCTTCGATTACAAATCCTACAGTTGAACGTTATCTCAAAGATCTTTTGATGCAATGCACAATGGTTATTACGTTTAAATGTGATTGAATGTCAAAAGTTGATTGAGAAGATGATGAAGACAAATTATCTTTCAGGTTTCTTGCTAAAAAAATGCTCTCAAAATGTTTTAATGTGTTTTCATGTGTTGTGTAAATAGAATAATGTTTTACTACTTATAACAAAGTGAAACATTACCCAATGGGTCGATACATTTGGTAAAAAAAATGTTTTCCATAATGAATATATCATGATGTATCGATACATAGGGTATGGGTTGATCCATATTGGGATAAAAATAATTTTTCACAATTTTAATACAGCATGAGTCGATACATGAGTAAATGGACCGATACATGTTTGGTAGAAAACACCAAACAAAAAGGTTGACAGACCATGTATCGATACAACCATCGATGGATCGATACATACTGAAGGAAAATTGATTTTTGAGAAAAGCAATTACACATGTATCGATATATCACCATATGAGTCGATCCATGCTAATCCAAAATTGAATTTCAGAAACACAATTTAGACATGTATCAATACACCAACTCATGCGTCGATCCAAAACATCAAAATATGAAAAAATGATATTTTAATGATGCAAAAATCTTCTCAATCTTTATTTTAATGATATGTCATGCTAAAGATTGTAGCACCTCAAATTTGCACCTATCATTATACATACATTTTCATATTAGGTCATAGCATATCATGGTCCATTGCATAGCATTGCATTGCCTCTTTTGCCTCAAGTGCAAGCCAATCAAGAAATTAGGTCAAACTAATCAGGAGATCAGTCAGACAAACAAGCAAGTGTGTTTTTCATTGAGCCAAGGCCTTAGGGTTTTTCCAACAAGTTCACATGACTTGGAGGTCTATTTGAAGTGTTCATGTCAAGGGTTGAAGGCTCAGAGGTCATCAGTTCATATACAGACAGTCAAAAGTCAAAAAAAAAGTCAACTGTCAGTCAAAGCAGTGGATGGTGGCCATTCTTGTGGAATTTGGACACCATGCTCATTAATCAAGAGTTCATACAACTTGGGACATCATTTGAAGTCAAATTCTCAAGGAATTAGGGTTTGGAATTCATCAGAAGATGCACAGTCAGTCAAAAACCCCAAAAGTCAACTGTTGGTCAACTGTCCATTTAATCAGTGATTTGATGATGGAAATTGGTTTGTGAGAGCTCATTCATGGCCAAATAGCCTTCATATATCATTTCAAACACCATCATGGAAGAATTTGAAGCCAGATCAAAAATTTCCAAAAATGGAAATTGGACCTGTAACTGAAACTTACCAAAAATGGAAAGTCTTGATCCTCAAACTTACATCATGATACAAGCTTCAAATGAATTTTTGCCCAACATGAAAGTTGAAGATCTTGTTCTCCCATTTCCAAAAAGTCCAAGAACTTTTAATTCCCATGTGTGGTTGGCAAGTTATGATCGAATCGACTTCAGAAATTCTTGAACTTCAAAAGGCCATATCTCTCAAACCGTTTGGCCAATTTTGGTGGGGTTTTTTCCTACAAGTCAAATTTGATCCCCTCTTTCCAAAAATATAAATTTCATGAGCCAAAACTTCACCAATCAAAATGGCATTTTTTGACTTGTCTCATTTAAATTCAAGTGTGGACCAAAGTTTGACTTTTTGAATTAGTGATTTTTAAACCATTTGGCCAATTGGGAATTGTTTAGAATATTATTTGCAGCATGCTCAAAGTCCCTTTTGTGCAGTACATGGAGCCCATGCTAGTTTGCTTGATTTTTGGAAAGAAAGTACAAGTTTCACCAAACCACATCCCATAAGCCATGCTTTTACCACAAAGGCAGCAGAATTGTCCATGATTTTCTGTCATGAGAAGTCAGTAATAGCAGCCATTTGACAGCAGAAGAAGCATGGTCCACTCTCTCAAAAAACTCACCTTGCTGTTACATTTCAAAGAGCTGTCAAAAGAATTTCAAAAGAAAAAAAAACTGGCCATGCTTGGTACTGCACATAGCAGTCTTGTTCATTTTTTGTCATACTACAAACTCTTGGCAAGACATGACAAACATATAGAATTTCATTCATGCTGAAAAAACCACTTTGGCCATATTCTTCTAAAACCTGTCAAACTCCAAACCAAGAGACATTCAACAGCAGGAGAACAAAAGCTGGCTTGGCTTGAGGCAATATGTCCCAGCATTTTCTGTCATAGCAGACACACAAACCAACATAACAAACACAAAGTCATGGCTCATTCATCCTAGAAAAAACTGTATTGACTTTGCTTTGGCACTTTTAGAATTTTCTGTCTAAACTTCCAACAAAACCTGATCTTTTGCATTGTGAGAAGTCTGTCCAAAAACCTAGCCTGGCCCTGCTTGACACAATATCCAAACCTCATTTTTCTGTCATGAAAAAACCCTACTAGCAGACCAACCAATTTCAACTGATGCAAAAACTGATTTGCTTGGCATTTTGTCAAGATTGCAAGTGCTGTTTAAAACCACCAGCAACTTCAAAACAGCAGACTTCCTCCATCATTTTTCCTGTCATGGCATTGCACACAAAACCACCCTCATTCATCTTCTAAAAACCTTGCTTGGCATTTGTCTAAAGTCTGTCGAGACTCCCACAGTGAAAAGCATAACCTAGCCAACATAACACAACCAACTCACTCATTCTCTCTCATTTGGCAAGATGGCAAAATTCTATCAAAAATAGAAGCAACCTAGCAGCAAACTTCACTTCATTTTTCTGTCAAAAAATGAACAAGTAGCAGCCAAACCAGCAAAAAGCCTTGGTGCCCTCTCTCTCAAAAGATCACATTTTGGCCAAGATCATTTTCGGTCCAAAGAATCTCCAAAGGAACAAATGCCTGGCCCTGCTTGACACAATATCCAAACCTCATCTGCTGTCATAAAAAACCAGCAAAAGATCCTCTAATCTCATTTTTCACATTTCATTCAAAAAGCCACAAAATAGCCAAAACATGACAGCTCTTGTTCTAAGCACTTGTTGATCAAAAGGGCATTGCAAACACATCTCAAATATCACATAGCAAGTGTCCAAAGCCTCAAAACCTGCAGAAAACATCAAGAACTCAAAATCACTTTTCAACTTGTCACATTGTATCAAATTTGCATTTTCAAAGCCACTTTCACTCTCAGGCCATTCCAAGCTTAGCAAATTAGTTTGTCATGATCCATAGGGTATATTGAAGCTGTCTCAAACCTCCATTGCTCACTGTTTGAAAATCAAAAACATCACCTTTCTCAAAATCAAGCAACAACCAGTTCAGTGGCCATCTTCATTTCCAGCTTGATTCAAGTTCAAGTAAGGTGTCAAACAGCTTGCCTTGGACCCTTTGAAGCTATTTGGATACCTGTCAAGCATTGAAAGCATCTCCAGCATCACATTCAACATTGCCCTGTTCAGTTTGGTAAATTTTCGAGCTCCATTATTCTTCAAATTACTATATGCTTTGGATAGGTCCTTTTATGCTGAGCATCATGATGTTTTTATTTTTGAAAATGGCTGTGTGTTCATGAAGTTATGTTGAAAACAAGTTTGATGATGATTTATGTTTGTGCTCGATTCATGATACATACAAGGTTTTAATGAAAATGGTTGATAGATTCTTGTTTGCCATGATTAGATGAACATTTGTGTGCATCCAATTTTAATTTCTGGAGAAAAATTGTGAAACTCAAATTAGGGATGAATGCTACAGTAGAAACCCTAGGTTCCCATTGCCTTGCCCAGATTTTCTTTCATTTCACGTGTGCCTGGCCTTGGTTTGTACTGACCAATCAAAACATTTTATTTTCATGGCCAAAACGACCGTGTTTAAGTAAGTGGATTCCTATATTACAAAAATGCCATTCTTTCAATATTAATTCAATTAATTTCTTCATTTTTATTTCACTTTGATATCCAATCTTCCAAAAATCATTGTGCATCCATTTTTGATCAAAAAATCATGGGGTTTTTTGCATTGTCTTCCTCATTACCTCTAGTTTTTTATCATTATTTTTCCAGAATTTTTGGATGAGTAATTTTTAAATGGTGCTAGGGTTTGTGACATGTGACCAAATTTTGTACACTTTGTCAAATCGATTGTGAAATGATGAGAATACATCCAATGGCTCCCAAATTTTTTGTGCTCAAACTAGACACACTCATGGTGATTTTGGTGTAAAGTTTGTGAATTTATCATTTGTGGTTTGTGAGTTATGAATTTTTGAATTAGGGTGTGACAATTTGTGTCACACCATTGATGCCCAACTTCATGATTTTCATTACCATGCTTTTTGACCTCCAATTGATCCGATTTTTTGGCATGAACCTACTCTTGTATGTCTAGTTTACATGTGAATTTTCCTGGAATTATTTGAGGCATTTTCCTAATTGTTTGAGATTTTCTCCCCTGCTTGGTCAAATATTGACTTTGTGTGACACATGTTCCCATTTCATTTGTGAAATTCTCATACTTTATTGGATGGACATGAAATTTTACATGAGATAACTAGACATCCTCATCTTTGCCATGGTTTTAGTCCCATTCATTTATCATACACCATTCTTGACTTATGATTTTTCTAAGTTGATGCATGTTTGGTTGACTTCCTTAAGCATGTTCAAAATTGCTTTGACTTTCTGATTTTCATTGACTACCTTCCACTTGTCCAAATGGGATGAAATTTGACATGCTTACCATGCTATGTGTTAGGAGTGACCATGATTTATTTGGTGATTTTTGGAAATGTTTTAGTTTACTTTTGATGCAAGTCTTGCTGTTGGCTTCTATGAGCTTCTGTTTGCCATACTTTGACCTAAATGGTTCATGAAATGATGATAGTGATTGATATGAATGTGCAACCAATTGGGTTTGTTTCTTAAATGTTTGAACTTGATTTTGGATACTCATCCTTTGCTGTTTTGACTTTTCCATTCATTTTTGACCCTAGGCTTGTCCTAGTGGTCCTGATACTCACCTTTGAGCTTGTGATTTCAGGTTGACCAACAAATGGCCATTAAGACCAATTCTTTTGATTGAGCTTGCTTAAATATCATTGTCTAACTTGTTTGTTTTGTAGGTGGCTTGGCTCACATGTCTTAAGCCTTGTGCCTTGCACATCCATGTGCCTCTAATTGACTGTTGGTGTCTGTTTCTGTTTGTTTTGTTTGAAGTTGCATACTAACATCTGCTTGACTGTTCCAGGTGCTTTAGTTGCTTAGTTCCTTGTGAACTTTTTGCTTTGCTTTGCTTGTATAAGCAATTTGCATTGAGGTATAACTTCCTAACTTCATGTAGTCTGGAAGACCTGGCCTGTTACTTGGCCAGGCAACTGTCTGAAGTCCTCCTTAAGAGGCAATGTTTGTGGATGTTTAACTTTGTCCTTGCATAGAGTCAAAGTCCTCCTAAGTGAAGAGGCAATTGGTGGAAGGTAGGGATATGCAATCTATCCCCCACTATTCAGTGTGTCATTTGCTTTGCTCACACCACTGTGTTGATGCATTGCAGATACAAACCCAAGATCTTGTACAATTGTACAGTTGAGTCAGTTTTAAATGTGTAGAAGGGTTCCCACTTTCTGAACCCACACATTCTTGTCTTGAGCTCTCCCAGGCCAGGGATAAGAGCTGTGAAGTCTTATCTTCACTCACCTTTCATCTGCTTCACCTTAGTCTCTCAATGGCAAGGTTAAGAGCAACATTCACCCAGTTCCAGAGGTTTGTTTGTTGAGGTTGATATGACCCCTCGACTAAAACCTAACCCTTGTTTGAGCCACTTGCTTGTGTATAGTGTGTGCTATCTGTGCTTTTAGGATTGTTTGACTTGCTTCCTGTGCAAGTTAGGATTAGTTTAGACTTGCTTCCTGTGCAAGTAGGTTTTGCTTGGCTTGCTTCCTGTGCAAGTTAAGTGTGTGTGTGGCTTGCTTCCTGTGCAAGCCATGCTTAGGATAGGCTGGCTCCCTGTGCCAGTTAGCTAGAAACCTTAACTTAGGGATGATTTGCATGATAACATCTAGGCTCGAGTCGTAGTCTCCCTAGTTGTGTCTCCCTCTGTTATCTGGTTAGGCTAGTCCTTTATCCCTCTGTAGGGGAACTACATCGCCCTGATCTTCACACCAGATGAAGTATGTAGGCAGGAGATTGAGCTGATCTCTCCGGGCGCCCTTTTTCTCTTTTTGTGTGTGTTGTCTGACAGTTGCTAGGCTCGAGTGCCTGACTCCTTAGTAATCTGTTGTCCGTCTGTTTGTGTGTGTGCTTGACAGTTATAGGCTCGAGTCTCCGACTCCCTATTAACCTGTTGTGTTGTTGTGTGCTTGGAAGCTGATGTAAGTCCATCGAGTGGCATTTGGGTTCCAGTGTGCGTGTGTTTGGTTCGGATGCTGATGTAAGTCCAGTGATTGGCATTCAGGCTCCATGTTTGCCTCTTTGTGTGTGTTCTGGTTCGGATGCTGATGTAAGTCCAGTGATTGGCATTCAGGCTCCACGTTTGCCTTTGCCTGTGTTTGTTTGTGTGCGTGTCAGCCGAGCTACGAATGCTCTGATTCTTCTCTCGTCCGAGAAGATACGTATGCATAGGATGCGATATCCTAGCGAGCATGTGTCGTTTCCCCAGTCCGAACTACTCCGACTCTGATGTCTATGCCTGATAGACTAAGTAGGCCCAGGATGCGATATCCTGCCGAGTCAGTTTCAGTCAGTTTCTTGTGTCTCTTTTCAGCCAGTGTGTGTGAGTATTTGAGCAGTGTTTAGCAACCAATATTCCTTCCTTTTGTGCGTGGATCCCGTAGAATACTACGGATGCGTAGGGGTGCTAATACCTTCCCTTCGCATAACCGACTCCCGAACCCATACTCTTTGGTCGCGAGACCATGTTCTTTCCTAGGTTTACTCTGAGCGTTTCCTTTCCCTCTTTTGGGATAAATAACGCACGGTGGCGGCTCTGTTGTTCTTGTTTTTCCCGCCGGTTTTTCGCGCGATGCGACAGCTGGCGACTCCACTGGGGACTAGAGAAGTTGACCTGTGCTGGTCCATCTTCCCTAAGCAAGTCTCTCCTAGCGCTCTCTAGGATTAGGGTTTTGGTTGCTTTCTGCTTGTTGTATTTTATTGCATTCATTGTATATATGCACATTTATTGTTTGCATTGATTGTATGCATTGATGTTTGCATTCATATTCATTATTCATTACTGGCTGGCTGTCTGTTTTTCTCTGTGTGGGGGGGGAGTCAGTTGAGGTAAAAGGTCCAATACCCAGACCATGAGTGAAAATCTAGGATGATTAGGAATAGAGTGATTCATGGGAAGCGGGTGGTATGGCGCCACTTAGCGGAACATTGATATCACGAGCAGTTCAGACCCTGGTGGGATACTGTCGTTACATACTTCGGGTGTGTATATGATAGTATTTCTGCGAAAGGTTATTTATGCTGCGTTTCTCTTCGACTTTACCCTGGCCTAGACGACACCCGTGAGTGGGGAGGGAATGATCATTATTACAGGTACAGTTGGTGACTTGTTGGTGACTTGTGATCCTGTTGGTGACTATTGGTTCAGAATTTTGGGGTCTCAGATGACTTTGGGTTTCAGATGAATTTGTGGTTCCGAGTTCAAGCCGAAGCTTTGATCCTGTGTTCTGAGAGACACAGCCAACCAGTCCAGTCTGCATCATGTGCATCATAGCATATTTATTTTTCAAAAGAAACGCATTGAAAAAAAAAAAATAAAAAAAAAATCATCAAAAAAGAAAAAGAGAAAAAAGAAAAAAACTAATCTCTGCATGCATATCATCTCTCAGGTACATTCCAGAGTCTGTCTACTGATAGAGATGACAACAGTTCCCGAGCCGAAGCGGAAAACCTGTTCCTACAGTTTCCACCGTGAGCCGTTGACTCCGCTAGTTGAGTTGGGTAGCCTCGTGATAGATGACCGACTGAAGAGTTTTGTTGGGCGGTACGGAGATATCTTGACAGTATTGAAGACAGTAGTTGACCCGGTGCCTCTGCAGACACTACTTCAGTTTTATGACCCAGAGCTCAGGTGCTTTACTTTCCAGGATTATCAGCTTGCACCCACTCTCGAAGAGTATTCTATCCTATTGAGTATCCCTATTCAGCATCAGACTCCCTTCTTGGACGTCCCAAAGGAGGTCGACTTCAGATTGATTGCCAGAGCTCTCCGGTTGAGTGTTGAGGAAGTTGGTGAGAATTGGAAGCCCTGTGGAGAGGTTGTAGGTCTGCCATTGAAGTTCCTGTTGAGAGTAGCCAGAGTTGAAGCAGAAAAGGGGAATTGGGAAGTTTTTCACGCGCAGCTAGCTGCCATGATCTATGGGGTCATCCTATTTCCCAATATGCCAAATTTCATTGACTTCACTGCTATCAGCATTTTCATCAGAGGGAATCCAATCCCTACTCTTCTAGCAGATACTTACTATGCCATTCACAGCAGGCATGGTAAGGGAGGAGCCATCAGGTGCTGCCTGCCTCTTCTGTTCAAATGGTTCATGTCTCTTCTGCCAGCCAGTGGACCATTTGTGGATACCCAGAGCACTCTGAAGTGGACTCAGAGGGTCATGTCGCTCACTTCCTATGACATCAGGTGGCAGTCGTACCGGATGGATGTGAAGGATGTCATCATAAGTTGTGGTGAATTCCGGAGCGTGCCACTCATAGGGACCAAAGGTTGCATCAACTACAATCCAGTTCTTTCTCTTCGCCAGCTAGGGTTTGTTATGAGTGAAAGACCGCTCGAAGCTGAGATGGCCGAAAGTTTTTGTTTTGAGAAGAAGGATGACCCTGCTAAGTTGGAGCAGATAGGGAAAGCCTGGAGAGATGTGGGAGTGAAGGATGGATCCGTCTTAGGGAAGAAGTTTGCCATTGCAATGCCCGATTACACCGATTGGGTAAAGAAGAGAGTGGAAACTTTGCTGCTACCCTATGATAGGATGGAGCCGTTGCAAGAGCAACCACCTTTGGTCCTTGCTGATAGTGTGCCTGCAGAGCACTACAAGCAAGCCTTGATGGAGAATCGCCGTTTGAGAGAGAAGGAGCAAGATACCCAGATGGAGCTGTACAAAGCTAAAGCTGATAAGCTGCACTTGGCCCATCAACTCAGGGAAGTGCAAGGAGAGGATGCTAGCAGAGCAAGGAACAAGAAGAGATCCTACGAGGAGATGGAGAGCATGTTAGACGCAGAACATCGGGAGCGCTTGAGGCTGCAGAGGGTTGAGGCCAGCTATCAGAAGAAGATCAGAGACTTGGAGAAGCAACTCAGAGATAAAGACATCCAGTTGAAGAAGGAAGTAGACTTGAGACAGGCATCAGAGAACCACCTTGGAGGAGAAGTGGTAGAGCTTAGACGGCAGTTGAAGGAGAAGATTACCCCTCTACCAGAATGTTCAGAATGCACACTGTTGATAGACCAGTGCCATTACCTGAAGACCCTCATTCCGGAAGACCGTCTGTCTTAGTTTGTGTCTCTGATTGTATTTTGTTGAGAATCACCTCCAGGCTTGTTGGATGGGATTCATTTGCGTGTAAGACATCTCTTAGATCTTTTGTTAAGAATCACCTCCAGGCTTGTTGGATGGGATTCTTTTTCTTTGTACGTTGTTTATTCAGATATTCTGTTGACATTGGTTGTATGCCTTTTTACCCTTATGTATATATAAGGATGTCAGCATTTCCTTGTATATGTTTGTTCTCTTGTTGCTGCAGGTTGCCATCTTTTCAGGATGGGTCAGGCTCTTTGAATGCCTGAGAAATGAGCATATCATGTGCATCATACGCATCATTAGCATCATACTCATATCATTTTGCATAACAGGTGTTCTTGGTCGTGACTTCTCACTCTTGGTTCCTGTTCAGGCAGGATAGCTGATCAACGTCCGCACCGCTACTCAACAAGACTGAATCAACAGAGAAGTATGGATCAATTTCAAGCTGAGTTGGCTGAGATGAAGGCTAGCATGGCCCAGTTTATGAATATGATGCAAGGGGTTGCGCAAGGTCAAGAAGAACTCCGAGCCATGGTTCAGAGACAAGAGGCTGCAAATCCACCGGTCAACCATGCTCCGCCAGAGGGAGGCCCGGTTAATGATAACAATGCTGCTGCTGTACCCATCAACAACTATGTTGTAGGTGATGAGTTGGGGGGTATTCGAATCAACGGTCAACCTATTGTTCCAGATGCCGCTAATGCCAGAGTAGTCCGTGCTCCGGCCCGTAATCCTGTTCCGATTGTTGACAGACAAGAGGATATGTTCTCTCTACTCAGTGAAGACGAAGACGCTCTGGGAAGGGTTAATGAGAGAGACCGTAAAGTTGAGGCTCTTGCTGAGAAGATCCGTGCTATGGAAAGTCAAAATTCTCTCGGTTTTGATGTTACTAATATGGGATTGGTTGAAGGTTTGAGAATCCCTCACAAGTTCAAAGCACCGTCCTTTGACAAATACAACGGTACTTCTTGCCCTCGCACCCATGTGCAGGCTTATTATCGAAAGATCTCCGCGTATACCGATGATGAAAAGATGTGGATGTATTTTTTCCAAGATAGTCTATCTGGGGCTTCTTTGGACTGGTACATGGAATTGAAGAGAGATTCTATCCGCTGTTGGAGGGATCTGGGTGAGGCCTTTTTGAGGCAATACAAACACAACATGGACATGGCACCGAGCCGGACTCAGCTGCAGAGTCTTTGTCAGAAATCCAATGAAAGCTTCAAGGAGTATGCCCAGAGGTGGCGTGAACTAGCTGCTAGAGTTCAACCCCCTATGCTGGAGAGGGAGTTGACAGACATGTTTATCGGTACTCTTCAAGGTGTGTTTATGGACCGGATGGGGAGCTGCCCATTCGGTAGTTTTTCTGATGTTGTCATTTGTGGAGAGAGGACTGAGAGTTTGATCAAAACTGGGAAGATTCAAGATGCTGGCTCCTCTTCTTCTAAGAAGCCGTTTGTTGGGGCACCTCGTCGAAGGGAGGGTGAAACTAATGCTGTTCAACACCGCAGAGATCAGAATAGAAGTGAATACCGTCAAGCTGCTGCAGTAACCATTCCGACACCTCAACCTCGTCAGCAACAACAACAAAGAGTTCAACAACCGCAACAACAACAACAACAACAGCAACGTCCTTTCCAGCCTAGGCAGAGATTACAGGCTGATAGAAGATTTGATCCTCTGCCTATGTCTTACGCAGAGCTACTACCCGAACTACTCCGGTTAGGGTTTGTAGAGTTGCGTACGATGGCCACTCCAACAGTGCTGCCTCCTGGCTATGATGCTAATGTTAGATGTGACTTTCACTCTGGGGCACCAGGGCATCATACTGAGAAGTGTCGGGCTCTCCAGCACAAGGTTCAAGATTTGATCGATGCCAAGGCAATCAACTTCGCTCCAGTGCCTAACGTTGTGAACAACCCTATGCCTCAGCATGGTGGGCACAGAGTGAACAATATTGAAGGGAAAGAAGCTGAAGATCTGGTTGTTAATGTTGATGATGTTCAAACTTCTCTGTTAGTTGTGAAGGGCCGTCTGCTGAATGGGGGTGTCTACCCGGGCTGTAATGAGGATTGTTTGGGCTGTGCAGAATCTGAGAATGGCTGCGACCGGTTAAGGGCCGGTATCCAGGGTATGATGGATGAGGGTGGTTTGCAATTCAGTAGGGCTGTAAAAGATCGTGGAACAGTGTCAACTATCACCATTTACTTTAAACCGTCTGAAGAACGTGGACAAAGGGTCGTTAGTGCACCTGCAACGAATGGTACCCCAGTTACCATTCCCGTTCCAGTAACCATCAGTGCTCCGACTACTATCGTTGCGTCTGGAAGAAGGGTTGTTGAGAATAGTAGGGTCGTGCCGTGGAAGTATGATAATGCTCACCGCAGTTACAGAAGGGCTGAGAGTCAGACAAGACCAGTGAATCAAACTCCAGTGACAATTGGTTTGCCGACTAGAGTTCCTGCAACTGTTGGTCCGGCTGTGGATAATGTAGGGGGTCCAGGAGGTTTTACCAGAAGCGGTCGTCTGTTCGCACCGCAGCCTTTGAGGGACAATAATGCTGAGGCTCTCGCCAGAGCAAAGGGTAAGCAAGTTGTGGTTGAGGAAGAGCCTGTCCAGAAGGAAGCGCCTGAGGGGTCATTTGAGAAGGACGTGGAGGAGTTTATGAAGATAATCAAGAAGAGTGACTACAAGATTGTAGATCAGTTGAATCAAACTCCGTCCAAGATTTCTATACTTTCACTTTTGTTGTGCTCTGAGGCACACCGTAATGCCTTGCTGAAGATGTTGAATCTGGCTTACGTACCTCAAGAGATTTCTGTCAATCAACTGGAGGGTGTGATGGCCAATGTGAGCACCAGACATGGTGTAGGTTTCACCAACCTGGACTTACCGCCTGAAGGGCGAAACCATAACAAAGCCTTGCACATCACCATGGAGTGCAAGGGGGCAGTATTGTCTCACGTATTGGTAGACACCGGGTCGTCGTTGAATGTGCTGCCTAAGCAGATTCTGAAGAAGATTGATGCGGAAGGGTCTGTGCTTAATCCCAGTGACCTGATCGTTCGTGCTTTCGACGGATCCAAACGTTCTGTGTGTGGAGAAGTTACCTTGCCTGTGAAGATAGGTCCTGAGGTATTCGATATCATCTTCTATGTTATGGACATCCAGCCCGCCTATAGTTGTTTATTGGGGCGTCCATGGATTCATGCAGCAGGGGCAGTCTCGTCGACTCTCCATCAAAAGCTCAAGTATGTCTGGAATGGCCAGATTGTGACTGTGTGCGGTGAAGAAGAGATCCTGGTGAGTCATCTATCCTCGTTCAAATATGTTGAGGTGGATGGCGAGATCCACGAAACCTTATGCCAGGCGTTTGAGACTGTGGCTCTTGAGAAAGTGGCGTACGCTGAGCAGAGGAAGCCAGGTGCTTCAATTACTTCTTACAAGCAGGCTAAAGAGGTTGTTGATTCTGGCAAAGCTGAAGGCTGGGGCAAGATGGTGGATTTGCCTGTCAAAGAAGACAAATTTGGTGTTGGTTATGAGCCTCTCCGAGCAGAGCAGAATGGTCAAGCGGGTCCGAGTACTTTTACCAGCGCTGGGCTGATGAATCATGGCGACGTCTCCGCAACCGGTATTGAAGACTGTGACAGCGATTGTGATTTGGACAACTGGGTTCGCCCGTGTGCACCAGGGGGGTCTATCAACAACTGGACGGCTGAAGAAGTGGTTCAAGTTACTCTTCTGACAGAGTAATTTTCTGTTGTTTTGTCATTTTGCATGAAAATCCTACGTTCTGCCCAAGGCGTAGTGATTCATTTTTGTAGGGCCTCATCATGTTTTAATGATTATCATTAATGAAGGACATTTTTTGAAATCAAACTTTGTGATCCCTGTCTTTCTATTTTTGTTTTCATTTTTCTTTTTCAAAACGATAAAATGGCAATGTTTTTTTGTTTTTGTGACTTCTTGAACTCTTTTTCTAAAAACAAAGCATTAAACATGCAGAAGCGATCTTATGGCATTCACTATGAACAGTTCTGTTATGGCTCAGTATGATTTCGACAATCCCATCTACCAAGCTGAAGAGGAGAGTGAGGAAGACTGTGAACTCCCTGCAGAATTGGTCAGATTACTGAAGCAGGAGGAAAGGGTCATCCAACCTCATCAGGAGGAGTTGGAGGTTATTAATTTGGGTACTGAGGACGCCAAAAGAGAAATCAAGATTGGGGCTGCTTTAGAGGACTCTGTCAAGAGGAGGCTGATCGAGATGCTGAGAGAATATGTGGAAATATTCGCCTGGTCATATCAAGATATGCCTGGTTTAGATACGGACATTGTGGTGCATCGATTACCTCTTAGAGAAGGATGTCCTTCGGTCAAGCAGAAGCTTCGTAGAACGAGTCCTGACATGGCAACTAAGATCAAGGAAGAGGTTCAGAAGCAGTGGGATGCGGGTTTTCTGGCTGTTACAAGTTATCCACCGTGGGTGGCCAACATCGTTCCTGTGCCGAAGAAGGATGGAAAAGTCAGAATGTGTGTCGATTACCGGGATTTGAATAGAGCGAGTCCGAAAGATGATTTCCCATTACCTCACATTGATGTATTGGTTGATAATACGGCTCAATCCTCGGTATTCTCTTTCATGGATGGTTTCTCCGGATATAATCAGATCAAGATGGCACCGGAAGACATGGAAAAGACAACATTCATTACACCCTGGGGCACGTTCTGCTATAAAGTGATGCCATTTGGGCTAAAGAATGCTGGTGCTACCTATCAGAGGGCAATGACGACTCTCTTCCATGACATGATGCACAAAGAGATTGAAGTGTACGTAGATGATATGATTGCGAAGTCGCAGACAGAAGAGGAGCACCTGGTTAACTTGCAGAAGCTGTTTGACCGGTTGAGAAAGTTCAAGCTGAGGTTGAATCCGAACAAGTGTACGTTTGGGGTGAGGTCCGGGAAGCTCTTAGGCTTCATTGTCAGTGAGAAAGGGATTGAGGTTGATCCAGCTAAAGTCAAAGCTATTCAAGAGATGCCTGAACCGAAAACGGAGAAGCAAGTCCGTGGGTTTTTAGGGAGGTTGAACTACATTGCAAGGTTCATATCTCATCTAACTGCTACATGTGAACCAATCTTCAAACTGCTTAGAAAGAATCAAGCGATCAAGTGGAATGATGATTGTCAGAAAGCTTTTGATAAGATAAAGGAGTATTTACAGAAACCTCCAATCCTGATACCTCCAGTTCCAGGGAGACCTCTGATAATGTACCTGTCAGTGACTGAGAACTCGATGGGGTGTGTATTGGGACAGCATGACGAGTCTGGTCGAAAAGAGCATGCCATATACTACCTTAGCAAAAAGTTTACCGACTGTGAAACAAGATATTCACTGCTCGAGAAAACTTGCTGTGCTTTGGCCTGGGCTGCTCGCCGACTGAGACAGTATATGTTGAACCATACTACCTTATTGATTTCTAAGATGGATCCAGTGAAGTACATCTTTGAGAAACCGGCTCTCACCGGACGCGTTGCTCGTTGGCAGATGATTCTAACAGAATATGATATTCAGTACACGTCACAAAAGGCCATCAAAGGTAGTATTCTGTCAGACTACCTCGCCGAACAACCGATTGAAGATTATCAGCCTATGATGTTTGAATTCCCTGACGAAGACATCATGTATCTGAAGATGAAAGATTGTGAAGAGCCTCTTGTCGAGGAAGGACCGGACCCGGATGACAAATGGACACTGATGTTTGATGGGGCTGTGAATATGAACGGTAATGGTGTTGGGGCAGTATTGATCAATCCTAAAGGTGCTCATATACCTTTTTCTGCCAGATTGACGTTTGACGTCACCAACAACGAAGCTGAGTATGAGGCTTGTATCATGGGGATAGAAGAAGCCATTGATCTGAGGATCAAAACACTTGACATATTTGGAGATTCAGCTCTAGTGGTCAATCAAGTCAATGGAGATTGGAATACGAATCAGCCGCATTTGATTCCGTATAGAGATTACACCAGAAGAATACTGACGTTCTTCAAGAAGGTGAAGTTGTATCATGTCCCCCGGGATGAGAATCAAATGGCTGATGCCTTGGCTACTTTGTCGTCTATGATCAAAGTTCATTGGTGGAATCATGTGCCACATGTTGCGGTGAATCGACTTGAGAGGCCTGCGTATGTGTTTGCAGCCGAGTCTGTTGTGATTGATGAGAAGCCGTGGTATTATGACATCAAGAATTTCCTCAAGACTCAGGAGTATCCTGAAGGTGCGTCGAAGAATGACAAGAAAACCCTGAGGAGGCTAGCTGGAAGCTTCTACTTGAATCAGGATGATGTATTGTATAAGAGAAACTTTGACATGGTCTTGCTCAGATGCGTGGACAGACCCGAGGCAGACATGTTAATGCAGGAAGTTCATGAAGGTTCCTTCGGTACTCATGCCGGCGGACATGCAATGGCTAAGAAATTGTTGAGAGCGGGTTATTACTGGATGACCATGGAATCCGATTGTTTCAAGTATGCTCGGAAGTGCCATAAGTGTCAAATCTATGCTGATAAGGTGCATGTACCACCAAGCCCTCTGAATGTCATGAATTCGCCTTGGCCGTTTGCCATGTGGGGCATTGATATGATTGGGAAGATTGAGCCTACTGCTTCTAATGGACATCGCTTCATCTTGGTTGCGATCGATTACTTTACCAAGTGGGTGGAAGCGGCTTCCTATGCTAACGTTACCAAACAAGTGGTTACCCGGTTCATCAAGAAAGAAATCATCTGTCGTTATGGAGTTCCTGAGAGAATCATCACTGACAACGGTTCGAATCTCAACAACAAGATGATGAAAGAGCTTTGTAAAGATTTCAAGATTGAACATCACAATTCTTCTCCTTACAGACCGAAGATGAACGGTGCTGTAGAAGCAGCGAACAAGAATATCAAGAAGATTGTGCAGAAGATGGTCGTTACGTACAAGGATTGGCATGAGATGCTGCCTTTCGCTTTGCATGGGTACCGTACCTCAGTACGTACGTCGACCGGGGCAACCCCTTACTCCCTTGTGTATGGTATGGAAGCGGTCCTACCTGTTGAAGTGGAGATTCCTTCTCTGAGAGTTTTATTGGATGTCAAGTTGGACGAAGCCGAGTGGATTCGAACAAGGTTTAACGAGTTGAGCCTTATCGAGGAGAGACGGCTAGCAGCTGTATGCCATGGACAGTTGTATCAGCGAAGGATGAAGCGAGCCTTTGATCAGAAAGTGCGTCCTCGAAGCTATCAGATCGGTGATCTAGTTTTGAAAAGGATCCTCCCTCCCGGTGCAGATAACAGGGGCAAATGGACTCCTAATTATGAAGGTCCGTATGTTGTGAATAAGGTCTTCTCCGGTGGAGCCTTGATGCTTACAACTATGGACGGTGAAGATTTTCCGTCTCCTGTCAATTCAGATGTAGTCAAAAAATACTTCGCATAAATTGACCCGCTGGACAAAAAGAAAAAAGAGTCCAGGCAAAAATGGGCATCCTGGTGAACCAAAAAACAGAAAGAAAAGGTTCGGGCAAAAATTAGGGATAAAATGAAAAGAATTCGTACACCCGGTAAGTCGAAAACCCGCAAGGGCGGCTTAGGCAAAAATGGGTATCCCGGTGGATTGAAAACCCGAAAAGGGCGATCCAGGCAAAAGTTAGGGATTAAAGCGAAGACTACAGTCTGAGTTATCTGTACTTCATCAAGCTTTGTCGTCTGCCATCTCGAAAGATGTGATCCGTCCAGTTATTCTTCTCAGAAAGCAAGGAGTTGGGAGGAAAACTGATGATCTGTGAGTTATAACAGAATGGGGAAATAGTGGATGCCGTGTTCACGTTGCCATTAGGATAGATTTTTCCTTTTGTGCGCAATTACCTCTTTCTAGGAATTGCTTCCCAATGTATTTGCCTCTTCAGGCACATTTTCAATCAATAGAAATCATTATTCAGATAAATAGCTTTTGTTTTTATTTTTACTGTTTTGTTTGCAAAAATGTCCGAATTTTTGATAAGCATTGCATATAAGAACATGAAGGCTAAACAATAGCTTGCAGGATGACAAAACATTTGAAAATCATTTTGAATGTTGAGAACACTTGAGCGTGTCTTGTCCATGTATCCCCTGGGGGCATTGTGTTGTGCTATTTTTCAGATTGACATCTGTGAGGACGTTTCCTCAGCAGATATTTTCCCCAAGCAAGTTTGGAAGCTATTAGAGCCATGTTTCCCTGCAAAGACGTCTGTGGATAGTGCCTTCTATTCCCCAACAGATCTAAGGATTGCCTATCCCCAGCAGGCCTGTATTTGCCAATCTCTTCCCCGAGTGAGGCAGGTTCATTAAATTTATCTCCAGCATTTATCCTATCTGTGGACTGAAGGGTATCCCCAGCGGAGTTTACTTTTCCCCAGCAGCAGTGCTATTCTTCAACATGAGTGTGAAGTCGCTTTACCATTCCTCAAGCAGAGTTCCCCGCAGAGTATTTCCCCAAGAGAAGTCTCCCCACAGAGTCAGAGTATCTGATCATTTCGGCTCCCTAGCCAGGGTTCATTTGCATTTCGCATGTAGTAATCATTGCATCCTCAAAAATCGCGTAGCATTCCCATTCATAAATGGAGCATTACGCCATAGAAAAATTCAAACATATGCATTCATGTGTTAACCTCACCAGACCGTATCCCCGGCAGAGGCGGATTATTTCATTCAACATCAGCACCAAGTCTGCTACAGTTGCTTCGACAGCATTCAGAATTGATTATCCCCACAGAGGTTTATTTCCTCACCCGATGGTGACAGAGGTTTATTTCCTCACCCGATGGTGACAGAAGTTTGTTTCTCCCCAGTGAGACCCTCCAGCAAGTGATCAGCCTTGCCTTGACATATCTCAGATGTCGTTCTTGTGATACCAGTAAGTGTCATGTCAGCACCCGCGTATGTTTCTTTGTTTGGTGTCGGTCAACACCATAGTTTCGGTGTCTGTAAACATCGAGTATTCTCCCCAGTCATCAGTAAATGTCTGGTCATCATTTTTGGTGTCGGTAAACACCATTGTTTCGGTGTCTGTAAACATCGGGTATTCTCTCCAGTCATCAGTAAATGTCTGGTCATCATTTTTGGTGTCGGTAAACACCATTGTTTCGGTGTCTGTAAACATCGAGTATTCTCTCCAGTCATCAGTAAATGTCTGGTCATCATTTTTGGTGTCGGTAAACACCATTGTTTCGGTGTCTGTAAACATCGAGTATTCTCTCCAGTCATCGGTAAATGTCTGGTCATTTTTTGGTGTTTGTAAACACCATTGCTTCGGTGTCGGTAAACATCGAGTCTCACCCCAGTCATCGGTAAATGTCTGGTCATTTCTTTTGATGTCGGTAAACATCATCTTTCGATGTCGGTAAACATCGAGTCTCATCCCAGTCATCGGTAAATGTCTGGTCATGCCTTGTTTCCTTGTTAACAAAATCAAGATCCCCAGAAGTCGTCGGTAAACGTCTTGTCTGATTACACCACAAAGATTTTGTTCCTCCCCAAGCGGAGACGCCATCGGTAAATGGCCCCGTATGCTTCGATATCGGTAAATATTGAATGCCCAGTTTTATCCGCCATCGGTAAATGGCCCCGCTTTCTTCGATATCGGTAAATATCGAATTCCCAGTTGCAGCAGCCATCGGTAAATGGTCTTGCTAAGTTGACATCGGTAAATGTCAAGTTTCTTTGAAGCCACCATCGGTAAATGGCCTTGCTTCCTTTCTACATCAAATCTGTTTCCCAGCAGCCATCGGTAAATGGTCTGGCTGAAGTTGATATCGGTAAATATCAAGTTCTAACCATCGGTAAATGGTTTTGCTTTTCAGAAGTTTGTTTTCCCCAGCCGCCATCGGTAAATGGTCTTGCTGAAGTTGATATCGGTAAATATCAAGTTTCTAACCATCGGTAAATGGTTTCGCCTTTCTGAAGTTGTCAATTGCAGTCGTCATCGGTAAATGACGTGGTTCTCCTTGTATCATATCCAGTACTGTGCAAATTCTACGGTTCTTTGGTATTCAATCCCTGTTTACCCTGAAAGTCTGACAGCCGTTGCTATCATCCGTTCGGGTTCCCAGCTGATTGAATAGGGGCAGCTGTAGCACCTCAAATTTGCACCTATCATTGTACATACATTTTCATATTAGGTCATAGCATATCATGGTCCATTGCATAGCATTGCATTGCCTCTTTTGCCTCAAGTGCAAGCCAATCAAGAAATTAGGTCAAACTAATCAGGAGATCAGTCAGACAAACAAGCAAGTGTGTTTTTCATTGAGCCAAGGCCTTAGGGTTTTTCCAACAAGTTCACATGACTTGGAGGTCTATTTGAAGTGTTCATGTCAAGGGTTGAAGGCTCAGAGGTCATCAGTTCATATACAGACAGTCAAAAGTCAAAAAAAAAGTCAACTGTCAGTCAAAGCAGTGGATGGTGGCCATTCTTGTGGAATTTGGACACCATGCTCATTAATCAAGAGTTCATACAACTTGGGACATCATTTGAAGTCAAATTCTCAAGGAATTAGGGTTTGGAATTCATCAGAAGATGCACAGTCAGTCAAAAACCCCAAAAGTCAACTGTTGGTCAACTGTCCATTTAATCAGTGATTTGATGATGGAAATTGGTTTGTGAGAGCTCATTCATGGCCAAATAGCCTTCATATATCATGTCAAACACCATCATGGAAGAATTTGAAGCCAGATCAAAAATTTCCAAAAATGGAAACTGGACCTGTAACTGAAACTTACCAAAAATGGAAAGTCTTGATCCTCAAACTTACATCATGATACAAGCTTCAAATGAATTTTTGCCCAACATGAAAGTTGAAGATCTTGTTCTCCCATTTCCAAAAAGTCCAAGAACTTTTAATTCCCATGTGTGGTTGGCAAGTTATGATCGAATCGACTTCAGAAATTCTTGAACTTCAAAAGGCCATATCTCTCAAACCGTTTGGCCAATTTTGGTGGGGTTTTTTCCTACAAGTCACATTTGATCCCCTCTTTCCAAAAATATAAATTTCATGAGCCAAAACTTCACCAATCAAAATGGCATTTTTTGACTTGTCTCATTTAAATTCAAGTGTGGACCAAAGTTTGACTTTTTGAATTAGTGATTTTTAAACCATTTGGCCAATTGGGAATTGTTTAGAATATTATTTGCAGCATGCTCAAATTCCCTTTTGTGCAGTACATGGAGCCCATGCTAGTTTGCTTGATTTTTGGAAAGAAAGTACAAGTTTCACCAAACCACATCCCATAAGCCATGCTTTTACCACAAAGGCAGCAGAATTGTCCATGATTTTCTGTCATGAGAAGTCAGTAATAGCAGCCATTTGACAGCAGAAGAAGCATGGTCCACTCTCTCAAAAAACTCACCTTGCTGTTACATTTCAAAGAGCTGTCAAAAGAATTTCAAAAGAAAAAAAAACTGGCCATGCTTGGTACTGCACATAGCAGTCTTGTTCATTTTTTGTCATACTACAAACTCTTGGCAAGACATGACAAACATATAGAATTTCATTCATGCTGAAAAAACCACTTTGGCCATATTCTTCTAAAACCTGTCAAACTCCAAACCAAGAGACATTCAACAGCAGGAGAACAAAAGCTGGCTTGGCTTGAGGCAATATGTCCCAGCATTTTCTGTCATAGCAGACACACAAACCAACATAACAAACACAAAGTCATGGCTCATTCATCCTAGAAAAAACTGTATTGACTTTGCTTTGGCACTTTTAGAATTTTCTGTCTAAACTTCCAACAAAACCTGATCTTTTGCATTGTGAGAAGTCTGTCCAAAAACCTAGCCTGGCCCTGCTTGACACAATATCCAAACCTCATTTTTCTGTCATGAAAAAACCCTACTAGCAGACCAACCAATTTCAACTGATGCAAAAACTGATTTGCTTGGCATTTTGTCAAGATTGCAAGTGCTGTTTAAAACCACCAGCAACTTCAAAACAGCAGACTTCCTCCATCATTTTTCCTGTCATGGCATTGCACACAAAACCACCCTCATTCATCTTCTAAAAACCTTGCTTGGCATTTGTCTAAAGTCTGTCGAGACTCCCACAGTGAAAAGCATAACCTAGCCAACATAACACAACCAACTCACTCATTCTCTCTCATTTGGCAAGATGGCAAAATTCTATCAAAAATAGAAGTAACCTAGCAGCAAACTTCACTTCATTTTTCTGTCAAAAAATGAACAAGTAGCAGCCAAACCAGCAAAAAGCCTTGGTGCCCTCTCTCTCAAAAGATCACATTTTGGCCAAGATCATTTTCTGTCCAAAGAATCTCCAAAGGAACAAATGCCTGGCCCTGCTTGACACAATATCCAAACCTCATCTGCTGTCATAAAAAACCAGCAAAAGATCCTCTAATCTCATTTTTCACATTTCATTCAAAAAGCCACAAAATAGCCAAAACATGACAGCTCTTGTTCTAAGCACTTGTTGATCAAAAGGGCATTGCAAACACATCTCAAATATCACATAGCAAGTGTCCAAAGCCTCAAAACCTGCAGAAAACATCAAGAACTCAAAATCACTTTTCAACTTGTCACATTGTATCAAATTTGCATTTTCAAAGCCACTTTCACTCTCAGGCCATTCCAAGCTTAGCAAATTAGTTTGTCATGATCCATAGGGTATATTGAAGCTGTCTCAAACCTCCATTGCTCACTGTTTGAAAATCAAAAACATCACCTTTCTCAAAATCAAGCAACAACCAGTTCAGTGGCCATCTTCATTTCCAGCTTGATTCAAGTTCAAGTAAGGTGTCAAACAGCTTGCCTTGGACCCTTTGAAGCTATTTGGATACCTGTCAAGCATTGAAAGCATCTCCAGCATCACATTCAACATTGCCCTGTTCAGTTTGGTAAATTTTCGAGCTCCATTATTCTTCAAATTACTATATGCTTTGGATAGGTCCTTTTATGCTGAGCATCATGATGTTTTTATTTTTGAAAATGGCTGTGTGTTCATGAAGTTATGTTGAAAACAAGTTTGATGATGATTTATGTTTGTGCTCGATTCATGATACATACAAGGTTTTAATGAAAATGGTTGATAGATTCTTGTTTGCCATGATTAGATGAACATTTGTGTGCATCCAATTTTAATTTCTGGAGAAAAATTGTGAAACTCAAATTAGGGATGAATGCTACAGTAGAAACCCTAGGTTCCCATTGCCTTGCCCAGATTTTCTTTCATTTCACGTGTGCCTGGCCTTGGTTTGTACTGACCAATCAAAACATTTTATTTTCATGGCCAAAACGACCGTGTTTAAGTAAGTGGATTCCTATATTACAAAAATGCCATTCTTTCAATATTAATTCAATTAATTTCTTCATTTTTATTTCACTTTGATATCCAATCTTCCAAAAATCATTGTGCATCCATTTTTGATCCAAAAATCATGGGGTTTTTTGCATTGTCTTCCTCATTACCTCTAGTTTTTTTATCATTATTTTTCCAGAATTTTTGCATGAGTAATTTTTAAATGGTGCTAGGGTTTGTGACATGTGACCAAATTTTGTACACTTTGTCAAATCGATTGTGAAATGATGAGAATACATCCAATGGCTCCCAAATTTTTTGTGCTCAAACTAGACACACTCATGGTGATTTTGGTGTAAAGTTTGTGAATTTATCATTTGTGGTTTGTGAGTTATGAATTTTTGAATTAGGGTGTGACAATTTGTGTCACACCATTGATGCCCAACTTCATGATTTTCATTACCATGCTTTTTGACCTCCAATTGATCCGATTTTTTGGCATGAACCTACTCTTGTATGTCTAGTTTACATGTGAATTTTCCTGGAATTATTTGAGGCATTTTCCTAATTGTTTGAGATTTTCTCCCCTGCTTGGTCAAATATTGACTTTGTGTGACACATGTTCCCATTTCATTTGTGAAATTCTCATACTTTATTGGATGGACATGAAATTTTACATGAGATAACTAGACATCCTCATCTTTGCCATGGTTTTAGTCCCATTCATTTATCATACACCATTCTTGACTTATGATTTTTCTAAGTTGATGCATGTTTGGTTGACTTCCTTAAGCATGTTCAAAATTGCTTTGACTTTCTGATTTTCATTGACTACCTTCCACTTGTCCAAATGGGATGAAATTTGACATGCTTACCATGCTATGTGTTAGGAGTGACCATGATTTATTTGGTGATTTTTGGAAATGTTTTAGTTTACTTTTGATGCAAGTCTTGCTGTTGGCTTCTATGAGCTTCTGTTTGCCATACTTTGACCTAAATGGTTCATGAAATGATGATAGTGATTGATATGAATGTGCAACCAATTGGGTTTGTTTCTTAAATGTTTGAACTTGATTTTGGATACTCATCCTTTGCTGTTTTGACTTTTCCATTCATTTTTGACCCTAGGCTTGTCCTAGTGGTCCTGATACTCACCTTTGAGCTTGTGATTTCAGGTTGACCAACAAATGGCCATTAAGACCAATTCTTTTGATTGAGCTTGCTTAAATATCATTGTCTAACTTGTTTGTTTTGTAGGTGGCTTGGCTCACATGTCTTAAGCCTTGTGCCTTGCACATCCATGTGCCTCTAATTGACTGTTGGTGTCTGTTTCTGTTTGTTTTGTTTGAAGTTGCATACTAACATCTGCTTGACTGTTCCAGGTGCTTTAGCTGCTTAGTTCCTTGTGAACTTTTTGCTTTGCTTTGCTTGTATAAGCAATTTGCATTGAGGTATAACTTCCTAACTTCATGTAGTCTGGAAGACCTGGCCTGTTACTTGGCCAGGCAACTGTCTGAAGTCCTCCTTAAGAGGCAATGTTTGTGGATGTTTAACTTTGTCCTTGCATAGAGTCAAAGTCCTCCTAAGTGAAGAGGCAATTGGTGGAAGGTAGGGATATGCAATCTATCCCCCACTATTCAGTGTGTCATTTGCTTTGCTCACACCACTGTGTTGATGCATTGCAGATACAAACCCAAGATCTTGTACAATTGTACAGTTGAGTCAGTTTTAAATGTGTAGAAGGGTTCCCACTTTCTGAACCCACACATTCTTGTCTTGAGCTCTCCCAGGCCAGGGATAAGAGCTGTGAAGTCTTATCTTCACTCACCTTTCATCTGCTTCACCTTAGTCTCTCAATGGCAAGGTTAAGAGCAACATTCACCCAGTTCCAGAGGTTTGTTTGTTGAGGTTGATATGACCCCTCGACTAAAACCTAACCCTTGTTTGAGCCACTTGCTTGTGTATAGTGTGTGCTATCTGTGCTTTTAGGATTGTTTGACTTGCTTCCTGTGCAAGTTAGGATTAGTTTAGACTTGCTTCCTGTGCAAGTAGGTTTTGCTTGGCTTGCTTCCTGTGCAAGTTAAGTGTGTGTGTGGCTTGCTTCCTGTGCAAGCCATGCTTAGGATAGGCTGGCTCCCTGTGCCAGTTAGCTAGAAACCTTAACTTAGGGATGATTTGCATGATAACATCTAGGCTCGAGTCGTAGTCTCCCTAGTTGTGTCTCCCTCTGTTATCTGGTTAGGCTAGTCCTTTATCCCTCTGTAGGGGAACTACATCGCCCTGATCTTCACACCAGATGAAGTATGTAGGTAGGAGATTGAGCTGATCTCTCCGGGCGCCCTTTTTCTCTTTTTGTGTGTGTTGTCTGACAGTTGCTAGGCTCGAGTGCCTGACTCCTTAGTAATCTGTTGTCCGTCTGTTTGTGTGTGTGCTTGACAGTTATAGGCTCGAGTCTCCGACTCCCTATTAACCTGTTGTGTTGTTGTGTGCTTGGAAGCTGATGTAAGTCCATCGAGTGGCATTTGGGTTCCAGTGTGCGTGTGTTTGGTTCGGATGCTGATGTAAGTCCAGTGATTGGCATTCAGGCTCCATGTTTGCCTCTTTGTGTGTGTTCTGGTTCGGATGCTGATGTAAGTCCAGTGATTGGCATTCAGGCTCCACGTTTGCCTTTGCCTGTGTTTGTTTGTGTGCGTGTCAGCCGAGCTACGAATGCTCTGATTCTTCTCTCGTCCGAGAAGATACGTATGCATAGGATGCGATATCCTAGCGAGCATGTGTCGTTTCCCCAGTCCGAACTACTTCGACTCTGATGTCTATGCCTGATAGACTAAGTAGGCCCAGGATGCGATATCCTGCCGAGTCAGTTTCAGTCAGTTTCTTGTGTCTCTTTTCAGCCAGTGTGTGTGAGTATTTGAGCAGTGTTTAGCAACCAATATTCCTTCCTTTTGTGCGTGGATCCCGTAGAATACTACGGATGCGTAGGGGTGCTAATACCTTCCCTTCGCATAACCGACTCCCGAACCCATACTCTTTGGTCGCGAGACCATGTTCTTTCCTAGGTTTACTCTGAGCGTTTCCTTTCCCTCTTTTGGGATAAATAACGCACGGTGGCGGCTCTGTTGTTCTTGTTTTTCCCGCCGGTTTTTCGCGCGATGCGACAAAGATCTTTTTGAAATAATTTCCAACTACATTTCTATCACAAACTTTGACATCACTCAAAAACTCATAATATGGGATAGTACTCACAAATATTTTTAAGAGCTAAGTAATAATATATTCAAAAAATATAAAAATATTAAGTTTGGAATTCCATCTAGGGTAGTATAACAACGATATAAACAAAAGAGAAAAACTAAAAACATATAAATTAAAGTGAAAAAAGAATAAAAGTTCTCTGTTAGGATTTCTATTTTACAAGCTTTCCACCATTAGGGTTTGCTTCGGAAAACCACATGAATAGAGTAGAAGAAGGCGATCTTAAAGACCGGAGTATCAAACGTGTCAAAGGAGGAGATACAATATTCTGTATGGGATCAACCGCGCCTTTAGTGTACGAAGATGATGTAGTAAGTATCGTGTAGAAGAGAAAGGAAACAATATGAATATTACTTGTAAGAAGATGGTAACAGGAGAGAAGTTGGATGAAACAAAAGATAAGACACAAAGTGATCAAGAAGAATAGGAAACTTATGATGAGAGTGAGGCGGCTGAAAGACTGAAGATTGAAGAAAATAAAATAGAACATTATGAGTTTCCAGAATTCATTCTATCAATGACAGAAGAGAAAATGATTATTAAATCATGGAAGAGAGGCATAATAGTCATGATGCTTGGAAGAAGAATCAGTTATAAGGCTCTAGAGAATTGTTTGCAGCAGATGTGGGCGAGAAACATAGTCCTTAATATAATCAATTTGAGCCAAGAATATTATATTGTGACATTCACAAGCAAAGAAGATTAGTATGTTACGCTTATAGAGGGTCAATGCTGATATATGATCGTTATCTTTCTGTAAGAGAATGGAACCTAAACTTTTGTCCATTGCAGGATTCCATAGAAAAAATTACAATATCGGTTAGATTGTATGGATTTCCTATAGAATACTATGACCATCGGGCTCTTACCTTCATTGGAAATCGTATATGCAAGACAATGAAATTGGACAAAACTATACTATCAAGGGAGATAGGAAAGTATGTGAGACTGTAAGGTCAAGTGGATCTAACTAAACCATTATTGGCAGTGTTCTCCAGCAAAGGAATATACTACAAGGTAGAGTATGAAGGTTTTCTCCACCTCTTCCTAGCATGCGGTAGATTCGGACATTATGCTGAAAAATGTCCAAATCAAAGTGAAGACTTGGTACCAAACAAAAATAGATAAGAATATGGTGGTAAAATGATTTAAAGAGCCATAGTAGAAATCAAAGGGCCTTGGACGATAGTCCATAAAGTTCGAAGAATAAGGAGAAGTGTGTTTGTTGATGGTGGAAAGATTGGAGACGTTGGTGCAACAACAAAGTGTTACAGTCGTCAAGTGACAATGATATCATTCATTGCAAAGGCGAAAAATTATGGGATCTATATTTGATGTGCTTAATATGGATAGTTTAACTGAAATTAATGAGGATCAACATAACGTTTAATGGGAGATTGAGGTGTTGCATGAAAATAGCATACAAAATGAAAAGGAAATGGGAGGGAGTACAAAGGTTTCAAAACAACCAATGGGGAAGATGCAAGTGGAGGAGAGATACTGATAACGCGAAAATACATCGTATATTTGCCTTGATTTTTACACTAAAAAATCATACCACTTTCATTTATATTCCGATTATTCTGCAAGTGTTCGAGTTATTTTTGCAGGTATTTCAATTCTCATGTTTAAATGAGCAAAGTATAGAAAAGGAAGGAAAAGAAGAAGAAACAGAAGAGAAAACAGCAGTAAAAAGCAGAAAATACAAATCATGTGCATGTGACGACCGTCACAAACCCTATCACTACCATCATGCCCTGGGTGTCATGACCGTCACAAGCCCACCACGATCGTCACAAGGCCAAAAAGCAGCGTATTGAATTTGTCAACAGAAGTAATCCACACGCCCTTATTTCTCGTTACTCAACCCACTTTCTCGTGGATTTCTCACTCGACCAAGTCACCCTTATTTCTCTCAACTGCCAAGACCAAATGGAGAATATAAAAGGATGGAAGTTGGAAACCTACGGGCACACTTAATTTTACTCCCTGAAGCCACCTTTCAAGACCTTTCTCTGCATTTTATTTTCCACAACAATTCTGTTTTTCTTTTATTTTTCTTCAGCAACATTGTTTTCTTTTACCGTAATTTAGTTACCGTTCCGTTCAGAGTTTCCGTTTTCCCTTTTCCTTTCCGTTTTTCATTTGGCCAAAGTAGTAGTTTCCTACACTGGGGAACTACTGCAATTTATTTAATTTAGTTTAAACAATTATTTCGAAGAAGCAGAATCCTACCGACCTGTGGAGGACTGCTCAAGTACTTCAAGATTCGGCATATTCTATTAATCCAATCTCCAGGTTTTTATTCAATTATTATTGTTATTGCTTTATTATTATAATAATCATGTTTGCTTTATTGTTGATCTGTTTATGTTCGTCTGTGTTTGCGTTATTTAACATGTCCAGCTAAACTACCGGTATCGGTATGTAAACAACTTAATTAGACGGGATTTAATAATAATCGGTGTAAAACTTCTTTTCTCAAATAATCTTTTTGGTTATGGTTTTTAATTTAAAATTAATTAACTTGGTCACAAGAGTGAGAAACTATTTAATACGATTTTGCCACGAGAGTGGGAAATTAACTAAGGTGAGAACCGACAATCGCGAGAGCGTGAGGGTCGAACTGGATAGTAAAAACTAGGAATTGATTTTAAAAACAGCGAGAGCACTTTAAAAGCAATTAGAACTTATTTATTTTCAAAAAGTATTTTTAACTTCAAATGGGACAGCGAGAACATATATTCGGACTTAAAAGTATAGTCTGAGTCAACAATCACGAGAGTGTGAGATAAAGCCTTTTAAATGAGTATTTTCTAGTAAAAGATATTTGGTAATTAAAATATACACCGGTGACTTATCGGATCCCTGACAATTATTGCGTTGCATACTGATATCCCCCTATTAATATTTTCTTAAAACTTAACTTCCCTTAGATTTAATTTTTGTTCAACCAAACCTCTAAAAATCATTTCCTTAGCTAAACATAGTAACGTCGATAACATTAGTTTGACCATCGGTCCCTGTGGGTTCGATATCTTTTAAAACTAAAACGACTAGACTGTGCACTTGCAGTCAAGTACTCGATAGACTATATTCTGTATACAGTCATGAGACGTATCAGATATAACATCATATCAAAAAACAAAAAAAGCGTGGAAAATGGGTTTTCCTATATAAATTGGCTCACGCGACATTATAAAAGAGAAAATGGAGAAGGGGACACATGGTAACGAAAAAGGAAAAATCGAGAAGCTGATTGAAGAAAATGGGGTAGGGGATTTGATTGCAAGCCTAAGTCTTGATGAAGGGAATAAAAGGGATCTCATGCCCATGAAGGATAAGGTTATTGGGGAAAATAAGAGCAACCTGGACAATTTAGACCAACTCGACCCAAAAGAATTTAGAGATCAGGGGTCAAATGTGAAATCAATACACTTGTCTGAATTTGCCTCTCTCCCCCGAAGTATCAGCGTGAAGCCCAGAAATTTGGCGGCTTGTACCCCGAAGGTGCACTTCTCGGGGTTACGTCTCATGTCGAACTTCCTTATTGATTCAAAAGTTTATTTCAAGTCATCTACATGATTTACTTCCTCCTGGGATTTGACTAAAATATCATCAACATATACTTCAAATTTTCTTCCTCTGTGATGAGAATACCATATCCATCAACCTTTGATATGTAGCCCCAACATTTTTAAGACCAAATGGATTTACTTCATAGTAATAGTTATTTTTATCGGTCATGAATGTTGTTTTGGGAGCATCAATTGAGTTCATTTGTATTTGATTGTAGCCCGAACAAGCATCCAAGAAGCTGAGTAAACAGAACCCAGATACGGGTCGATTAGTCTATCAATATGTGGCAATGGGTAGGGATCCTTAGTGAAAGCCTTGTTAAGATCAGTGAAATCTACGCGCATAGGCCACTTTCCCGATTTCTTCTTTACAATGAAAACATTGGACAACCAGGTAGGGTATTTTATTTCTCGAATAAACCCAGCCTTCAAGAGCTTATCAATTTCTTCTATGACAACTTTCCTTTTTTCTTCTCCATTTTTTCTTTTTCTTTGTATCACACCCTTTGATGATGGATCAAGTGAGAGCTGATGGTACACAATATTTGGGTCGACCCCAGACATATCCGATGGCTTCCACGTGAAGAGGTTGACTTATATCTCAGTAACTTGATGATGTCTCATTCCTCTTCCTGAGATAGCTCTGAACCTATCTGTGTGACCTAAAAGTCTTTAGCATCGATTTGGCCCTTATTTAATTCTCCAATAGAAGTCAAGTTATCATCATCTAGTTCTCCCCAAGGATGAAGGTCGACCAAGTTCACCTTCAAAGTGTTTTTCATCGTAGGATGATCGTTGTAGCATTTCCTAGCCAGTCCCTGATCCCCTTTAATTATTCTGACTTGTCCACCTTCTATGGGAGACTTCATAGTTAGATAAATAATGGACAAAGCAGTCTCCAGAGTGTTGAACTTCGGCCTACAAATGATGATATTGTAGGGTGACGATGCATTCACTATCAGGTATCTCACTTTGATGCCTTTGGCGTTGCTTCCGCTTCCAAAAATGGTCGTGATAGACTGATGCCCTAAAACCTAGACTTACTCTCCAGATAAACTCACTAGGGTACCTTTGAAGGGTAGAAACAAGGATGTATCCATGCTCATTCCTTTAAAAGCATCCTAATATAATATGTTGGTCGAGCTGCCCGGGTCGAGTAACACCCGCTTGACACTCCATCATGTATATGTACTTTTATGGCCAATGGGTCATTCTCATGCATCAGTACTCCTTCTGAATCCTGTCTTGAAAACCCGATAATCACTGGTCTTTCTTCATTTTCTGATAACAGATTTCACGATACGTGCATTACAAATCAGGCGTATCTTTTTCTGGCCAAGCTTGTTTCTCCTCCACCAGTAAAATCTCCCGAGATGGTGTTGAGTATGTGATGGGCCCTCTGGGTCTCAAACATTTATTCAGTATTTTTTCCCTTCTTGGAAGAGAGGTTCTTCAAATTTGATTCTCTTCTGGAAGGACTTCTCTTTCATGCTTCTCCTTCTACCTCCTTCACGTACGACAAAAACCGACCTCTTTAAATTAAGATCTCAATCTCTCTTTTTAACTAATGACAATCTTCAGTATGGCGGCCTCTCAAACGATGATAGGCGCACCATTCTTCCTTATATTTTCCTAGAACAACATTGACCCTCTTGGGACGAGTAGGTGTCGATATTATCTTGAGATGATATACCTCTCGCAGAATGTCAACACGTTTTGCTTTGAGTGGGATAAAGTTCTTGGTGAAGTTGTCATATGGCCTCTGGGAAGGTTTTATCACCAACCTTTCCCTCGACCCCTGCTTGTGATTTTCTTTTCTGAGCCAGGATCATCATGCCTATATTGTGTCTTTTCTTTAGCATTTCGGGATCTTTTTTCCATGTTGCTTTCCTCCCATTTGATATAACATTTTGTTATGTTCATTTGGAAGGCTCACACAAATATCTCTTGATTTGGATGGGAGACTTTTATAGTCTCTTCATTGAACCGCACCATATATTCTCATATGGACTCGAAGGGTCCCTGGCGGCCGATGAACAAGTTGTTGGTTGTCGCCTTTCTATGTTTGCTAGAGGATAAATGTTGTATCATCTTCCTGGTTAGATCTTGGTAACCGGTAATTGATAATCTGGGCAGACTCATATACCAACATAATTCTACATCCTCGAACGTTCCCGCCATAAGCTTGCATTTCAAGGAGTCGGAAGCCCCGACTATTGTCATTTGATCCTAAATTGATATTATGTGCTCCCGAGGATCACTTTTTCCATCGAAGAACGAGAAAGGTGATGGTTTGAAGTTTTTTGGGACTTTATCGCCCCAAATTACCTCTGAAAGAGGTTGAGGGTCAAGAAGTTCCTCATCCTCTTCACCTTCCTTAGTGTTTTGTGACTGTTGTAGTGTGTGGTCACTTTCTTGCAAAGATTCGTTCTGCTGGCGCATATTCTCCATATTTGTAAGAAGTTGTGCCATGACAGGTAGGGTGCGAGGTTCACTCCTGCTAGGAGATGATCCTAACATCGTATTGCTATGGTGAAATGTATTATTTAGTGAGGTCTAGAAATTTTTTATCGATGCCCCACAGTGGAGGCCAAATGTTCTAGATAAACATTATTTGGTTAATCCTCCTGAAGCGATTCAGGTGAGATCACAATCGTCCCATCAGTAGAGGTAATTTTTGTACATGTTCTTTCTTCCTCGATAGGAAGCCCATTTTATATCCTTCATGCCACCAAAGGTCATTTAAGAAATGTACCTTCGGATCCCGTGTTTAAGTATCATTTGATAACATCTTCCATCCTTCCTAAATATCATGTAACATCTCATCCATCATTGCCTGTAACTCCCATGCAATCATGGAGCTATCTTGTAACCGTTATATGTCGTTGTTCATGTCGTCTTCTAATAACCTCAAGAGACTGAGTCCAACCTGCTCATGTCGTCTACCAACACTCTTATGGGACCAGGACCGCCCTGTTTAAGTCATATACCAACATTCCCCTTGATCGGGATCGAGTTTGTTTATATTTATGCAGCTCGACATGATTGTTCCTTCCTACTCGGCCTCAATAATTTGGTCTTGGAAATTCCGGGATATATATTGTTCTTGATAAACATCATTTGGATAAATCTCCCTGAAGCTGGTCAGGTGGGATCACAATCGTCCTGTCTGGCAGGAGGTAGGTTAGGGAGGAATCTAGCCCACCATCGTTGATGGTCCAAGATTTTCACGTGTTCTCCCTTTTTATGTGTTATTCATTGATGAGATCCCCCATTTTGGTATCCAAAATTTCCTTTTTATATTGTTATTCTCTTTTTCCCCCTGATTTCCAAGAGACTCGCTTATTTACTTTGTTATGGACATAAGTATGGTTTGATGGTCATTAGTAGAATAGTAGTTAGAGCCGCCTATTATTGATGGATGTCATAATATTCCATGATTCATGAAAGAATGTTCTAACAGACAAATCATAATTTCATAACCGGTGAATGACTTTTGGATATCCCTTCGAGAATCTGAGAAGGGTGCATCCTGTCTTCTGAGTAAGTCATCCCGAGCATATCAGAATCTGGGATATATATATATATATATATATATATATATATATATATATATATATATATATATATATATATATATATATATATATATATATATATATATATATATATATATATATATATATATATATATATATATATATATATATTACCGACTTATATTCATCGTCCAGGAACGTGTCCCTGAGCTATGATCTGGGCTCCTATTTATTTCATAAGAAGCAACTCAGTTATCTTTTCAAGTACTCAGCACACCCGATTTTTACCTCTCAGTCCTAACAACTTATAACTGGTTATGAGAATTTCGGGATATATATATTACTTACCCATATATTTGACATTACAAGAGACTTAGATATATTCCTAAAAGCCATTTTCATCAAAGACAATTGATTTCAGGGAACATGGAGAAAATCGTCAACAAACAAGTTTGTATAAATGCCTAAACCTCAACAACATTGAGGAACTCATAGAAAATTATGAAACATTAAAAATGCATTCATTAATATTAAAATATATGTTAAATAAGAGTTTTTAAACAATCAATTCATTTTAAAAATTATGATTATTTTCAATAAATAGGATAAAAATATTTAAAATTTTTATATGAAGATATGAGGGAAAAAAAGAGTATTTTGTAAACATATCATGCACAAATCTACGTCACTCTCGAATAAATCTCAACCTAATCGGATATTAACTTAAGAGTTTTATAAAAAAAATACAATTAAAATCAAGAAGTAGATATTTTTTAATTTTTATAAAATTTTAATTTTAGTTTCTATAATTTTATTTGCTTATAGTTTTAATATATATTTTGTCAACCAATTAAAAATTAAAATAAATAGTAAATTTATGCAAATACAATTAAAGAAGTCATTGTAAAAATTAAATATTTCTTTTTTTTTTTTGAAATATAACTTATATGATTTTAATTTTTTTTAGTTTTTTATTTTGAAACTCGATATGCAGCCTAAAAACGACAAATCTAATTTCATTTTCGTTAACAAAGTTCTGATTGATTCAACACAAAAAAATGGGATACATGAAGTTTGAATTTATAAATTTTATTTTTCATTTTATTTATTTAATTTTTTATTAAAACTTTAAAATTGACTAGTTCGAACCATCAATCCCAATGTTTACTAACCGAATTATAATTGACCTGTCATACCCCGATTTTATCCCGGTTTTATTTTTTCTCACGGATACCACGACATATTTGTTTTTAACCATCAAACCTTGATTTCTACATCTCTTTGAAATGGACTTGGGCCAAGCCATATATAGGAATCTAGAATCCTTTAAGGTTCTATGATGAACATGGCACAAAACTTAGTTGCTTGTGAGACATCCTTTCCAGTCATGTTATAGCCTCACCACATATCGTCACGCACTCCATTCACAAAATAACCAGGAGCATTTACGCATCGTTGAGTTCAAATGGTGCATTGGTCAATAAGTACGAGTTGTAAATTAATTTGTCGAGTGCTTTGTTTGGTGTGTGAGCGCATCATTTTTGGTCCTTTACAAATCTCATGTCAATCCATTCTCATGTTTATTACGATCCCTCTACGTACAATGGTTTATAATGTGGCAAAGTTATCAAGATCCAAATAACAAAACCAGTAGAACTTCATTCAAATAAACAAACATTATTACAATCCATCAAAGTGCATTCTTTGAAACAAAACTACGGAGTTCGGTATTATCGACAAAGAATACAACCCATCTCTATACCAAATTACCCATCCTAATTCTAATCACCTCCTAAAGTTTCATGTTAATCTTTGTACGAGCCATTGGTGTGTGGACACTTTTGTTCCAACCTTGATAACATGATCGTTTGAACCATCCTGCCATAAACGCTAGCAAGAAGACAAACAGACCCAGGGATATTGTTTTTACAACAAGATTTTGTTTACAGCAAGGTAATCCAACAGGCAGCCCCCGCCATTCAAATCCAAACTCTCGAGCTGCAAACAACAAAACAACAGCATAGCTGTGGGGATGAACCAAAGATACTAGTGGCCGCACTCCTGGATACAATACCGCGAACAAAGCTGCAAGACTGCGATGCTGAGTATGCACCCATTGCGACCAAAGCATTACCGTAACCTGCACTACCACAACGGCAACAGAATAAATTAATCAGCAACAAATCATGGCATTTCAATCGATGCATCATCATCTTCAGTATCATACCTGTTGCATGACAAAAGAGGAAATAAGGCAAAGCCAACATGAGTTCAAGTCACCCAAGGCCGTTGATGTGCAAACTTCACACTTGCAGCCAATATGTGGGAGTCAACATGACATCAGAATCTTACACACCCTACATCATAAAGGAAAGTAACTTAAAAGTTGCAGGGGAAAGGGAAACGAGGTTGATATGTGATGGTAAGTTGCATACTTACAAAGGACGGATTCTTTTCATTTCCTCACGAACCGTCAGCTTCTACAGCTACCAATAGAACACACCAAAGTACTTTGATAAAGTGGGCAACACATGTGTCCTAGAAAGTCTTCAAGTAACATCGTGATTCATGATGTCCTGCTTTAATCGCGAACCTGTGGAACAATAAAAGGTATCTCATTAGAAAAACCTGCATATCACAAATGCACCCCTACAAAATCACCAACCACACATCTTGCAATGCTCGAACAGCTTCATGGCAGCCAGACCAGGAGTAGAACAATAAGCAAATGAAGGGCAAGGTTATAAGTTAATGCTGCAAGCCGAGGCTATGAACAAGAGGTGACTGTGGTATACCGACTGGAGACCATGAGACCTTGTGGCCAATGGCCTGCATTATCAAACAAACCTGCAATAGTCATAGTAAACCAACCATCAAGACTTAATTATTCAGTCAAAATTCGGCACAAAGCAGAGCCATGGATATACATTGTTAAAACGCGACGCATAGGAACGTGCTAAACAAGCAGAAGGCCGTTGCATAAAAGTTTGCCACAAATTCACAAAATGAAAGACGTGAATATAAGTTAGAATTACCTAAACCATAATGTATTACGGTACAAACATATGATTGCATAATCCAACACATGACCTGCTGCAGAACCAATACATGCGACTGACCTGGTGTAACAACCATATGAGTTAATCCCTTTACCGTGATTCCTGCAGACTCGCCAAGAAGACTCCAATGCATGAATGTTGATGAACCAAGCATGGTACGACCATCAGAACCCTGCTACAAAATGTATGTCACAAGTGAAACGCTTGAGATAATATATCGTAATACAAAACCAAGATCGTGTGACTCAAGGCATGTGTAAGACATGAACACAAACGCAAATCAAACCAATATTCATGAATGGAAATGCATACTTACCATGAATTTTCAAGTCCGCTATCTAAAGTCCGCAACCAATCCCAAGGCAGTGTGCTATACCAAGCATCACCACTACAGCAGGTCTCGGCAGGCCAAAATGTTCAACCACGAGTAGACCTTGCATCAACAACAAAGACTTACCATGATCATGAACTTGCTGCGAGATGTGTATTATCATAGACATTAGAGCAATGCGTAAATGAGAAATGGGGAGGTATACAGGGTTTTGGGATCATCTGCTATGGGAGGTACAACCAACTCACAACCTGCAGAAACAAGTCCAACAGAGTGTACACGACCCTATAGTGTGGCAGCATCTCTGTCATGAAAAGCACTTCAGGGGATAAACAAGATGGCAATGCGCATTAGGAACAAAATCGACACGATGTTCCAACCTGCAAAACAACCACAAGTCGTGAGAAGGAGCGAGAAATCAACATAATTTACAGTGGATCCAATCCAAACGTAGGCAATGCACATGACCAAATTCTATCACCATAGTATGAATAACCTGGCCAGCCATTCCAAAAGTGTGAGGCACAAGTTATAATGAACCATCGGTGGAAGACCAGGAAGAGCAAAACTGCAAAATTTACACCAGTAAAGATGGCCAGTCACACAAAGAGTCAATATGTCGGTAAAACAGGACAATTACCGCAGGAAAAAGTGAAAATAGATGGTTACCGTAGATTCACTACAGACAAAACCTTATCCTTTAATTTGAGGGACCACATCAATTTGGAGGACCACCAAATCTGGAAGAGATCCTGCTAGCTAACAGAATGATTCGTCCAAAAATTCGCCAGCTCACGAAAGGTGAAAATGATTGAACCTCGTACTCGACCCTATAAAAAGGAAGCACTGAATCACTGATGACCTCCTGAAAATTCCGCATCGTTACTCTGCTGAGATTTCACTCACACCCAATCACCAAAGCTCAATACTCCCGAAGTTTACTCAGAGTTCATCATTAGAACTTTGAGAAAACTGAGCTAAAGCCACTACAAAACCAAGATACACCCAAAGTCAGTGAAGAAGAACGAAGAGAGGCGAGAAAAGAAACAGGACGGAGCTTACCGGGGACCTGGAGAGAATTTTGCTCGAAGATTCATCGGAGTTCAAGTAGTCGAAAGCTTCAGCTCTCCTTCCGTCAGTATTTTTTCTTCCACATTTAGTCACTTCATGCTAAAATCTCTAACGTAGTTGTTATTCACTCAATATTGAGTCGATATTTCGACTTCCACCATAATGCATAATAACTTGATATTTGTTGAATGAGTGTGTCAATCTTGATTATTGCTTTGAATGTACCATCGGAGCTCCTTGCATTTCATATTCCTCCATTTGTGTGCGATCTGGTTTGAGGGGTAGGTTTCAATTTGGGAAATTCGGGATCCAGGGTATGATCGATGTTTGCATGTGTGTTCGATTTTTTTGATGCTCACCAGGGTTGGGTTAGATTCTTTGTAGAATCTGGCGTAGAAATGAAATTATTTTGTTTTCGATAAATGGAAATAGGGGCTTCGGTTGAGAGGAAGATAAGAAGAGAGGCTCGTTGTTTCTGCTATGAGTATTGATTCCAGTTTTCAAAGGAAACTTCTCTTTCTTAAAAAGGACATATAATGTTATTAATAAAATAGGTTTATTTGGTTGTAATATAGATGAATAATCATTTATGATTGCATTTCCAAAGCGGTAATCCGCACAGTCCCCATTGGATGCATGCTAGCTAGCTCTCTGGCGAATTTAATGCATTTTCTACTGTTGGGAAGGCCAAAAGGCTTATGGCTACCACACGTTTCAAGCAGCTGTACAGTTGCCTTCTACTTGGCAGTGAGCGAGCGGTTCTAGACTTGAGACCTCTTCACCTTCCGCATTTTAGAATGTTATAATCTGTTTATTTTAGAATGTAAAAGAATTTTTGTTGGGCCTTAGGGACCATTCTGTTTCTTGGGGAGGTGTATATTGGGAGTTTCATCTTTTTCTCATTTCCGACATATTCATATTTATCTCATTTAATATATGTATTATTTTCCAAATATCTTTATTAACATAACTATGACTAAATAAGGATATTCATTAGCTTGTTTTCATTTTTTTATTTTCATTTCATTTTTATTTCATTAGGATATTATAATTAATCGAATGGTGGATTAACGGTTAATGTCAACAAATAATTTACTTTATTTTCTAGAATAAATTTGATTTTGGTCCAATACCAAATAGTCTTTCTCAAAGTATATTAATTCTAAGTAAATTCAAATTCACCGTATTTAAATAATATTCTCTTAAAATTATTTAAATTAATTTTGAATGAAAAGGAGAATAGTAAGCCTCCCTTCGATCACTATCTCTCGACTATTCGAATAATTGACGTACGCCATATTGCTCGGATTTTCGTCATTCAATTAAAACCCTAAAAATCCATAAAATTAAAATCACTCCCCCAAATTATTTATAAATTCTAAAAGCTTTATTTTAATAATTAATTTTGAATGAAAAGGAGAATAGTAAGCCTCTGCTTCACTATCTCTCGACTATTCGAATAATTGGCGTACACCATATTGCTCAGATTTTCGCCATTCAATTAAAACCCTAATAATCATACAAAATACAAATCATCTTCATAAATTAAGGTAATACTCAAAATATATCTTTTTATAAACTTGGGATGAAAAGGAATATAGGAAGCGTTCGCTTCACTATTTCTCAAGTACTTGAATGATTGGCGCACGCCATATTGCTCGAGTTCTTGTCGCCCGATTAAAACATCAAACCATAACATTTCAAATCATTTATTTTAAATCAACTACAAATTCCAAATTCTTTTAATTCTAAATTTTCGATAATTAAGGATGGGAGGCGTTCGCCTCACTATCTTCCAATTATTCGAATAATTGGCGTACGCCATATTGATCGAATTCTCGTCGTCAAAATTAAAACGCGATCGAATAAATTCAAATCATCTTTTATATCAAATACAACATTTAAAAACATTTCTTTTTAAATTAAACTTCGGATGATAAAAGATGGGAGGCGTTCGCCTCACCATCTCTCAATTGTTTGAATAATTGGCGCTTGCCATATTACACAAATCATCGACTTCCGATTAATACATTTTAAATAAACTTGGATAAAGGAACAAGTGGTGCACGCCTCATTATTCTTTGAATAAGCAAGTAGGAGGCGTACGCCTCACTACCGTGTATATTCAACATCCACAAACAAACTTTCAAAATAATTCGAACGAAAAAGGAGTAGAAGGCGTTCGTCTTATTATTCCTCGAAAGAATTGGATGATTGGTGTGCACCACATTGCTCAATCTTTCGTCGTTCTTCAAAACACCTTAACAAATCAAACTAACTTCTCGCCCCCGTGCGACCAAGAATTTAAAAATTCTCTTCAAAAGAACACTGTTCATCCTTTCTAATGCGCACAACAAACCAATTCTTAAGCCTCCGCCGAGAGTAGACAAGTCAGCGTTTAGCCTTTAGAACGCGATCTACACAGCCGTTCATTAAAAGACACCAACAAAACCGTAGTTCCCCGAACTACGAATGCTCTGACTTCCTTATTGCACCATAAGGATACGTAGGCAGGAGATTGTCGTATCTTCGCGAGCACACTAATAAAAAACCTCCCCTTTCCCCTTCTGAGGTCTTCATCCATCTCTATTATCAACTTTAATTACTCGAAGAAAGCAAATAACATTTAACTAACATTCAAATAGCAAATTATACTAAAAGGTTCCCGTTGAGTACAACGGACGTGAGGGGTGCTAATACCTTCCCCTTGCGTAATCGACTCCCGAACCCGAATATGGTTGCGACGACCATTATTCCACTTTCCTAAAGGTTTTCTTGATATTTTCCTATTCCTTCATTGGAATGAATAAAGTTCGGTGGCGACTCTGTTCGAACATAAATATTTCCGCGACCATCGCGAGGAATCGTATTTTTCGAGATGCGACAGATGGCGACTCTGCTGGGGATCAATTGCTCCAAGCAAGAGAGTGTCAAGCCTAACTTAGTCAATTTTCTATGGACGTTAAAATGCCGCTTTTATTTGCTTATGTATATCTTAATGTATTATTTATGCTATGTAATTTATTCTACTATTATGTTGGGTGATCTATGGTGTTTGACACATGTTGTGAGATAAGCTCTGTACCCGAGCTTCGAGAAGAACTTAGAACTCGGAGTTGTGTAGTATTGAACCGAGGGATGTACACCTCATTGGGACAATACGAGAACTCCACCTAGAGTAGATCTGTTCAGAATTTCCATCCTAATATGGCTAGCCCATTATTATGAGGAAACGTTGAACATGGTCCATGACTTTGGGAACCTCATCTTAAACTGAAGTTTGTCTTCATGATTGGAGATCGTGTAGTATTGAACCGAAGGGTCTACACCCTGTTCGAACAATACGAGGATCCCACTTAGAGTAGACCGATTCAGAACTTCCATTTCAATATGGCTAGCCCATTATTGCGATGAAAGACTGAACTTGGTCCATGACTCTAAGTTCTTATCATGAAAATGGATAACCTTAGGAGCAATCCTTGATGTGTGGGGTAAAAGACATATAGCCACTATTAAGTTGAACCTTGTGATATATGTGAAACCTGGATCCCTGTCATTGCATAAACATCATATTGCATTCATTATGAGCATAGCAAAATCATTTACACACTTTTTATTTTTAGGGAATTTCAAATTTTTCAGTTAATTAAGCATTCAAGAACAAATGGAGTCAGGAAAGAGAAAAATATTCCAAATCAAAGCCAAGGTACCGTGTGTGAAGGGGTTCATTGCATTCAGAGATGGGTTGACTAATATCCGTCGAGACGCATTCACACTCAAATATGGGAAGATTCTACACTTGTTGTCTGTACCAGTACAGAAGGATGCTATTACCGCACTAGCCCAGTTTTATGATCCACCACTCAGAAGTTTCCTCTTTAGAGATTTCCAGTTGGGCCCGACTTTAGGAGAATTCGGAAGAATATTGGACTCTCCTAAGCAGAAGAAGGGGCCAAACAAGGGGTTAGGTCAAATCCCTAAACCCGAAGAGTTGGCAGAAGTATTAGGCATCCCAGTCGAAGATCTAACCCCTAACATCAAAATTTGGGGGAAGGTACAAGGAATTCCACAAGAGTACCTGGGGAAGTATTTCGATTTTTTTTAAAAAATAATTATTATTTTGGAATTATTTTTAAAATAGTTGATTATTTTAAAAAAAAATTCTCAACCCCAATGTTTACTGATAGAGTTATATATTATATTGCATATTCTGGTAGCTTAGATTCAATCTGAGCCTTTCCTTTAGATTAGATCTGAGCCACTCAGTTATGCTGAGCTGGCATAGTTTGTTACACTTGTGTGCTTTATAAGCATTTCTCTTGTAATTCTTTTATTCAAGAAATACAATATGAATTTCCCAATTATTCTCTCTAACAGATTCTGAGATTTTATCATGGTATCCAGAGCTTCTTCATCTTTTTCTTCGATCCAGATCTAGTGCTCTTCCATGGCGTCACTGTTTAACAGCGAGGGTGCCTTTCCTTCTTCTCAGGTCAAGCTTTCGCATCTGATCTCCGTTAAGCTTGACGATAAGAATTTCAAACAGTGGAAGCAACAGATAGATGGTGTCATTCGTGGTCACAAGCTTCAACGCTTCGTCACTTCACCAGTTGTTCCACCGCAGTTTTCATCTAACTCAGACGCTGCACTCACTGGAACTATCTCAGCTTACCTTGACTGGGAGCAACAAGATGCACTTATATGCACTTGGCTTCTCTCAACAATTTCTGACTCTCTTCTTCCCAAATTGGTGGATTATCGTCACTCATGGCAAGTTTGGACGGAAGTTCACCGGTACTTCGCCACTCTCCTCGCCACCAAAGCTCGTCAACTCCGGTCGGAATTGCGTCATCTCACGAAAGGATCGCTCGTGATTACGGAATTCATGGTTCGTGTTCGCGAAATCAGTGATTCGCTGATTTCTGTTGGAGATCCAGTTCCGCTGCGTAACCTAATTGAGATCGTCCTCGATGCGCTACCTGAGGAGTATGATACTATAGTTGCCGCCGTTAATAGCAAAGAAGATCTCAACTCTTTGGACGAGCTTGAATCAAGTCTTCTTACGCATGAATCACGCCTTGAGAAGCATCGTAAGGCTGTTCTCCCTGAGTCGGCGACGGTGAATCTGACTCAAGCAGCTCCGGTAGGTTCATCAGCTGTTTCTGAGCAATCCTTCATTGGAACAGAGTCGTTTCCTCAAGGTACTAGTCATATTACTGCGCACGCTGAGAGCCATGGTCACAATTCACGAGGAGGTCGTTTTGGCCGTAGTGGTGGTCGGTTTGGCCGTGGTGGAGGTCGCTTTGGTAGGTCTCAATTTCAGATTTGTCACAAATCTGGACATGATGCCTCTATCTGCTATCATCGTTACTTTGCAGCTTCGTTTACTCCTCCAAGAGCTTCCTTCAATCCATTCATGATGCCTGCACGTCCTGTGTATCAACCGTCCTTTGGTTATGCTGCTCCTAGGCCACCACCTCAGCGTCCTCCTCAGCCTCAAGCTCTCTACACTGGTGTGGATCCCTCATTCAGCAATCAATGGTGGTACCCTGATTCAGGTGCGTCTCACCATGTCACACCTGAGGCGTCAAATTTGTCTGATTCGATTTCATTGCCTGGATCCGAGCATGTGTATATGGGTAACGGCCAAGGTTTGTCTATAAACTCTGTAGGCTCTATGTCTTTCTCATCACCTGTTTGCCCTAACATGCCTCTCACCTTACACAACTTATTACTTGTGCCTAATATAACTAAGAATCTTATCAGTGTCAGCAAGTTTGCACAAGACAATAACGTTTTCTTTGAGTTTCACCCTAATATCTGTCTTGTAAAATATCAGGATTCTTCTAAAACTCTTCTGCGTGGCTGTGTTGGTGCTGATGGCCTATACAAGTTTCCCAATCCTTCTGTCCAAATGTCTCAGTTGTGTTCTAGTTCCAGTTCTTCAGTACATTGTAATTTAAGTACATCATGTAATAGTGATCCTAGGTCTATTACTCTTAATGATTGTACTTCTCCTTGTATTGATGTCTTATCTAATAATAAGATTGATTCAGCTCTTGATTCAGCTTGTTCTCAATTTCCTGAAATTAATGTTGCTGCTCTTAATGCATTACCTTCTATTTCCAACAGCAAGTATGCCCTCTGGCACTCACGCCTAGGTCACCCTCATCACCATGCACTTACAGAAGTTTTGAAGCTTTGTCACATCCCTATCCCATCTAAGCCTAGTGGTGATCTCTGTCATGCATGTTGCTTGGGTAAATCTCATAAATTGCATGCACCTTTATCCAATACGGTTAATAATCATCCTTTTGAACTTGTGGTTTGTGATTTGTGGGGGCCTGCTGTAACACCCCGATAAAATAAGATAATTATTTAATTTAAGTTAATAATATATTTATTAATTTAATTAAATAATTGGAATATTATTATTGGATTATTATTTTATTGGAATAAAAGTTGGAATTTAGAAAAGGTCCCATTTGGTAAAAGGGGTTAATTTTCACGTGAAAAGGAAAAAAGAGACAGAAAAGTGGAAATGGGCAAAGAGAACCAGAGAACAAGGGTTGAAGAGAGGAAGAGCTTGAAGCTGAAGGATTGCCGGATTAACTCAGGTAAGGGGGGTTTATCGTCGTTTAATGGGTATTATGGGATAACATGTAGTGGGTAGTGATAAACCGTTGATTTTGACTCTGATTAGAATGACGTATGCTGAAATTTGTGAAAATATTGGATGAACGAAATATGGGTTTTAATTGGAGAAATTCGTAGGAATTAGATGTAATAATGTTAGCAATTGTGAAATCGAATAAGGTATGATTCGTGTTAGATGATATGAACGATTACTGTGTAAAATTGGATTGTAGGAGGTTGAATTTGGGAGATCTCGTAGCAGAGAAAACCATAGCAGATCTGGAAAATTGGTTTCTGGTCATACGCGTATGGCACTAGGCAATACGCGTATGAGATGGCCTGGTACGCGTATGGCACTAGGCATTACGCGTATGGATGAGGAAGATGATGTTTTGAACGTGATTTGGTCTCTGTTGGTACGCGTATGAGGAAGTGGTACGCGTAGCATACGCGTATGAGACAGGTGATACGCGTATGGGATTGGCGTAGAAATGGGCCATACGCGTATGGGACTAGGCAATACGCGTATGGGCAGGATTGTGATTTTCTGTGCTGTCGTCGTGCAGTTTTTGGTTGTTCAGCTGAGTAATGTAATTTAGCTGATGTATGATAGAGTAGGGATCATTTCCCGTTGTTTTGAACAGTATAGTTATTAGTAGAGTATGCTAATACTGTGATTGATTATGTGGCATGACATAATATGATTATGTGATAAATATGTTGATGATGTATGATGGTATGCATAACGTTGTGAATGTGTATATCATGTATGAAATTATGAATGGACTGTTTATGGCTTAGAGTGTGAGCATATGTTCATTGCGGATGATTGTTGATGTTTGCATGACTAAGTGATTTAGCTTGCATATGGTGGCCTTTATGGTGGTAGCTAATTCCCATGGTGAGGAATTAGTGACTTAGTATTGTGGATTGTTGTTGATGTTTGCATGCTAGGTGATTAGCGTGCATATCATAGCCCTTGGGGTGGTAGCTAATTCCCATGGTGAGGAATTAGTGAGTGAGTCACTAAGTCTCAAATGAGTGGGACTAGTGAGCTTGGTAGCCGTATCTGGATTTGATCGGTGAGGTTGAACTATATGTTCACGAATAGTCGGTACCGCATGCATGGAGTCTCATTGCATAATGTATGTATGTATGGCGTATAATATGAACGAATGTATTCCAATATTATACGTGTTGTTTTGGTGATTGTGTTGAGTATGATTTTTGAGTTGATTTTGCCGTTGCTGAATATGTGTGATCTGATTAGGGTGATGATATGTGTTAAATTACTTAGCATTACATGATATTTTATAATGCTTATTATATCGATTGAGGAACTCACCCTTACAACTATGTTTTCAGGTAACGAGTAGTGATTGAGTAGAAGCTAGTCCTTGGAGTCTAGTGTAGTTCCTTAGGGGGTCATGCTCTGGTAGATGTAACATCGGGATGGGATGTTTTGGCTATGTTTTCATTTGGTTGTTGAACAACTTTACATGTAATGTATTACATGGTTAGAATGTTGTTAGTTTTTATCCGCTGCGTATTATGCAAATGTTTTATTTTGGTTAAATAAATGAGCATGACAGGATATTTTGGAAAAACGGTGTGAAGTGTCGAGTGTGACACCCTTGAATTGCATATTTACTCTGATTTATGTTTTGATATTTTAATTTATTTTTGGGGTATTTTAGAAGGGTGTTACATTAGTGGTATCAGAGCATAGTCGGTCGAGTCGAGTCGTAATTATTATGTTCCCTGTACGGGATAGGTGTTGTGTAACCCTATCAGTAATTATCGTTTTAGCTTGTTGGACTTTCAGAATAGAGATGGCTGGAAGAGGTAGAGACGATGCTGCGATTGCTGAGGCTCTGGGTATGCTAGCTGGAGTACTTGGAGGGAATCCGAATGTTGTGGGAATGGGAGCTGCTCGTCAACTGAGTGAGTTCCAGAAGAACAATCCTCCAATGTTCAAGGGAGCATACGATCCAGAGGGTGATCAGAAGTGGTTGAAGGAGATTGAGAGGATCTTCCGAGTGACTGAGTGTGCCGATAACCAGAAGGTCAGGTTCGGTTCGCATATGCTGTCAGAGGAAGCAGATGATTGGTGGGTTGCTACCCGCACTGAGTTGGAAACTGCTGGGAATGCTGAGATCACTTGGGCGGTGTTCAGAGAGAGATTCCTGAGGAAGTACTTTCCAGAGGATGTCAGAGGAAAGAAAGAGATAGAGTTCTTAGAATTGAAGCAGGGAAACCGGTCTGTTACTGAGTATGCTGCTAAGTTCACAGAGCTGTCGAAGTATTACACTCCCTATAATGAGGCTAATGGGGAATTTTCAAAATGTGTGAAGTTTGAGAACGGGTGTAGCACCTCAAATTTGCACCTATCATTGTACATACATTTTCATATTAGGTCATAACATAACATGGTCCACTGCATAGCATTGCATTGTTCCATTTGCCTCAAGTACAAGCCAATCAAGAAATTAGGTCAAACTGGTCAGGAGATCAGTCAGTCAAGCAAGCAAGGGTGTTTCTCAAGGAGCCAAGGCCCTGGGGTTGGTCCAACATGTACACATGACTTGGGGATCCATTTGAAGTGTTTTGGTCAAGGATTGGATGTTCAGAAGTCATCAGTCAATGCACAGTTTGCCAGAAACCCTAAAAAGTCAAACTTGGTCAACTGTGTCTGATTTTATGGTTTTGATGGTTGAATTTGGTTTGAGAGAGCTCATTCATGTCCAAATAGACCTCATATATCATGTCAAACAACATCATGGAAGAATTTGAAGCCAGATCAGAAATTTCCAAAAATGGAAACTGGACCTGTAACTGAAACCTGCCAAAAATGGAAAGTCTTGATCCTCAAACTTACATCATGATACAAGCTTCAAATGAATTTTTGCCCAACATGAAAGTTGAAGATCTTGTTCTCCCATTTCCAAAAAGTCCAAGAACTCTCAATTCCCATGTATGGTTGTCAAGTTATGATCGAATCATTTTCAGAAATTCTTGAACTTCAAAAGGCCATATCTCTCAAACCATTTGGCCAATTTGGGTGGGGTTTTTTCCTACAAGTCACATTTGACCTCCTCTTTCCAAAAATGTAACTTTCATTCACCAAAACATCACCATGCAAAATGGCCTTTTTGAACTTGCCTTAATTAATTTCAAGTGAGTTGAATTTTGACTTTTCAAAATAATCATTTTTAAACCATTTGGCCAATTGAAATAGTTCAGAAATATGGTTTATGACTTGTTGCAAGCCCATTTTTATGCAGTACACATAGCCATCACCTAGTTGCTTGAAAATTGGAAAGAAAGTACACTTTTCACCCACTCTACTCCATATTTTCATGAACCATCATTAGTACCACAAAACAGCAGATATATTCATGATTTTCTGTCACTTAGAAACCCTAGTTGCAGCCTCAAAACACAGAAGAACTCCACTCTCTCAAAATTGATCTTGCTTGCATTTTCCAAAAATCTGTAAAATCCTCCAAAGAGCACGACTATACCTTTGTGGCTGCATCATCCAAGCATTATTTCAAGTTCATTTCAACTGTCATTCTTCAACTGGAAGAGCTTTTGTTGGACTGTTCTTTTTCAAATACCATCCATGGCAGATTGGATTTCGAGTAAAAGCAAGCATCCATGAGCCGAGATTACTTCACCAATCAACTTGTGGAAGCATAATCTTCACCTGTTTCAACCATTTGAAGCCAGAAAACCATCGAATCTCATCTGCTCTTCAGAATTGGTTAGTTTTCGATCTCACTATTTCTCAAATCCATGCCATGCTTAGTGTAGAGCCTGTTGTGCTGATCATTCTGAAGTTTAAATCACATGAAATGGCCATGTATTCATGAAGTTATGTTGAAAACAAGTTTGATGTTGATTTATGTTTGTGCTCGATTCATGAGTGTGGTTGTGTTATATTGAAAATTGATGTTAGATTGTTGTTTGCCTTGCCATGCTGAACGTTTCTGTGTATGCAATTTGGATTTCTGGAACTTTTTGTAAAAACACGATTTGGAAGGGATGAAGATTGTTGCTGCCCATAAACCCTAATCCCTTTTGAATACATTGCCCAGAAATTGCATTATTCACGTGTGCATGGTACTGTAGGGACATGCTGACCAATTAAATCATTTCATTCCCGTCCCTAAAACGCGGTCGTTTAAGTTAGTGAGTCCCAATATTACAACTTTGCCACCCGGTCATTTAATTATTCCAATTTAATTCATTTTTATTTCAATAAATATTTCATTTGATCATCAATCTTTGAAAATTCATAACTTGTTCATTTCAAATCCAATTTTCATGGGGTTTTTTGCATCATGTCCTGTTTGATGTCTAGTTTTTTTTATCATTATTTTTGATGATTTTTTGGATGGCTGGATTTTAAATGGCCTTAGAGTTTGTATAGTGTGACCAAATTTTGTACACTTTGCCAAAACATTTGTGAAATGGTGATACTTTATCCAATGGCTCCCAAATTTTTTGTGCTTAAACTAGACACATTCATGGTGATTTTGGTGTAGAGTTTGTGAATTTATCATTGCTGGTTTGTGAGTTATGATTTTTTGAAGTAGGGTGTGACAATTTGTGTCACACCATTGATGTCCAACTTGATGATTTTTGATACCATGCTTCTTGACCTCCAATGGATCTGATTTTTTGCATGAACCTACTCTTGTATGTCTAGTTTACATGTGAATTTTCTTGGAATTATTTGTGGCATTTCCTAATTGTTTGAGATTTTCTCCCCTGTTTAGTCATATGTTGACTTTTGGTGACACATGTTCCCATTTCATTTGTGAAATTCTCATACTTTATTAGATGGACATGAAATTTTACATGAGATAACTAGACATCCTCATCTTTGCCATGGTTTTAGTCCCATTCATTTATCATACACCATCTCTGATTTATGATTTTTTTTAAGTTGATGCATGTTTGGTTGACTTCTTTGAGCATGTTCAAAATTGTTTTGACTTTCTGATTTTCATTGACTGCCTTCCACTTGTCCAAATGAGATGAAATTTGACATGCTTACCATTCTGTGGGTTGTGATTGGTCATGATTTATTTGGTGATTTTTAGAAATGTTTAAGATTGCTTTTGAGTTAAGTCTTGCTGTTGACTCCTATGAGCTTCTGTTTGCAACACTTTGACCTAAATTGTTCATGAAATGATGATGGTGATTGATATGAATGTGAACCCAATTGTTTTTGTTTCTTGATTGTTTGAACATGATTTTGGATGCTTGCCCTTTGCTGTTTTGACTTTTTCATTCCTTTTTGACCCTAGGCTTGCCCTAGTGGTCCTGTTACTCACCTTTGAGTTCATGTTTTCAGGTTGACCAACAAATGACCAATGAGACCAATTCTTTTCGATTGAGCTTGCTTGAATATCTTTGTCTAACTTGTTTGTTTTGTAGGTGGCTTGGCTCACATGCCTTGAGCCTTGTGCCTTGCACATTCACTTGCTTGTGTTGACTGGTTGATATCTGTTTCATTCGATTTAACTTTGACTTGTGTACTGATCTGTTTGACTATTTCAGGTACCATTAGTTGCTTAGTTCTTTGAACTTGCTTTGCTTTGCTTTAATAGCAACTTGCTTTGAGGTATAATCCCTTAATCTTCATGTAGTCTGGAAGACCTGGTCTGTTACTTGGCCAGGCAACTGTCTGAAGTCCTCCTTAAGAGGCAATGTTTGTGGATGTTTAATTTTGTCCTTGCATAGAGTCAAAGACCTCCTAAGTGAAGAGGCAATTGGCAGAACCCAAGGGATATGCAACCTATCCCCTGCTATTCTGTGTGTCATCTGTTTTGATGCATTGCAGATACAAACCCAAGATCTTGTACAATTGTACAGTTGAGTCAGTTTTAAATGTGTAGAAGGGTTCCCACTTTCTGAACCCACACATTCTTGTCTTAAGCTCTCCCAGGCCAGGGATAAGAGCTGTGAAGTCTTATCTTCACTCATCTTTCATCTGCTTCACCTTAGCCCCTCAATGGCAAGGTTAAGAGCACATTCACCCAGTTCCAGAGGTTTGTTTGTTGAGGTTGATATGACCCCTCGACTAAAACCTAACCCTTGTTTGAGCCACTTGCTTGTGTATAGTGTGTGCTATCTGTGCTTGTATGTTTGTTTGACTTGCTTCCTGTGCAAGTTAGGGTTAGTTTAGACTTGCTTCCTGTGCAAGTTAGGTTTTGCTTGGCTTGCTTCCTGTGCAAGTTAAGTATGTGTGTGGCTTGCTTCCGGTGCAAGTCATGTTAGGATAGGCTTGCTTCCTGTGCAAGTTAGCTAGAAACCTTAACTTAGGGTTGACTTTGCATGATAACATCTAGGCTCGAGTCGTAGTCTCCCTAGTTGTGTCCCCCTCTGTTATCTGGTTAGGCTAGTCCTGTATCCCTCTGTAGGGGAACTACGTCGCCCTGATCCTCATACCAGATGAGGTACGTAGGCAGGAGATTGAGCTGATCTCTCCGGGCGCCTTTTCTTTTCTTTTGTGTGCGTTGCTTGACAGTTATAGGCTCGAGTCCCCGACTCCCTATTAACTTGTTGTCTTGTTGTGTGCTTGGAAGCTGATGTAAGTCCATCGAGTGGCAGTTAGGTTCCAGTGTGCGTGTGTTTGGTTCGGATGCTGATGTAAGTCCAGTGATTGGCATTCAGGCTCCATGTTTGCCTTTTTGAGTGTGTTTTGGTTCGGATGCTGATGTAAGTCCAGTGATTGGCATTCAGGCTCCACGTTTGCCTTTGCCAGTGTTTGTTTTGTGCGTGTCAGCTGAGCTACGAATGCTCTGATTCTTCTCTCGTCCGAGGAGATACGTATGCATAGGATGCGATATCCTAGCGAGCATGTGTCGTTTCCCCAGTCCGAACTACTTCGACTCTGATGTCTATGCCTGATAGACTAAGTAGGCCCAGGATACGATGTCCTGCCGAGTCAGTTTCAGTCTTGTTTTCTTGTGTCTCTTTCAGCCAGTGTGTGTGTGTGTTTGAGCAGCGTTTAGCAACCATTTTCCTTCCTTTTGTGCGTGGATCCCGTAGAGTACTACGGATGCGTAGGGGTGCTAATACCTTCCCTTCGCATAACCGACTCCCGAACCCATTCTCTTTGGTCGCGAGACCATGTCTTTTCCCAGGTTTACTCTGAGCGTTTCCTTTCCCTCTTTCGGGATAAATAACGCACGGTGGCGGCTCTGTTGTTCTTGTTTTCCCGCCGGTTTTTCGCGTGATGCGACAGCTGGCGACTCTGCTGGGGATAATAGAGAAGTTGACCTGTGCTGGTCCATCTTCCCTAAGCGAGTCTCTCCTAGCGCTCTCTAGGTTAGGGTTTTGGTTGCTTTGTGCTGTTATTTATTGCATTCATTTATTTATTGTTTGCATTTATGTTTGCATTAATGTTTGCATTCATATTCATCTGTTCACCTGGCTGGTTGTCTGTTTCTCTCTGTTAGGGTGGGAGTTACATGAGGTAAAAGGCCCAATACCCAGGCCATGAGTGAAATCTAGGATACTTAGGAATAGAGTGATTCATGGGAAGCGGGTGGTATTGCGCCACTTAGCGGAACATTGATATCACGAGCAGTTCAGACCCTGGTGGGATATTATCGTTACATACTTCGGGTGTGTATATGATGATGTTCTGCGAAAGGTTATTTATGTTGCGTTTCTCTCGACCTTACCCTGGCCTAGATGACACCCGTGAGTGGGGAGGGGAAGATCATTATTACAGTTACAGGTACAGTTGGTGACTTGTTGGTGACTTGTTGGTGACTTGTGATCCTGTTGGTGACTATTGGTTCAGAATTTTGGGGTCTCAGATGACTTTGGGTCTCAGATGAATTTGTGGTTCCGAGTTCAAGCCGAAGTTTTGATCCTGTGTTCTGAGAGATACAGCCAACCAGTCGTGTCTGCATCATTTGCATCATAGCATATTTATTTTTCAAAAGAAACGCAATAAAAAAAAAAGATACACAAAAAAAAAAGGAAAGAAAAAACAAAAAAAACTAATCCCTGCATGCATATCATTTCTCAGGTACATTCCAGAGCTTGTTCACTAATAGAGATGGCAACAGTCCCAGAGTTGAAGCGGAAGACTTGTTCCTACAGCTTTCACCGTGAACCTTTGACGTCTCTGATTGAGTTGAGCAACCTTATGACCAGTGGTAACCAGAAGGGGTTTGTTGACCAGTATGGAGATATTCTGACACTGTTGAAGATGGTAGTCGATCCGGTGCCGTTGCAGACTCTTCTACAGTTCTACGACCCAGAGCTTCATTGTTTCACCTTTCAAGATTATCAGTTGGCGCCTACTCTTGAGGAGTACTCCATTCTGCTGAGTGTCCCGGTCCGGTATCAGGTTCCTTTCTTGGATGTGCCCAAGGAGGTTGATTTCAGAGTTGTTGCCAGAGCTCTCCATTTGGGTATCAAGGAAGTCAGTGATAGTTGGAAGTCCAGTGGGGATGTTGTAGGATTGCCTTTGAAGTTTCTGTTAAGGGTAGCTAGAGAAGAAGCAGAGAAGGGAAGTTGGGAAGCCTTTCATGCTCAGTTGGCCGTCATGATCTATGGGATCGTCCTGTTTCCGAGTATGCCAAATTTTGTTGACTATGCTGCAGTCAGTATTTTCATTGGAGGAAATCCAGTTCCCACTCTTTTAGCTGACACTTACTATGCTATTCACAGTAGGCATGGTAAGGGTGGGGCTATTAGGTGTTGTCTCCCGCTTTTGCTCATATGGTTCTTGTCTCTCCTGCCAGTCAGTGGACCTTTTGTGGATGCTCAGAGCACGCATAAGTGGACTCAGAGGGTTATGTCTCTTACCTCCTATGATATCAGGTGGCAATCTTACCGAATGGATGTGCGTAACATCATTATGAGCTGTGGAGGATTCCGTAATGTGCCACTCATAGGGACTAAGGGTTGCATCAATTACAACCCGGTTCTTTCTCTTCGCCAGTTGGGGTTTGTGATGAAGGGAAGACCACTTGAGGCTGAGGTAGCTGAAAGTGTGTATTTTGAGAAGCAGAGAGACCCGGCCAGATTGGAGCAGATAGGGAGAGCTTGGAAGTCTATTGGTGTGAAGGATGGATCTGTCTTAGGGAAGAAGTTTGCCGTTGCTATGCCCGATTACACTGATTGGGTCAAGGAGAGAGTAGAAACTTTGTTGTTACCCTACGATAGGATGGAGCCGTTGCAGGAGCAACCACCTTTGATCCTTGCTGAGAGTGTGCCTGCGGAGCACTACAAGCAAGCCCTGATGGAGAATCGCCGTTTGAGAGAGAAGGAGCAAGATACCCAGATGGAGTTGTACAAAGCCAAAGCTGATAGTTTGAACTTGGCTCATCAACTCAGAGGAGTGCGAGAAGAAGATGCTAGCAGACTGAGAAGCAAGAAGAGATCCTACGAGGAGGTGGAGAGCATGTTAGATGCAGAACACCGGGAGTGCTTGAGGCTGCAGAGAGCTGAGGCCAGCTATCAGAAGAAGATCAGAGACTTGGAGAAGCAACTCAGAGATAAAGACATCCAGTTGAAGAAGGAGGTAGACTTGAGACAGGCATCAGAGAACCACCTTGGAGGAGAAGTGGCAGAGCTTAGACGATAACTGAAGGAGAAGATCACTCTTTTGCTAGAATGTTCAGAATGTGACCTGTTGATAGACCAGTGTCAGTACTTGAAGACTCTCATTCCGGGAGGCCGTTTGTCTTAGCTTGTATCTTTGATATGTATGTTGAGAATCACCTCCAGGCTTGTTGGATGGGATTCATTGTTGTACTCCGATTGTTTGGATTTTCTTTGTCGACTTTGTTGTATGATCCTGTTACTCATATAGATGAGGTTGTTGGTTTCACCTTGTACTCATCACTCTTATGTATGTTGTTTCTGTGCTTTTGTGTTGTTCTTGCTGCAGGTTGCCATCTTTTGAGGATGACTCAGGCTCTTTGAATGCCTGAGGAATGAACATATCATGTGCATCATACGCATCATTAGCACCATACTCATATCATTTTGCATAACAGGTGTTCTTGGTCGTGACTTCTCACTCTTGGTTCTTGTTCAGGCAGGATAGCTGATCAACGTCCGCACCGCTACTCAACAAGACTGAATCAACAGAGAGGTATGGATCAAGTTCAAGCTGAGTTGGCTGAGATGAAGGCTAACATGGCCCAGTTTATGAATATGATGCAAGGGGTTGCGCAAGGTCAAGAAGAACTTCGAGCCATGGTTCAGAGACAAGAGGCTGCAATTCCACCGGTCAACCATGCTCCGCCAGAGGGAGGCCCGGTCAATGATAACAATGTTGCTGCTGCTGTACCCATCAACAACTATGCTGTAGGTGATGAGTTGGGGGGTATTCGAATCAACGGTCAACCTATTGCTCCAGATGCCGCTAATGCTAGAGCAGTCTGTGTCCCGGCCCGTAATCCTGCTCCGATTGTTGACAGACAAGAGGATATGTTCACTCTGCTCAGTGAAGACGAAGGCGTTCTGGGAAGGGTTGATGAGAGGGATCGTAAAGTTGATGCCCTTGCTGAGAAAATTAGAGCTATGGAATGTCAGAATTCTCTCGGTTTTGATGTTACCAATATGGGGTTGGTGGAAGGTTTGAGAATCCCTTACAAGTTCAAAGCACCGTCCTTCGATAAATACAACGGTACTTCTTGCCCTCGCACCCATGTGCAGGCTTATTATCGAAAAATCTCTGCGTATACAGATGATGAAAAGATGTGGATGTATTTTTTCCAAGATAGTCTATCTGGGGCTTCTTTGGACTGGTACATGGAATTAAAGAGAGATTCGATCCGATGCTGGAGGGATCTGGGTGAGGCCTTCTTGAGGCAATATAAACATAACATGGACATGGCGCCTAGCCGGACTCAGCTGCAGAGTCTATGTCAGAAATCCGGAGAGAGCTTCAAGGAGTACGCCCAGAGGTGGCGTGAACTGGCTGCTAGAGTTCAACCCCCTATGCTGGAGAGGGAGTTGACAGATATGTTTATCGGTACTCTTCAAGGTGTGTTTATGGACCGGATGGGGAGCTGCCCATTCGGTAGTTTTTCTGATGTTGTCATTTGTGGAGAGAGGACTGAGAGCTTGATTAAAACTGGGAAGATCCAAGATGCTGGTTCCTCTTCTTCTAAGAAGCCGTTTGCTGGGGCACCTCGTCGAAGAGAGGGTGAAACTAATGCTGTTCAACACCGCAGAGATCAGAACAGAATTGAATACCGTCAAGCTGCTGCAGTGACCATTCCGGCACCTCAACCTCGTCAACAACAACAACAAAGAGTTCAACAACCGCAACAACAACAACAACAGCAACGTCCGTATCAGCCCAGACAAAGGATGCCTGATCGACGTTTTGATTCGCTACCCATGTCGTACGCCGAACTGCTGCCCGAACTACTCAGGTTGGGGATGGTTGAGTTGCGTACAATGGCTCCGCCTACAGTATTGCCTCCTGGGTACGACGCCAACGTCCGTTGTGACTTTCACTCTGGGGCACCAGGGCATCATACTGAGAAGTGTCGGGCTCTCCAGCACAAGGTCCAAGATTTGATCGATGCCAAGGCGATCAACTTCGCTCCAGTGCCTAACGTCGTAAACAACCCTATGCCTCAGCATGGTGGGCATAGAGTGAACAATATTGAGGGGAAAGAAGCTGAAGATCTGGTTGTTAATGTTGATGATGTTCAGACTTCTCTGCTAGTTGTGAAGGGCCGTCTGCTGAATGGGGGTGTCTACTCGGGCTGTGATGAGGATTGTTTGGGCTGTGCAGAATCTGAGAATGGTTGCGACCAGTTAAGGGCCGGTATCCAGGGTATGATGGATGAGGGTTGTTTGCAATTCAGTAGGGCTGTAAAAGATCGTGGAACAGTGTCAACTATCACCATTTACTTTAAACCGTCTGAAGAACGTGGACAAAGGGTCGTTAGTGCACCTGCAACAAATGGTACCCCAGTTACCATTTCCGTGCCTGTAACCATCAGTGCTCCGACTACTATCGTTGCGTCTGGAAGAAGGGCTGTTGAGAATAGTAGAGTCGTGCCGTGGAAGTATGATAATGCTTACCGCAGTAACAGAAGGGCTGAAAGTCAGACGAGACCAGTGAATCAAGCTCCAGTGACAATTGGTTTACCGAATAGAGTTCCTGCAACTGTTGGTCCGGCTGTGGATAATGTAGGGGGTCCAGGAGGTTTTACCAGAAGCGGTCGTCTGTTCGCACCGCAGCCTTTGAGGGACAATAATGCTGAGGCTCTCGCCAAAGCAAAGGGTAAGCAAGCTGTGGTTGAGGAAGAACCTGTCCAGAAGGAAGCGCCCGAGGGGTCATTTGAGAAGGACGTGGAGGAGTTTATGAAGATAATCAAGAAGAGTGACTACAAGATTGTAGATCAGTTGAATCAAACTCCGTCCAAGATTTCTATACTTTCACTGTTGTTGTGCTCTGAGGCACACCGTAATGCCTTGCTGAAGATGTTGAATCTGGCTTACGTGCCTCAGGAGATTTCTGTCAATCAACTGGAGGGTGTGATGGCCAATGTGAGCACCAGGCATGGTGTAGGATTCACCAACCTGGACTTACCGCCTGAAGGGCGGAACCATAACAAAGCCTTGCACATCACCATGGAGTGCAAGGGGGCAGTGTTGTCTCACGTATTGGTAGACACCGGGTCGTCGCTGAATGTGTTGCCTAAGCAGATTCTGAAGAAGATTGATGTGGAAGGGTTTGTGCTTACTCCCAGTGACCTGATCGTTCGTGCTTTCGACGGATCCAAACGTTCTGTGTGTGGGGAAGTTACCTTGCCTGTGAAGATAGGTCCTGAGGTATTCGATATCATCTTCTATGTTATGGACATCCAGCCCGCCTATAGTTGTTTATTGGGGCGTCCATGGATTCATGCAGCAGGGGCAGTCTCGTCGACTCTCCATCAAAAGCTCAAGTATGTCTGGAACGGTCAGATTGTGACTGTGTGCGGTGAAGAAGAGATTCTGGTGAGTCATCTATCCTCGTTCAAGTATGTTGAGGTGGATGGCGAGATCCACGAAACCTTATGCCAGGCGTTTGAGACTGTGGCTCTTGAGAAAGTGGCGTACGCTGAGCAGAGGAAGCCAGGTGCTTCAATTACTTCTTACAAGCAGGCTAAGGAGGTTGTTGATTCTGGCAAAGCTGAAGGCTGGGGCAAGATGGTGGACTTGCCTGTCAAAGAAGACAAATTTGGCGTTGGTTATGAGCCTCTCCAAGCAGAGCAGAATGGTCAACGGGTCCGAGTACCTTTACCAGCGCTGGGCTGATGAATCATGGCGACGTCTCTGCAACCGGTAGTGAAGACTGTGACAGTGATTGTGATCTGGACAACTGGGTTCGCCCGTGTGCACCAGGGGGGTCTATCAACAACTGGACGGCTGAAGAAGTGGTTCAAGTTACTCTTCTGACAGAGTAATTTTCTGTTGTTTTGTCATTTTGCATGAAAATCCTACGATCTGCCCAAGGCGTAGTGATTCATTGTAGGGCCTCATCATGTTTTAATGATTATCATTAATGAAGGACATTTTTTGAAATCAAACTTTGTGATCCCTGTCTTTCTATTTTTTGTTTTCATCTTTTTTCAAAACAATAAAAATGGCAATGTTTTTGTTTTTTGTGACTTTATTGAACTCTTTTTCTAAAACAAAGCATTAAACATGCAGAAGCGATCTTATGGCATTCACTATGAACAGTTCTGTTATGGCTCAGTATGATTTCGACAATCCCATCTACCAAGCTGAAGAGGAGAGTGAGGAAGACTGTGAACTCCCTGCAGAATTGGTCAGATTGCTGAAGCAGGAGGAAAGGGTCATCCAACCTCATCAGGAGGAGTTGGAGGTTGTTAATTTGGGTACTGAGGACGCCAAAAGAGAAATCAAGATTGGGGCTGCTTTAGAGGACTCTGTCAAGAGGAGGCTGATTGAGATGCTGAGAGAATATGTGGAGATATTCGCCTGGTCATATCAAGATATGCCTGGGTTAGATACAGACATTGTGGTGCATCGATTACCTCTTAGAGAAGGATGTCCTTCGGTCAAGCAGAAGCTTCGTAGAACGAGTCCTGATATGGCAACTAAGATCAAGGAAGAGGTTCAGAAGCAGTGGGATGCGGGTTTTTTGGCTGTTACAAGTTATCCCCCATGGGTGGCCAACATCGTTCCTGTGCCGAAGAAGGATGGCAAAGTCAGAATGTGTGTCGATTACCGGGATTTGAATAGAGCGAGTCCGAAAGATGATTTCCCATTACCTCACATTGATGTATTGGTTGATAATACGGCTCAATCCTCGGTATTCTCTTTCATGGATGGTTTCTCCGGATATAATCAGATCAAGATGGCGCCAGAGGACATGGAAAAGACGACATTCATTACACCTTGGGGCACGTTCTGCTATAAGGTGATGCCATTTGGGCTAAAGAATGCTGGTGCTACCTATCAGAGGGCAATGACGACTCTCTTTCATGACATGATGCACAAAGAAATTGAAGTGTACGTAGATGATATGATTGCGAAGTCGCAGACAGAAGAGGAGCACCTGGTTAATTTGCAGAAGCTGTTTGACCGGTTGAGAAAGTTCAAGCTGAGGTTGAATCCGAACAAGTGTACGTTTGGGGTGAGATCAGGGAAGCTTTTAGGCTTCATTGTCAGTGAGAAAGGGATTGAGGTTGATCCAGCGAAAGTCAAAGCTATTCAAGAGATGCCTGAACCGAAAACGGAAAAGCAAGTCCGTGGGTTTTTAGGGAGATTGAACTACATTGCAAGGTTCATATCTCACCTAACTGCCACGTGTGAACCAATTTTCAAATTGCTAAGAAAGAATCAAGCGATCAAGTGGAATGATGATTGTCAGAAAGCTTTTGACAAGATAAAGGAGTATTTACAGAAACCTCCAATCCTTATACCTCCAGTTCCAGGGAGACCTCTGATAATGTACCTGTCAGTGACTGAGAACTCGATGGGGTGTGTATTGGGACAGCATGACGAGTCTGGTCGAAAAGAGCATGCCATATACTACCTTAGCAAAAAGTTTACCGACTGTGAAACAAGATATTCACTGCTCGAGAAAACTTGCTGTGCTTTGGCCTGGGCTGCTCGCCGACTGAGGCAGTATATGTTGAACCATACTACTCTGTTGATTTCTAAGATGGATCCAGTGAAGTACATCTTTGAGAAACCGGCTCTCACCGGACGCGTTGCTCGTTGGCAGATGATTCTAACAGAATATGATATTCAGTACACGTCACAAAAGGCCATCAAAGGTAGTATTCTGTCAGACTACCTCGCCGAGCAACCGATTGAAGATTATCAGCCTATGATGTTTGAATTCCCTGATGAAGACATCATGTATCTTAAGATGAAAGATTGCGAAGAGCCTCTTGTCGAGGAAGGACCGGATCCGGATGACAAATGGACACTGATGTTTGATGGGGCTGTGAATATGAATGGTAACGGTGTTGGGGCAGTATTGATCAATCCTAAAGGTGCTCATATACCTTTTTCTGCCAGATTGACGTTTGACGTCACCAACAACGAAGCTGATTATGAGGCTTGTATCATGGGGATAGAAGAAGCCATTGATCTGAGGATCAAAACGCTTGACATTTTTGGAGATTCAGCTCTAGTGGTCAATCAAGTCAATGGAGATTGGAATACGAATCAGCCGCATTTGATTCCGTATAGAGATTACACCAGAAGAATACTGACGTTCTTCAAGAAGGTGAAGTTGTATCATGTCCCCCGGGATGAGAATCAGATGGCTGATGCTTTGGCAACTTTGTCGTCTATGATCAAAGTTCATTGGTGGAATCATGTGCCACATGTTGCGGTGAATCGACTCGAGAGCCCTGCGTATGTGTTTGCAGCCGAGTCTGTTGTGATTGATGAGAAGCCGTGGTATTATGACATCAAGAACTTCCTCAAGACTCAGGAGTATCCTGAAGGTGCGTCGAAGAATGACAAGAAGACCCTGAGGAGGCTAGCTGGAAGCTTCTATTTGAATCAGGATGATGTGCTGTATAAGAGAAACTTTGACATGGTCTTGCTCAGATGCGTGGACAGACCCGAGGCGGACATGTTAATGCAGGAAGTTCATGAAGGTTCCTTCGGTACTCATGCCGGCGGACATGCAATGGCTAAGAAATTGTTGAGAGCGGGTTATTACTGGATGACTATGGAATCCGATTGTTTCAAGTATGCTCGGAAGTGCCATAAGTGTCAAATCTATGCTGATAAGGTGCATGTACCACCAAGCCCTCTGAATGTCATGAATTCGCCTTGGCCGTTTGCCATGTGGGGCATTGATATGATTGGGAAGATTGAGCCTACTGCTTCGAATGGACATCGCTTCATCTTGGTTGCGATTGACTATTTCACCAAATGGGTGGAAGCAGCTTCCTATGCTAACGTTACCAAACAAGTGGTTACCCGGTTCATCAAGAAAGAAATCATATGCCGTTATGGAGTTCCAGAGAGAATCATCACTGACAATGGTTCGAATCTCAATAACAAGATGATGAAAGAGCTTTGTAAAGATTTCAAGATTGAACATCACAATTCTTCTCCTTACAGACCGAAGATGAATGGTGCTGTAGAAGCGGCGAACAAGAATATCAAGAAGATTGTGCAGAAGATGGTCGTTACGTACAAGGATTGGCATGAGATGCTGCCTTTCGCTTTGCATGGGTACCGTACCTCAGTACGTACGTCGACCGGGGCAACCCCTTACTCCCTTGTGTATGGTATGGAAGCTGTCCTACCTGTTGAAGTGGAGATTCCTTCTCTGAGAGTTTTATTGGATGTCAAGCTGGACGAAGCCGAGTGGATTCGAACAAGGTTTAATGAGTTGAGCCTTATCGAGGAGAGACGGCTAGCAGCTGTATGTCATGGACAGTTGTATCAGCGAAGGATGAAGCGAGCCTTTGATCAGAAAGTGCGTCCTCGAAGCTATCAGATCGGTGATCTAGTTTTGAAGAGGATCCTCCCTCCCGGTGCAGATAACAGGGGCAAGTGGACTCCTAATTATGAAGGTCCATATGTTGTGAAAAAGGTATTCTCCGGTGGAGCCTTGATGCTTACAACTATGGATGGTGAAGACTTTCCGTCTCCTGTTAACTCAGATGTAGTCAAAAAATACTTCGCATAAATTGACCCGCTGGACAAAAAGAAAAAAGAGTCCAGGCAAAAAAAGGGCATCCCGGCGAACCAAAAAACAGAAAGAAAAGGTTCGGGCAAAAATTAGGGATAAAATGAAAAGAATTTGTACACCCGGTAAGTCGAAAACCCGCAAGGGCGGCTTAGGCAAAAATGGGTATCCCGGTGGATTGAAAACCCGAAAGGGCGATCCAGGCAAAAGAGGGATTAAAGCGAAGACTACAGTCTGAGTTTGTCTGTACTTCATCAAGCTTTGTCGTCTGCCATCTCGAAAGATGTGATCCGTCCAGTCATTCTTCTCTGAAAGCAAGGAGTTGGGAGGAAAACTGATGATCTGTGAGTTATAACAGAATTGGGAAATAGTGGATGCCGTGTTCACATTGCCATTAGGATAGATTTTTCCTTTTGTGCGCAATTACCTCTTTCTAGGAATTGCTTCCCAATGTATTTGCCTCTTCAGGCACATTTTCAATCAATAAAAGTCGTTATTCAGATAAATGGCTCTTTTGTTTTTATTTTTACTGTTTTGTTTGCAAAATGTCCGAATTTTTGATAAGCATTGCATATAAGAACATGAAGGCTAAACAATAGCGTGCAGGATGATGAAACATTTGAAAATCATTTTGAATGTTGAGGACACTTGAGCGTATCTTGTCCATGTATCCCCTGGGGGCATTTTGTTGTGCTGTTTTTCAGGTTGGCATCTGTGAGGACGTTTCCTCAGCAGATATTTTCCCCAAGCAAGTTTGGAAGCTATCAGAGCTATGTTCCCCTGCGGAGACGTCTGTGGATAGTGCCTTCTATTCCCCAACAGATCTAAGGATTGCCTATTCCCAGCAGGCCTGTATTTGCCGATTTCCTCCCGAGTGAGGCAGGGTCATTGAAATTTATCTCCAACATTTATCCTATCTGTGGACTGAAGGATATCCCCAGCGGAGTTTACCTTTCCCCAGCAGCAGTGCTATTCTCCAACATGAGTGAGAAGTCGTTGCTCTCCTTGCAGAGTCTCCCCGCAGAGTTGGAGTACCCGATCAGTTTTGGCTCCCCAGCCGGAGTTTTTCATCATTTTTGCATTTTTGCATTTTAGTGATCATTGCATCCTCAAACTGCGTAGCATTCCCATTCAATATGGAGCATTACGCCATAGAAAAATTCAAACATATGCATTCATGTGTTAACCTCACCAGACCGTATCCCCGGCAGAGGCGGATCATTTCATTCAACATCAGCACAGCAAGTCTGCTACAGTTGCTCTTGACAGCATTCAGGATTGATATCCCCACAAAGGTTTATTACCTCACCCGTTGGTGACAGAAAGTTTGTTTCTCCCCAGTGAGACCCCCAGCAAGTGGTCAACCTTGCCTTGACATATCTAAGATGTCGTTCTTGTGATACCGGTAAGTGTCATGCCAGCACCGCGTGTGTTTCTTTGTTTGGTGTCGGTAAACACCATTGTTTCGGTGTCTGTAAACATCGGGTTTCCCCCAGTCATCAGTAAATGTCTGGTCATCAGTTTTGGTGTCGGTAAACACCATTGTTTCGGTGTCTGTAAACATCGGGTATTCTCCCCAGTCATCAGTAAATGTCTGGTCATCATTTTTGTGTCGGTAAACACCATTGTTTCGGTGTCTGTAAACATCGAGTTTTCTCTCCAGTCATCGGTAAATGTCTGGTCATCATTGTTTTGATGTCAGTAAACATCGAGTCTCACCCCAGTCATCGGTAAATGTCTGGGTCATTTTTTGATGTCGGTAAACATCATCTTTCGATGTCAGTAAACATCGAGTCTTTTCTGCAGTCATCGGTAAATGTCTGATAATCCCCAGCTAGAAATCCCCAGTAGAGTCATCGGTAAATGTCCTATCTGGTTTCCAGTTGCAAATATTTGTTTTTTCCCTTAGTGAAGTGTTCCCCAGTCATCGGTAAATGTCTGGTCGTTTTTGGATGTCGGTAAACATCATCTTCGATGTCGGTAAACGTCGAGTCTCATCCCAGTCATCGGTAAATGTCTGGTCATGCTTTGTTTCCTTGTTGATAAAATCAAGATCCCCAGAAGTCGTCGGTAAACGTCTTGTCTGATTACACCACAAAGATTTTGTTCCTCCTCAAGTGGAGACGCCATCGGTAAATGGCCCCGTATGCTTCGGTATCGGTAAATATCAGATCCCCAGTTGCAGTAGCCATCGGTAAATGGTCAAGTTGAAGTTGATATCGGTAAATGTCAAGTTTCTTTGAAGCCACCATCGGTAAATGGTCTTGCTTCCTTTTACATCAGAAGTTGTTTCCCAGCAGCCATCGGTAAATGGTTTTGCTGAAGTTGATATCGGTAAATATCAAGTTTCCAGTTTCTAACCATCGGTAAATGGTTTCGCCTTTCTGAAGTTGTCAATTGCAGGCGTCATCAGTAAATGACGTGGTTCTCCTTGTATCATATCTGACAGAGTGCAAATTTCTACGGTTCTTGGTATTCAATCCCTGTTTACCCTGAAAGTCTGACAGCCGTTGCTCTCATCCATTCGGGTTCCCAGCTGATTGAATAGGGGCAGCTGTAGCACCTCAAATTTGCACCTATCATTGTACATACATTTTCATATTAGGTCATAACATAACATGGTCCACTGCATAGCATTGCATTTTTCCATTTGCCTCAAGTACAAGCCAATCAAGAAATTAGGTCAAACTGGTCAGGAGATCAGTCAGTCAAGCAAGCAAGGGTGTTTCTCAAGGAGCCAAGGCCCTGGGGTTGGTCCAACATGTACACATGACTTGGGGATCCATTTGAAGTGTTTTGGTCAAGGATTGGATGTTCAGAAGTCATCAGTCAATGTACAGTCAGTCAGAAACCCTAAAAAGTCAAACTTGGTCAACTGTGTCTGATTTTATGGTTTTGATGGTTGAATTTGGTTTGAGAGAGCTCATTCATGTCCAAATAGACCTCATATATCATGTCAAACAACATCATGGAAGAATTTGAAGCCAGATCAGAAATTTCCAAAAATGGAAACTGGACCTGTAACTGAAACCTGCCAAAAATGGAAAGTCTTGATCCTCAAACTTACATCATGATACAAGCTTCAAATGAATTTTTGCCCAACATGAAAGTTGAAGATCTTGTTCTCCCATTTCCAAAAAGTCCAAGAACTCTCAATTCCCATGTATGGTTGTCAAGTTATGATCGAATCATTTTCAGAAATTCTTGAACTTCAAAAGGCCATATCTCTCAAACCATTTGGCCAATTTGGGTGGGGTTTTTTCCTACAAGTCACATTTGACCTCCTCTTTCCAAAAATGTAACTTTCATTCACCAAAACATCACCATGCAAAATGGCCTTTTTGAACTTGCCTTAATTAATTTCAAGTGAGTTGAATTTTGACTTTTCAAAATAATCATTTTTAAACCATTTGGCCAATTGAAATAGTTCAGAAATATGGTTTATGACTTGTTGCAAGCCCATTTTTATGCAGTACACATAGCCATCACCTAGTTGCTTGAAAATTGGAAAGAAAGTACACTTTTCACCCACTCTACTCCATATTTTCATGAACCATCATTAGTACCACAAAACAGCAGATATATTCATGATTTTCTGTCACTTAGAAACCCTAGTTGCAGCCTCAAAACACAGAAGAACTCCACTCTCTCAAAATTGATCTTGCTTGCATTTTCCAAAAATCTGTAAAATCCTCCAAAGAGCACGACTATACCTTTGTGGCTGCATCATCCAAGCATTATTTCAAGTTCATTTCAACTGTCATTCTTCAACTGGAAGAGCTTTTGTTGGACTGTTCTTTTTCAAATACCATCCATGGCAGATTGGATTTCGAGTAAAAGCAAGCATCCATGAGCCGAGATTACTTCACCAATCAACTTGTGGAAGCATAATCTTCACCTGTTTCAACCATTTGAAGCCAGAAAACCATCGAATCTCATCTGCTCTTCAGAATTGGTTAGTTTTCGATCTCACTATTTCTCAAATCCATGCCATGCTTAGTGTAGAGCCTGTTGTGCTGATCATTCTGAAGTTTAAATCACATGAAATGGCCATGTATTCATGAAGTTATGTTGAAAACAAGTTTGATGTTGATTTATGTTTGTGCTCGATTCATGAGTGTGGTTGTGTTATATTGAAAATTGATGTTAGATTGTTGTTTGCCTTGCCATGCTGAACGTTTCTGTGTATGCAATTTGGATTTCTGGAACTTTTTGTAAAAACACGATTTGGAAGGGATGAAGATTGTTGCTGCCCATAAACCCTAATCCCTTTTGAATACATTGCCCAGAAATTGCATTATTCACGTGTGCATGGTACTGTAGGGACATGCTGACCAATTAAATCATTTCATTCCCGTCCCTAAAACGCGGTCGTTTAAGTTAGTGAGTCCCAATATTACAACTTTGCCACCCGGTCATTTAATTATTCCAATTTAATTCATTTTTATTTCAATAAATATTTCATTTGATCATCAATCTTTGAAAATTCATAACTTGTTCATTTCAAATCCAATTTCATGGGGTTTTTTGCATCATGTCCTGTTTGATGTCTAGTTTTTTTTATCATTATTTTTGATGATTTTTTGGATGGCTGGATTTTAAATGGCCTTAGAGTTTGTATAGTGTGACCAAATTTTGTACACTTTGCCAAAACATTTGTGAAATGGTGATACTTTATCCAATGGCTCCCAAATTTTTTGTGCTTAAACTAGACACATTCATGGTGATTTTGGTGTAGAGTTTGTGAATTTATCATTGCTGGTTTGTGAGTTATGATTTTTTGAAGTAGGGTGTGACAATTTGTGTCACACCATTGATGTCCAACTTGATGATTTTTGATACCATGCTTCTTGACCTCCAATGGATCTGATTTTTTGCATGAACCTACTCTTGTATGTCTAGTTTACATGTGAATTTTCTTGGAATTATTTGTGGCATTTCCTAATTGTTTGAGATTTTCTCCCCTGTTTAGTCATATGTTGACTTTTGGTGACACATGTTCCCATTTCATTTGTGAAATTCTCATACTTTATTAGATGGACATGAAATTTTACATGAGATAACTAGACATCCTCATATTTGCCATGGTTTTAGTCCCATTCATTTATCATACACCATCTCTGATTTATGATTTTTCTAACTTGATGCATGTTTGGTTGACTTCTTTGAGCATGTTCAAAATTGTTTTGACTTTCTGATTTTCATTGACTGCCTTTCACTTGTCCAAATGAGATGAAATTTGACATGCTTACGATTCTGTGGGTTGTGATTGGTCATGATTTATTTGGTGATTTTTAGAAATGTTTAAGATTGCTTTTGAGTTAAGTCTTGCTGTTGACTCCTATGAGCTTCTGTTTGCAACACTTTGACCTAAATTGTTCATGAAATGATGATGGTGATTGATATGAATGTGAACCCAATTGTTTTTGTTTCTTGATTGTTTGAACATGATTTTGGATGCTTGCCCTTTGCTGTTTTGACTTTTTCATTCCTTTTTGACCCTAGGCTTGCCCTAGTGGTCCTGTTACTCACCTTTGAGTTCATGTTTTCAGGTTGACCAACAAATGACCAATGAGACCAATTCTTTTCGATTGAGCTTGCTTGAATATCTTTGTCTAACTTGTTTGTTTTGTAGGTGGCTTGGCTCACATGCCTTGAGCCTTGTGCCTTGCACATTCACTTGCTTGTGTTGACTGGTTGATATCTGTTTCATTCGATTTAACTTTGACTTGTGTACTGATCTGTTTGACTATTTCAGGTACCATTAGTTGCTTAGTTCTTTGAACTTGCTTTGCTTTGCTTTAATAGCAACTTGCTTTGAGGTATAATCCCTTAATCTTCATGTAGTCTGGAAGACCTGGTCTGTTACTTGGCCAGGCAACTGTCTGAAGTCCTCCTTAAGAGGTAATGTTTGTGGATGTTTAATTTTGTCCTTGCATAGAGTCAAAGACCTCCTAAGTGAAGAGGCAATTGGCAGAACCCAAGGGATATGCAACCTATCCCCTGCTATTCTGTGTGTCATCTGTTTTGATGCATTGCAGATACAAACCCAAGATCTTGTACAATTGTACAGTTGAGTCAGTTTTAAATGTGTAGAAGGGTTCCCACTTTCTGAACCCACACATTCTTGTCTTAAGCTCTCCCAGGCCAGGGATAAGAGCTGTGAAGTCTTATCTTCACTCATCTTTCATCTGCTTCACCTTAGCCCCTCAATGGCAAGGTTAAGAGCACATTCACCCAGTTCCAGAGGTTTGTTTGTTGAGGTTGATATGACCCCTCGACTAAAACCTAACCCTTGTTTGAGCCACTTGCTTGTGTATAGTGTGTGCTATCTGTGCTTGTATGTTTGTTTGACTTGCTTCCTGTGCAAGTTAGGGTTAGTTTAGACTTGCTTCCTGTGCAAGTTAGGTTTTGCTTGGCTTGCTTCCTGTGCAAGTTAAGTATGTGTGTGGCTTGCTTCCGGTGCAAGTCATGTTAGGATAGGCTTGCTTCCTGTGCAAGTTAGCTAGAAACCTTAACTTAGGGTTGACTTTGCATGATAACATCTAGGCTCGAGTCGTAGTCTCCCTAGTTGTGTCCCCCTCTGTTATCTGGTTAGGCTAGTCCTGTATCCCTCTGTAGGGGAACTACGTCACCCTGATCCTCATACCAGATGAGGTACGTAGGCAGGAGATTGAGCTGATCTCTCCGGGCGCCTTTTCTTTTCTTTTGTGTGCGTTGCTTGACAGTTATAGGCTCGAGTCCCCGACTCCCTATTAACTTGTTGTCTTGTTGTGTGCTTGGAAGCTGATGTAAGTCCATCGAGTGGCAGTTAGGTTCCAGTGTGCGTGTGTTTGGTTCGGATGCTGATGTAAGTCCAGTGATTGGCATTCAGGCTCCATGTTTGCCTTTTTGAGTGTGTTTTGGTTCGGATGCTGATGTAAGTCCAATGATTGGCATTCAGGCTCCACGTTTGCCTTTGCCAGTGTTTGTTTTGTGCGTGTCAGCTGAGCTACGAATGCTCTGATTCTTCTCTCGTCCGAGGAGATACGTATGCATAGGATGCGATATCCTAGCGAGCATGTGTCGTTTCCCCAGTCCGAACTACTTCGACTCTGATGTCTATGCCTGATAGACTAAGTAGGCCCAGGATACGATGTCCTGCCGAGTCAGTTTCAGTCTTGTTTTCTTGTGTCTCTTTCAGCCAGTGTGTGTGTGTGTTTGAGCAGCGTTTAGCAACCATTTTCCTTCCTTTTGTGCGTGGATCCCGTAGAGTACTACGGATGCGTAGGGGTGCTAATACCTTCCCTTCGCATAACCGACTCCCGAACCCATTCTCTTTGGTCGCGAGACCATGTCTTTTCCCAGGTTTACTCTGAGCGTTTCCTTTCCCTCTTTCGGGATAAATAACGCACGGTGACGGCTCTGTTGTTCTTGTTTTCCCGCCGGTTTTTCGCGTGATGCGACAACGGGTTACGTCCCGAGATCAAGCAGGCTATTGGATATCAGCGGATTAGAGTGTTTTCTGACTTGGTGGACTGTTGCAGGATTTTTGAACAGGATACCAAGGCTAGAGCGGAGAGCTATCAGCAGAGGGTTGATAGGAAAGGCAAGAATCAGAATGATCGTGGAAAACCGTATGCAGCTGGCAAGGGTTTCCAGAGACAGAGTGGGATGAGGAGACCTAGTGGGGGAGACTCCAGTGCACCTGCTAAGTGTTACAGATGTGGTCAGGCTGGACATCGTATCCATGAGTGTACCAGTACTGAGAAGAAGTGTTTCAAGTGTGGAAAAGGTGGCCACTTGGCTGCAGAGTGCCGGTTGAAGACTGTGACTTGTTTCAACTGTGGAGAGGTGGGTCATATCAGTCCACAGTGTCCTAAGCCGAAGAGAGAGAACCAGTCGGGAGGCAAGGTCTTTGCTTTATCGGGTTCTAAGACTTCTGCAGATGATCGTTTGATCCGAGGTACGTGTTATATTAATGGCTTTCCTCTTGTAGCTATTATTGACACAGGTGCGACTCATTCCTTTATATCCTTGGATTGTGCTGTGAAACTTAAATTAGAGATATCTGAGATGCATGGTAGTATGGTGATTAATACTCCTGCGAAGGGTTCAGTGACTACTACTTCAGTTTGTTTAAATTGTCCTTTGGGTATTTTTAGTAGAGACTTTTGGATAGACCTCGTGTGTCTTCCACTAGTGCAGATTGATGTTATCCTGGGTATGAACTGGTTGGTGTTTAACCGAGTTTATATCAACTGTTTTGATAAGACTGTGATTTTTCCTGAGATTGAGGAAGGAAAGAGTTTGTTTCTATCAGCAAGGCAGGTGAATGAGGCAGTAGTAGACGGGGCAGAGTTGTTTATGCTGTTAGCGACTTTGGAGGCTAAAGATAAACTGGTGAATTGCGATCTAGCCGTGGTGTGTGATTTTCCTGATGTGTTTCCTGAAGAAGTGAATGAATTGCCGCCAGAGCATGAAGTTGAGTTCTCGATTGATTTAGTACCTGGTACTAGACCGATATCGATGGCTCCGTACCGTATGTCTGCTGTTGAATTAACTGAATTGAAGAGTCAGTTGGAAGATCTGTTGGATAAGAAATTTATTCGTCCGAGTGTGTCGCCGTGGGGTGCACCAGTGTTATTGGTTAAGAAGAAAGAAGGTACTCTGAGGTTGTGTGTGGACTACAGGCAACTGAATAAAGTGACGATCAAGAATCGGTATCCTTTGCCGAGGATTGATGATTTGATGGATCAGTTGGTTGGTGCGAGTGTGTTCAGTAAAATAGATTTGAGATCGGGTTATCATCAGATACGTGTGAAAACTGAGGATATTCAGAAGACTGCTTTCAGAACAAGGTATGGACATTATGAGTATTCTGTAATGCCTTTTGGTGTGACTAATGCGCCTGGAGTATTTATGGAATATATGAATAGGATTTTCCATCCGTACCTAGACAAGTTTGTTGTGGTGTTTATTGACGATATTTTGGTGTATTCGAAATTTGAAGAAGAACATGCTGAACATTTGAGAGTGGTTTTAGGAGTTCTACGAGAAAAGAAGTTATTTGCTAAACTGTCTAAATGTGAATTTTGGTTAGAAGAAGTGAGTTTTCTTGGTCATGTGATTTCAAGAGGTGGTATTGCTGTTGATCCTTCTAAGATAGAAGCGGTATCTAAGTGGGAAGCTCCGAAGTCAGTTTCTGAGATAAGGAGTTTTCTTGGACTTGCAGGTTATTATAGGAAGTTCATTGAGGGATTTTCTAAGTTGGCGTTACCGTTGACGATGTTGACTAGAAAGGGGCAAGCGTTTGTTTGGGACTCAAAATGTGAAGAGGGTTTCCAAGAGTTAAAGAAAAGGTTAACTACTGCTCCTATTCTGATATTACCAAGTCCGTCGGAACCATTTGAGGTTTACTGTGATGCTTCATTGTTGGGTTTGGGTGGTGTTTTGATGCAGGATAAGCAGGTTGTAGCTTATGCTTCGAGACAACTGAAGGTTCATGAGAGGAACTATCCGACACACGATTTAGAGTTGACAGCTATGGTATTTGTTCTGAAGTTATGGAGGCATTACTTGTACGGGTCAAGATTTGAGGTTTTCAGTGACCATAAAAGTTTAAAGTATTTGTTTGATCAGAAAGAGCTGAATATGAGACAGAGGAGATGGTTAGAGTTTCTGAAGGATTATGACTTTGGTTTGAATTACCATCCGGGCAAAGCAAACGTAGTGGCTGATGCATTGAGTCGGAAATCATTGCATATGTCTATGTTAATGGTTAAGGAACTGGATTTAATTGAGCAGTTTAGAGACTTGAGTTTGGTGTGTGAGAGTACTCACAATAGTGTTAAATTGGGAATGTTGAAGTTAACGAGTGGTATTCTGGATGAGATTAGAGAGGGTCAGAAATCCGATGTGCTTTTGGTTGATAAGTTGACTCTAGTGAATCAAGGTCAAGGTGGTGAATTCAGAGTTGATGAGAATGGTGTTTTGAAATTTGGTAATCGGGTGTGTATTCCGGATGTTACCGAACTTAAGAAGAGTATTCTTGAGGAAGGACATCGTAGTGGCCTGAGTATTCATCCTGGAGCTACGAAGATGTATCATGATTTGAAAAAGTTATTTTGGTGGCCGGGAATGAAAAGAGAAATTGCGAGTTTTGTTTATTCTTGTTTGACTTGTCAGAAGTCAAAGATTGAGCATCAGAAGCCGTCTGGGCTAATGCAACCGTTGGCTATTCCAGAGTGGAAGTGGGACAGTATCAGTATGGATTTTGTTTCTGGTTTACCGAGGACAATTAAGAATTTTGAAGCTATTTGGGTGATTGTTGACAGATTGACAAAATCGGCTCATTTCATTCCGATCAGAATGGATTATCCGTTAGAGAGATTAGCTGAGTTGTATATTGAGAAAATTGTAAGTTTGCATGGTATTCCGTCGAGTATTGTTTCGGACAGAGATCCTAGATTTACATCGAAGTTCTGGGAAGGTTTGCAGAGGGCTTTGGGAACTAAGCTGAAATTGAGTTCTGCATATCATCCGCAGACTGATGGTCAGATTGAGAGGACGATTCAGTCGCTGGAGGATCTTTTGAGGGCTTGTGTTTTGGAAAAGGGAGGTGCTTGGGATTGCTATTTACCTTTGATTGAGTTTACCTACAACAATAGTTTTCATTCGAGCATTGGTATGGCACCGTTTGAAGCTTTGTATGGTAGGAGATGTCGGACACCTTTATGTTGGTATGAGTCCGGTGAGAGTGCTGTGATTGGACCGGAGATTGTTCAACAAACTACGGAAAAGATTAAGATGATTCAGGAGAAGATGAGGATTGCTCAGAGTCGTCAGAAGAGTTATCACGACAAGAGGAGGAAGTCACTTGAGTTTCAAGAGGGAGACCATGTGTTTCTTCGTGTTACTCCGATAACTGGGGTTGGTCGAGCTTTGAAGTCGAAGAAGTTGACACCTCGATTTATTGGTCCTTATCAGATTTTGGAGAGGATAGGGGAGGTAGCCTATCGTATCGCTTTACCGCCGTCACTTGCGAATTTGCATGAGGTTTTTCATGTGTCTCAGTTGAGGAGGTACATTCATGATTCGACGCATGTGGTCCAAGTAGATGATGTACAGGTGAGAGATAACCTGATTGTTGAAACATCACCTATGAGGATTGAGGATCGAGAGTTGAAGCAGTTGCGGGGTAAAGAGATTGCTTTGGTGAAGGTAGCTTGGGGAGGACCAGCAGGTGGCAACGTGACGTGGGAACTTGAGAGCCAGATGAAGGAGTCTTATCCGGAGTTATTCGCTTGAGGTATGTTTTCGAGGACGAAAACTCTTTTAGTGGGGGAGAGTTGTAACACCCCGATAAAATAAGATAATTATTTAATTTAAGTTAATAATATATTTATTAATTTAATTAAATAATTGGAATATTATTATTGGAATTATTATTATTGGATTATTATTTTATTGGAATAAAAGTTGGAATTTAGAAAAGGTCCCATTTGGTAAAAGGGGTTAATTTTCACGTGAAAAGGAAAAAAGAGACAGAAAAGTGGAAAAGGGCAAAGAGAACCAGAGAACAAGGGTTGAAGAGAGGAAGAGCTTGAAGCTGAAGGATTGCCGGATTAACTCAGGTAAGGGGGGTTTATCGTCGTTTAATGGGTATTATGGGATAACATGTAGTGGGTAGTGATAAACCGTTGATTTTGACTCTGATTAGAATGACGTATACTGAAATTTGTGAAAATATTGGATGAACGAAATATGGGTTTTAATTGGAGAAATTTGTAGGAATTAGATGTAATAATGTTAGCAATTGTGGAATCGAATAAGGTATGATTCGTGTTAGATGATATGAACGATTACTGTGTAAAATTGGATTGTAGGAGGTTGGATTTGGGAGATCTCGTAGCAGAGAAAACCATAGCAGATCTGGAAAATTGGTTTCTGGTCATACGCGTATGGCACTAGGCAATACGCGTATGAGATGGCCTGGTACGCGTATGGCACTAGGCATTACGCGTATGGATGAGGAAGATGATGTTTTGAACGTGATTTGGTCTCTGTTGGTACGCGTATGATGAAGTGGTACGCGTAGCATACGCGTATGAGACAGGTGATACGCGTATGGGATTGACGTAGAAATGGTCCATACGCGTATGGGACTAGGCAATACACGTATGGGCAGGATTGTGATTTTCTGTGCTGTCGTCGTGCAGTTTTTGGTTGTTCAGCTGAGTAATGTAATTTAGCTGATGTATGATAGAGTAGGGATCATTTCCCGTTGTTTTGAACAGTATAGTTATTAGTAGAGTGTGCTAATACTGTGATTGATTATGTGGCATGACATAATATGATTATGTGATAAATATGTTGATGATGTATGATGGTATGCATAACGTTGTGAATGTGTATATCATGTATGAAATTATGAATGGACTGTTTATGGCTTAGAGTGTGAGCATATGTTCATTGCGGATGATTGTTGATGTTTGCATGACTAAGTGATTTAGCTTGCATATGGTGGCCTTTATGGTGGTAGCTAATTCCCATGGTGAGGAATTAGTGACTTAGTATTGTGGATTGTTGTTGATGTTTGCATGCTAGGTGATTAGCGTGCATATCATAGCCCTTGGGGTGGTAGCTAATTCCCATGGTGAGGAATTAGTGAGTGAGTCACTAAGTCTCAAATGAGTGGGACTAGTGAGCTTGGTAGCCGTATCTGGATTTGATCGGTGAGGTTGAACTATATGTTCACGAATAGTCGGTACCGCATGCATGGAGTCTCATTGCATAATTTATGTATGTATGGCGTATAATATGAATGGATGTATTCCAATATTATACGTGTTGTTTCGGTGATTGTGTTGAGTATGATTTTTGAGTTGATATTGTCGTTGCTGAATATGTGTGATCTGATTAGGGTGATGATATGTGTTAAATTACTTAGCATTACATGATATTTTATAATGCTTATTATATCGATTGAGGAACTCACCCTTACAACTATGTTTTCAGGTAACGAGTAGTGATTGAGTAGAAGCTAGTCCTTGGAGTCTAGTGTAGTTCCTTAGGGGGTCATGCTCTGGTAGATGTAACATCGGGATGGGATGTTTTGGCTATGTTTTCATTTGGTTGTTGAACAACTTTACATGTAATGTATTACATGGTTAGAATGTTGTTAGTTTTTATCCGCTGCGTATTATGCAAATGTTTTATTTTGGTTAAATAAATGAGCATGACAGGATATTTTGGAAAAACGGTGTGAAGTGTCCAGTGTGACACCCTTGAATTGCATATTTACTCTGATTTATGTTTTGATGTTTTAATTTATTTTTGGGGTATTTTAGAAGGGTGTTACACCTGCCCCTGAGAAATCCTCAGGTGGCTTCACTTATTTTTTGACATGTGTTGATGCCTACTCTAGGTTTGTGTGGGTCTTCCCTCTTAGGCTAAAATCTGATACTTTGCCTCAATTCATTCAATTCAAAACTATGGTTGAAATGCAGTTTAATTGCAAAATCAAAACAGTACAAAGTGATGGTGGGGGTGAATTTAGACCTTTTACAAAGTACCTTCAAGAGCTAGGCATTATTCATCGATTTACTTGTCCCCATACTCATCATCAAACTGGCTTAGTTGAGCGCAAACACCGTCACATTGTTGAAACCGGTCTTGCCTTACTTGCTCAGTCCACCCTTCCCTTAAAATTTTGGGATCATGCCTTTGTCACGGCTGCCTACTTGATTAATAGGCTCCCAAGTCCTACTCTTGGAAACTTATCACCTTACTTCAAACTTCTCCATAAACATCCTGATTACACATGTCTCCTTGTCTTTGGCTGTGCGTGTTTCCCTTTCCTCCGTCCCTACAATGCTCACAAACTTGATTATCGGTCTAAGGAGTGTATTTTTCTAGGATACTCCACTGTTCATAAGGGGTACAAATGTTTGGCTGCCAATGGACATCTCTATATTTCTAAGGATGTTCTTTTCCATGAAACAAAGTTTCCTTATTCCCTTTTATTTCCCACTTCCACTCCACCTTCTACTGCTGCTCCTACTTCCCCTGTTTCTGCTTCTTCATGGTTCATGGCTGAAGCTTTTCCTCATCCTCACCTTCTTAATTCTGGCAGTCCTACACCATCTCTTTCTTCTACTGCTACTGGTGTCAGTCCTACTTCCCCTCCCAGTCCTCTTCATACTCCTGCTGATATCAACTCTCCACATACGCCTATTCCCTCCACTTCTTCTTCTCCTGGCCTGATTCTCTCTGATATTGCTAAATGCAGTACCATTTCTCCCTCCTCTTCTCCTGCAGAATCTTCTGTCAGCCATGTCCCCTTACCCTTTAACCCATCCCAACCTTTTATTCATCCCCTTAACACTCATATTATGCAAACACGAGCCAAAAGTGGCGTCACTCAACCAAGACTTACTCCCACACTCTTACTCACTCACATGGAACCTTCCTCTGTCAGTCAGGCCTTGGCTGTTCCACACTGGTTTCAGGCAATGAAAGATGAATTTCAGGCACTTTTGAAAAATCAGACATGGACTTTGGTGTCTCCATCTGACTCAAGGAAGCCCATTGGTTGTAAATGGGTCTTTAGGGTCAAGGAAAATTCTGATGGTTCCATAAACAAATACAAGGCTAGGCTTGTGGCAAAGGGCTTTCACCAACAAGCTGGCAGTAACTTTCAGGAAACCTTTTCGCTAGTTGTTAAGTCGGTTACAGTCAGAACGGTTCTAACACTTGCTGTCACTCATGGGTGGTTCATTCAGCAAATTGATGTGAACAATGCTTTTCTCAATGGTAGTCTTGAGGAGGAAGTTTACATGCACCAACCCCCTGAATTTGAAGTATCTGATAAGAGCCTGGTATGCAAATTAAATAAAGCTATTTATGGGCTCAAGCAGGCTCCTAGGGCCTGGTTTGACAAGCTTAAAGGAGCTTTATTGCAACACCAGTTTACGGCCAGCAGGTGTGATCCTAGCCTGTTTTTCCTTAACACAAACAACCTGCATATTGTGATCTTGGTCTATGTTGATGATATTATCATCACTGGAAACTCAGCCTCATTTATCACCTCCTTGATCAAGAGCTTAAATGCTGCCTTCTCCCTCAAAGAACTTGGAAAATTGGATTACTTCCTAGGTATTGAGGTCTCTCACCTCCCTAATGGCTCTTTGTTTCTATCTCAAACTAAGTATGTGTGTGATTTACTGGCCAAAGTCAATATGCTCAATGCCAATGGGATGCCAACTCCCATGGTCTCTAGTAGCAAGCTGTCAAAAGTTGGCTCTGACAGTGTTGCTGATCCTGCTTTGTACAGGTCCGTGGTTGGGGCACTGCAATATGCCACCTTAACAAGACCAGAGATTTCTTTCTCTGTTAACAAAGTGTGTCAGTTTTTGTCCAACCCTCTCGAGGAGCATTGGAGAGCAGTAAAGAGAATTTTAAGGTACTTATGTGGCACTTTACAGCATGGGCTGCTTCTCCAACCTGCTCAAACTCAGCAGCCCCTTTCTTTACTAGGGTTTTGTGATGCTGATTGGGCTTCGGATCCTGATGACAGAAGATCCACTTCTGGTGCGTGTGTTTTCCTTGGTCCCAATCTCATATCTTGGTGGTCTAAGAAGCAGCAGCTGGTTGCTAGGTCTAGTGCAGAGGCCGAGTACAGGAGCATGGCACAGCTTGCTGCAGAGATATTGTGGGTGCAGTCCTTGCTGAGGGAGCTTCACTGCAACTTTCAAACTCCAAAAATTTTGTGTGACAACCTCAGCACAGTTACACTTGCTCATAATCCAATCCTTCACAATAGAACCAAGCATATGGAGTTGGACATCTTCTTTGTTAGAGAGAAGGTGCTTAGCAAAAGTCTTGTGGTGGCTCATGTTCCTGCTCATGATCAGTGGGCAGATGTGTTCACCAAACCTTTATCAGCTGTGAAATTCCTTCCTCTCCGTGACAAGTTAAGAGTGGTCAACAAACAAAGCTTGAGTGACACACCCTCAACTTCTAAGGGGGAATGATAGAGTTATATATTATATTGCATATTCTGGTAGCTTAGATTCAATCTGAGCCTTTCCTTTAGATTAGATCTGAGCCACTCAATTATGCTGAGCTGGCATAGTTTGTTACACTTGTGTGCTTTATAAGCATTTCTCTTGTAATTCTTTTATTCAAGAAATACAATATGAATTTCCCAATTATTCTCTCTAACAGATTCTGAGATTCTATCATTTACTAACCAAATTATAATTGACCCACACAAAAATTATTGACATCTGAAAGATTCAAATTTAAAATTTAAAAAATAGTAAACCTTGCTACAAGGTATGTACTAATCCTCTTCTGATTTAAATTAAAAGATTATCTTCAAGTGTCATTTCTAAGAGCATCTCCAATATAGTTTAATGTTTTGAGCATTGGAGCATATCTAAGCGTAGTTCTAATTACTTTAATATTTGTTTAAGTTCTATTATGAAACAGTGTATGAGATAAGTTGGTTGTCATTAAAAAAAATCTAATGAATATTCCTCAAAACTAAAAATAAAATAAAAATAGTAGAGTATTAAAGGAAAACATCTGATAAGTTAATAAATATTAAAGTATTTACGTAAACCATTCCAATACTCATAATCACATAGTCTTTTTAACGCAAATTCATTCATAAGAAATACAAAGCCAACAAAGTTATGTGACTGCTATCACTAATTAAACTTTAATCTAAAATAAGACCTAGCCGGTTGTTTCGTTGTTACCCTCAACTCTTGAAGATACCCACGTTTCCATCGGTATGGGCACCGGCACTCCTAATACGGCCTGGTTAACGGCGGCTGATGGTGGTGGTGTTAATGTTAGACACTTCCAAAGAATTATCCCAACTACTATTAGAATAATAAACCCTCCTGCAAGTACACTTAAAATGATCGGCAATGGATCCGATTTGGGGATACTTCCATTTCCATAATAGATCGAATGTAAGATGTTTTCCGGTGGAAGTGCGGCAAATGGAGCAATGGAACCTAAAATTCAAATAAAAATGAATTAATTAGAAACCTTCTTTAAAAAAAATCAATCAAAAATATATATCAAATCACCTTGGGGTGGTGATGAGTGATGAAGTGGCCTCATTTTTGTGTAGTGCAACTGTAAATGGGTTTGTGGAATATGCAGAGGCAAGATAGTGAAATATAAATAATTGGAAGAAAAAATTGGTTCGTACTCGTTTGGTTTTTGGTACTATTGAATTAAAGCAATTACTATATATATACACTCAAGACACGTGATTCAATTTTCAAATAGAATGTTTTTAAGTCAAGAGTGATGTCACTCATGTGAATGATTTATATTCTTGAGTAACGAAATTGGTAGTACTACTATAAGAATAAAACTTGTATTTTCTATTAAGTGACAATAAGCATAAAAATGATGGGTCTACATAAAATATGTAAGAAGAAATTACATCAATCACAATTCATAAATGCATAGTATTATATTCTAATTTTATTATTAAATATTGAAAATATTAGGCTTAATTAGAATATTTAATTGTAATATGTTGGTTATTTAAGTTTTTTTACACATCATTAATTTAAGTTACATAACGTCTACAACGTTGATCATTTTCTAAGAATTTATTTCAAAAATGCACAACTGTTATTAATGGTGTTTATGTGATTGTAACGTTGTTGAGATGATTGTCACTTTGCTGATATGTAATTGTTGTAAATTAACATTTATTTAATTAGACAAAATCTCCTAATTTAAGTAGCATCCCTAAACCTAATCCTAAAATTCCAAACTAAAAAAAAACAAGTTGCTGCAAACGGAGAAAGGAGAAGAAGGATTCGAGGGAGACGAACTAAGAAGCTAAGCATTGAATGTTGAGGTAAGTATCGTTTTCCCTACGAAAATATATTTGCTTTATTGAAGTCTAGGATTTTGTATGTGGTCCCTTATAGCTCTACTGATTTCTACAACTATTTATCTTGGATTTTGGTAAACAAACGTTAGTCTTCTAAAATTGATATTTTGGTTACTTCACTACGCCAAATAAGGGAAAAGAGGGTGCTTTTTTTGGTCTATAACAGCGCTTTAAAGCGCTCTCTAATCTGGCGCTGACATAGGTAAAGACAGCGCTTTTTTTCCTGGTGAAAGCGCTGTCTAAAGTGGCTCTTTAAGCCCTTTAAGGGCCACTTTAGAGGGTGCTTTTTAAAGAAAGCGCCCTCTAAAGTGGAAACATTTAAGGGTTTAGAGGGCGCTTTTACTGGAAAGCGCCCTCTAAAGTGGAAACTTTTAAGGGTTTAGAGGACGCTTTTACTGGAAAGCGCCCTCTAAAGTGGAAATTTAAAGGGTTTAGAGGGCGCTTATTTTGAGAAGCGCCCTCTAAAGTGGGTGGTTATTTAAATTTTTTTTAAAAAGCGCTATATTTTTTTATTTATTTTAGACAACCTGTATATTGAAGCAGTACACCCAAAACTGTATAATTTGAAGCCCTTTTTCACACATTGCATTCAACAAGCCTTATATACAACAATCCATACATATACAACAATCCACTGATATATAATCGTTTAACTTCTAAAGATTCTAAATATACAACCAATTCATAACTTAAAAAGAAATAAAACTAAGTAGCAAAAGCATCTCTGAGATGTATATTTTTTGCTAGCAGCAGTCTTCTTAGCAACAACCTCTTTTTGTTCAATATCAATAGCATGAACCTAAAATATCATAAAATTAGTTAGGTGATGTATAAGATCAAGAATTAACATTTTCTATGCATAAATATCATATAATTGTGTTTATACCTTTTTTTTGATGCAACTGACTCGATTTGCTGCGTAATCCCCTTATATTTTTTGTCCCTTATCTTTTGAAGATAGAATTGATATTGTTTAGATGGACATGTTCCATTGTCGTAGAGGGATACTTTCAAATATCCAGCATCATCATCTACGCGAATGAGGCTTGACGACAATGGAACATCTCTATCTAAACAAATATCAATTGATACTTTCAAGTATCCCTTGCCCTTGCACGGATGATTGACTTCATAATAGCCATTTTACCTGTAATAAAGAAAACAATTAAAATCAGATGACAAATGTAAAAACAATTAAAATCATAAAAGTCATTTTACCTGTAATAAAGAAAACAATTAAAATCATTTGACCTGTACCTTTTTCACTAAGTTCTCTTTCTTTTCTTGGTTGGAATATGTTCTACATGTCTCTTAACAACACGGACGGTTGGATTGATCCAAATACCCTCATTATGATCATTTCTAATATATGAATCATTTGATATAATATTCTCATCTTGATCATTTCTGGTAAACGATTCAATCTCAACATCAATATCACCTTGATCTCCAGCGTTTTCATCAATTACTTTGTTGGAAAAAAGAACTATAGACCATTTCGTACTTTTCGGATCATTGACATAGAACACTTGTCTAGCTTGAGAGGCTAGAATAAAAGACTCATCTTTGTATCCCACCCTATTAAGATCCACTTGCAAAAATCCTGACTTATCCATTCGAATGCCGTTATTATTTTCAACCCACTTGCAACCAAATATAGGAATCTGAAACTTCTCATAATCAAACACCCAAATGCGCTCGATAACACCAAAATACGACAGATTTGCAAATTTGGGGTTTAAGTCCTTCACACTTGATATGTGCATTGCTTCAGCTACCATGGTGACACCACTATTCTGCATAGTACTTTTATCATCTTGTTCTTTGGTATAAAATGTGTATCCATTAATCGCGTATGCGCTATAAGAAAAAACATGGAAACTTGGACCATATGCTAAGCATCTCAACCTTTCTGTTATTGAAGCGGGATCTGAATAATACTTTGAATAAATATGATCCTTAAACCAAGGTATAAAACATCAATTGTGCTCTCGTACTATCCAATTTTCATTTCTATTGGGATTTAAACCTCGGAGAACATCCTTGTGAATTTCAACATACGGCTCAACCTCATTCTCATTGTGCAGAACATACAAATGCACTTGATCCCGTTCGACCCTTGATACTGCCACGATTTTATTTCCAATTAGATTTTTTCCTTCTTTCTTTTCGACAAGCTGAGACTTGGGGAGTCAGATTGACTGAACATTAGACAAATATTCAGTACAAAACTCAATCGCTTCTTCAACAATGTATCTTTCAACCATACAACCTTCTGGTCGACTTCGGTTCTTCACGTACCCTTTTAATATTTTCATATAACATTCAACAGGGTACATCCATCTCATATAAGCTGGTCCACACAATTGTGTCTCTTTCACAAGATGAACAACTAGATGTACCATTATGTCAAAAAATGATGGAGGAAAAAACATTTCAAGCTCACACAAAGTAATAACGATTTCTTTTTGCAACATTGGTAAGATCGCAGGATTGATCACCTTACTGCAAATTGACTTGAAGAAAGAACACAACTTAGTTATAGAGCTTCTTACTTTTTCTGGAAGAATAGAACGTATACCTATTGGGAGAACATGTTCCATTATAACATGGCAATCATGGGTCTTTAAACTCTTTAACTTGAGGTCTTTCATAGACACAAGTCTTCTAATATCTGAAGAGTACCCTTCTGGAACTTTAACTTCACTTAGAAACTTACACAATGTTTTTTTCTCCTTTCTAGATAGAGTATAAGCAGCAGGCGGTAGATATGTTCGTTTTCCTTTCTTCAAGGGTCCTAATTCAGTTCTTATTCCCATCGCTATCAAGTCCTTTCTTGCCTTAAGGCCATCCTTAGACTTTCCTTGTATATTGAGTAACGTGCCAATAACACTTTCAAATACATTTTTTTCAATATGCATAACATCAAGAAAATGTCTCACATACAAGGACTTCCAATACGGCAATTCAAAAAAAACTGACCTCTTCTTCCACCCACTTTTGACAAGTGTGTGGGCAAAAGGCTTGCCAAACTGAGTATCCAAATCTTTCACCTTTTCAAAAATTTGATCACCCGTCAATATAGGTGGAGCTCTGCCTTGTTCTATCTCTCCATTGAACGCCTTTCTCCATCTACGGTAGTGATGATTTGAATTTAAGAATCTCCGATGACCGAGAAAGACATTCTTCTGACCAAACTCCAAGCGCTTCCAATCTGTTTTATCTTCACAAATAGGACACGCACATTGACCTTTTATGCTATACCCTGATAGATTTCCGTATGCTGGAAAATCATTAATTGTGCCTGTAGCGGTGTATTCGTTACTATATGATCTATTAATTAGATCATAAGCAAAGTATACAATAAACATAGAGTCGCCACCGCACTTTTATTTATCCTAAGGACTGGCTAAAAAGCGAACAAAAGCCTAAGAAGTTTTACTCGTAGAAAACCAATGAAAAGATCAGAGAATCTGGGTAAGGGGTAAATTACGCAATGGGAAGGTGTTAGGCACCCATCACGTCCTAGGTACTCCTAGGGAACCCTTTTCACACTTGTTGTATAAGAAAAATGTTTATTGTTTTTGACATATTGTGCAAACATGATTGGGATGATGGGAAAAGAATGTACAAGTTAATTATTTTTGTGTTCGAACGGATGAACCCGTTGCCTACGTACCTTCCATCAAAGGTAAGGATCAAAACGCCGTAGTTCGGCTAAAAGATTTCCAAAAATTAGTGAGTTCAATTTTAAACACAAGCTCTAAGGTCTTACGTTACCCACGGGAGAAAACTCAACCTTAAGAAACAACAAGTCCACCATGTGAGAAAAGCTTCAACTTGCTAGAGAGGGGTTAACCCTATAATAAGCAAGGAAGACTTACAATTCAATCAACTAAGGACAAATAGGTGAGATTAATATCAACCAACTAGGGTAAATCAAACCTATAGCTAATGTATGAAAACTTAACAAACATGGACAAAGCCACAAAATCATTTGAATGGGTGAAGTTAATTGATTTGGATTATTTACAAAGTATGGTCAAAGTATGATTAAAGTCAATTCAAAATGAAGTATTTACAAAATGAAGTTTGGAAAATCATGGACTTAAGTTCCAAGTTTCTAATTTGGAAAGAAGGTGAGAATGTTTGCACAACACTTATTTCAAGTTTTAAAACATGTGTGAAAAGGTTTAGGACACAATGGGGATGAATGGATAATGATGGGATGTAAAGCTTCTTAGAAGGGTTCACCTCTTGAAATCATATAGAAGATGATTCAAGTGTGTCCTTAGGAATAAGCAATGAACAATAGGAATAAACAAGTAAAGTGATATCGGATGCCACTCAATGGTCTTACACTGATCTCACAACAAAAGCAGATACCGGATACCAATATATGGATTTATACCAATCTCCTAAAACAAATATGGATGTCAGGTGCCACTCAATGGTCTTACACTGATCTCCTAAAGCAAAACAAATAAAAGAAAAGGAGCGGATACCGGATGCCAATAAATGGGCTTATACCAATCTCCAACATGTGGTCATAGGAATACAAATGCCACATCACAGGGACTTACAATTGCATCCTCACATAAACAAGCAAAACAAAACATGGATGTCAGATGCCAATCTATCTGGGCTTACTCTAACTTCCACAGTATGATCCTAGGAATACAAATGCCACATCACAGGGACTTACAATGAATCCTCACATACAACACCAATGTGCATCGAGTAATGAGCAAAGAAGATATGAGTGACCAATGAGGTCTTACACTCCATCCCTTCCATATCATGGGAACAAAAGCCAATCTACATGGACTTACAATTGTATCCTCCATGGGAAAACAACAATGTGTCACAAGGACAAATGAAATGGTCATGCATTAATGGTAACCAATGATGATGAATGCACAATGGCAAACTCAAGTAATCGTGTATAAATGAATCAAGTAATCAATCACATAAATTCAAGTAGCACACACTATAACCAATCAATTAGGCTCAAGCAAAAGGGTGAGGCATTAAAGCCAACTGGAATAGGGTTAAAGTTGCTCTTAACCTTGCCATTGAGGGGCTAAGGTGAAGCAGATGAAAGGATATGAGGGGTGTGCCTCATCACTCTTATCTCTGGTCAGAGAGAGTATTGAATATCAGAAGGTGTGGGAGTTCAGAAAGTAGGAACTCTCTCCACATTTTATTGACTCGATAGATCTTGGGTTTGGATCTCAATGCTACAACCATGTAATGGGAGCAAGGAGAAGACTCACAGAATAGTGGGAGATAGACTACATATCTCTTTTATCCACCAATTGCCTTATTTAAAGGACTTTTCCTGCTTGGGACAAACATAAACAATCACAAACATTGCCTCTTAAGGAGGACTTCAGACAGTTGCCTGGCTAAGTAACAAGCCAGGTCTTCCTGACTACATGGAGATAAGAGAGTCTACCTCAATGCAAATGCTATACAAGCAAAGCAATGCAAGTTCTTAAGAGAACTGAGCAACTAAGGGTACCTGAAATCAATCAAATATAATCAGCATCCCAACATAAACAAAACAACAACATAAGAATCAACAAACAATGTATAATCAGACAATACTGTGCATAGCACAAAGCTCAAGTGAACCAAGCAACCTACAACACAAGACAAGTTAGTTCACAATAGTCAAATGAAACAATTCAACTTGCATTAATTCCTTTAAAGCACTTTGCTTCTTAACCTGAAAAGTCAAAGTCAAACTCAAACATGAGTAACAAGACCACTAGGACAAGCCTAGGGTCAAAAGGAGGGGAAAATCTTAAAACAGGTGTGTGGGGGGTGGTTTTGGTGTGGGTGAGTGGTGTGTCTTAAAAAAACACGAGCAAGTGAAACAAGATCAAAACCAAGATAATTCAATTAAGAAGAAGGACCAATTGGCCTCATATCAAAACTATGCACTAATTTCATTTTATGCACAATTTAGGTCAAGGTAAACAAGTGTGAACCACATATGAGTGAACATAATGATCACACTCAAATAAATATCAAAACAGCTCAATAAATTCCACAAAAATTCTATTCTAAACAGAACATATTCAATGAACTACATATCAAATTTCATAGCATTTGGATAACGGGAAGTAGGGGAATTAAATCCAAGAAGTCATGGCATGCAAAAATCAACCTAAACTAGGTCACAAACCAAGTGTCAACTTCAATCAATTGTAAAACAGTGAGATCAAATGAGAAATGAGTGGGACCAAAGCCAAATTTAATCTATACATGTTAGGAAACACTCCACCAAATTTCACATTCATATGGTAAGGGATTAGGATTTTACAAGTCATGTAAGTTTGTCACTCAAGAAACAATCCAAAAATGCTAAACAGCAATCAAAAATGTCAATCAATTAGGAAATGAATCAACAATTCCTACAAAAATTCATGGTGAAACTAGACATATACAAGGTATCTCATGCAAAAAATCAGAGCCATAGGCCTAAGGTAAGCATGGAAAATTAAATCATGAACACAGCATAGCATAATGTGACACATATTGTCACACTCAAAAAGATTAAATCATATCTATCTAACCAGGGATCCAAAAATTACAAACTATACATCAAAATCACCAGGCATGAGTCAAGAACAAGCATATGAAATTTTCATTCATTTTGGATAATGCATGATTATTTTATGATTAAAATGGTAAAACATACATATATAGCATACATGTCAAAGATCCTTAAGCCAATCCAAAAAATCACCAGGCACAACTTGAGTTACTATGCCTAAAAAAAACTAGATAAAATTCTGAATCCAACAAAAAAATTCCCACCTAATTTGGATTAAGGATGAATTAATTAGGATTTTTAGAAGTTTGATTAAATTATGAAATATTTATTTAAGTTTAAAATGATTTAATTAGCGCAGAATGGCATTTTGGTAATTCACGGAGCCAGGGCGCAAAACGCCGCGTTCCATTTAATGGAATGGCTGCACGTGATTGGTTGAAACGTGCGCCAAACACGAATTTGAATGGCAAGGCACGGGAACAAGATCTAGCAGCATCTTTTTCCAGAATTTCATAAGAACATCAACGTGTTCTTCATGCTCTTAATGAACATGAACAAATTTCAACGAAAATGCACATGCCATACATGGTTGGAACCAGCATTCAATCAGGATCATGAATATGGCCATGGATTTGTCCAGAAGTTAACATACAAAGAGATCCAATCGAAAATAGTTTTGGTGCACAAACTTTAAATCACAATATCTTGATGATTACTCAATGAAAATACATGATTCGAACGCCAAACTACTCTATGTCGCAAGATCTATCTAAACCACATGGCAATAGCATGAATTAAAGAGTTCGAATCTTTACCTTCTTGAAGTGCAGCTCGTGAATCCGTGTGTTTTTGGCTTTGATTTGTGAAAACAGATGAAGTATAATGCTCAAGAAGGTGTATGGTGAAGAAAGTTCAGCTCAAGAGTGCATGAATCAATGTAAATTCGCAACTGCCATTGAAGCTTGATGTTGCAACAGTGAGGGTTCTTGCACGATTCTCCTTTAATTACCAAAAACAGCAATCCTAATACACCTGCAGATGATGAATTGACAAAGAAATTGCACAAGTATTGGTGAATTCTTGATGAATTTGATGAAAAGAGTTTTTGTGAAAATGGAGAAAAAGTGAGAGAATTTGTGAACTTTTGGATTTGATCTGAAAAATGATTATCCCCTTTCAATTCTGTTAGAATTAGGCTTTATACATGCTCTTAATCCATCCTTTAATCATGATTAAGCAAATTGGATGATTAGTGAATGAGCTCATTTATGCACTTTGGCCAATTTTCCCTTGGATGGTTTGAACCAATGTAACAGTAATTTTCACTTTGAGCAAAACATAAAATGCATTTGGAAGCTATTGGAATTGGTTTCATGTGGAAATTCAATGTAGTTTGAAATTTGGACTTTTTTCCCACCACTTTTTAAATGGTACACTTGAAAAATGACCTTTTTATGTGAAGGCTTTTGGTGAAATGTGATGATGGATTTGGATAGTACACATCAAATGTGGTTTGCTCAAAGAAGAACCATCCAATTTGGCCATTCCATGTGAAAGTTATGCCACTTTGAATTTAGGCATTTTCTGAAAATGATTGGACCATATCTTGCCAACCACCCATGGGAATTTCAAGTTCTTGGACTTTTTGGAATGGTGAGAGCAAGATCTTCAAATTTCATGTTGGACAAAATTTGATTTGAAGCATTCTTGGACATGTAATTTTGGGGAGAAAAACTTTCCATTTTTGGCAGGTGAGAATTACAGGTCATTTCCATTTTGGGAAACTCTTTGTCTGACTTCAAATCCTTCAACCTTGATCTTTGAAATGCCAAATGAGGCTCATATGGACATGAATGAGACTTTTCCAACCATCTCACACCTTCCAATTCTGATTAAATGCACAGTTGACCATAGTTGACCACAATTGACTTTTCTAGGGTTTTGGTTGACTGGGTCATGTTCTGATGAATTCCAAGCCTCTTTCTCTTGAGATCTTGATTCCAAATGATATCACAAGTTATATGAACTCTTTATGAATGATCATGGTGTCCAAATTCTTCAAGAATGGCCACCATCTATTGCTCAATGCCTGATTTGACTGTTTTGACCTAGCTAGCTTCATCTGCAAGTAACATGGTTAGATGACAATATTTTTGTACTTTTGATTAGTAAACATATGAAAAGCAATGATATACAAATGCAATACATGCTTGGTGATCAAGAACCACACTCACAAGGTATCCCACCTGTCATACCCAAAATTTGCCCATTAATCTCGCAAAACATTTTTCAAGGCACTCCAATTTGTTTTCAAGGCATTAACCTTAAAGGGACAAAAGCCCCGCTCACAACAGGCCCAATCTAGAAAATGGCCCAGACTAGCTTGCTCGTTAGGCGAGCAATTCCTTCGCCTAGCGACCACCTCGTTATGGCACTCGCCCCAGCGAAGCACCGATCCAGTAACAGCCCAAACCTAGCTGGCTCGCTAGGCGAGCAATTCCTTCGCCTAGCGAAGCTTGCGAACATCAGAATTTTGGGCTTCATTCTGAGCCCATTAGGTCATCATAATCGCTATAAATAGCCAAGCTTCAGCCACGAAAAGGGACAGAGGAAGACGGACGGAAACCCTGGCATAGAAACCCTGGAGATCAACTTGAAAGCTTCCGAGTAAAGAAACCTGAAGGCGCTCATTCGCTCCGAAGCTACCGCGCCCAGCTCGCCCGATACCAAAAGCAATCTTCCAGTTCAGTGTTACAATTCAGCTGCACAAGGTTTACGCGTCACTATTTTTTATGCTTCCAAGTTGTAATCTCTAAATACATAATGCATCATGATCGAATTTTGGATATGTAGTTAGATTTTGCATGTGAGTTTAATATGCATGCCTATCCCGAATGTGTGACCATGTTATTTCTATAATTGAACACCACAAGGCTTGCAGCATGCTGAGATTATACTGTTCTGAAATTCAAAACCAGCAGCCCGCTCGCTAGCACATCGCTAAGCGAGCCAGTAGCGAATACTCGCTAGGCCTTCGCTAGGCGAAGTAGGGGCGAACGGGGATAGGGGCTGTTACATTCCTTGCGTTCTATATTATGTTTGTCTAATCATGATTTATTATAATTCTGCATCATTTGGCTTGAGTTCATAACTGTTGTGTTTATTTTATGGTGCAACTTTCAATTATGCTTTGTCTCGATGCTCTAATCCGTGTGTTGAATTGTGTAAAGGCTTACATATTCTCGAAGAGACGGCCGGTAGGTACTCACCTTATGTGTGGGATACATTATGGAGACTTCCCCTGAATTACTCAATTGATTTTAATGTATTAATTTTATGGCGAAGATACCCTAATGGCTTAATTGTTCTTAATGTATTGATTTTAATATGACCTAATTACCTACTTGAGGACGGCTACCTAATTAATTGTAAAACCTCGCCTTTTAATAAATGATATCGAACCTCTCTTTGTTACCCCACGATTACGGTATTACGGTCATGTCCCGCGAATATGGGGATACACTTAGCAAAGACCTTCAGTTAAATCATCATAGTCCCTAGAATGTTGCCTTTGTCTCTCGATGACCCTTCGGTGTAGCCTACGGTTAAATGAGGATCGTCCCTTCGAATGCTAAGGTATCCTCACAATGTTGCCTCAATGAACCAATCGATGACCTACGATGTCCCTTTTACATACAAAGGATGAAAATAGTACTCATCAATACGTAAGGACTAGTTTTACCCTAATAAGGATAGGAAATGCCCGTTAA